>NC_092722.1:106753102-107073724 GCF_047496885.1 Scyliorhinus torazame
ACTCACCTTATCAACCCAAACAGCAACTTTTAAGTTAATTAACTAAATAAAACACGACTTTAGATAAAAATGAAGCCTTAATATCCCTCAGTCACCAAACTCTCACTATAGAACCCAAATGCACCCAAATTCACCAGTCAGTGCAAACTAAATGTTTACTGTGTGTTTATAAAATATTACCTGGATTCAGAGAATAAACATTGTTTTTGTTTAAAAATAGTTTAGATCTCTGTTGCATCACACCTGGAAAGTGGGCCCTTGTGTTCCCCATAACCAAAATCTATTAAAGGTTGTGAGTCAGGTGAACTCCATGATATACTTTGGTGTTCTCTAAACCCTGGCCCATAATAGATAGCATAATGGATTTTTCTGCTGTCCTTGTTAGGACCACGAGTGTTAACTACACATGGAGGACAATGTGGGTGAATTTTTTTTAAAGAAAATTTAACATTTTAACACATTAACATTTTAAACAACAGAGCGGTCCGACACACGCAAAAAATCGACAGTAACATAGCTAACTTCCCCCCGCCCCAACTCCTAGCTACCCATACATTAGATTCTCTGCCCTTATTCTCCACTTCCATGTCTCCCCTTTCCCCCCCATCCCATCTTTCTGCTGACAGTCACTTTTCCTTAAAGAAGTCGATGAACGGCTACCACCTCCGAGCGAACCCCTGTATTGAACCCCTTAAGGCAAACTTAATCTTCTCCAGTCTGAGAAACCGTGCCATGCCACTGACCCACACCCCCGAATTGGGAGGCTACGAGTCCCTCCACCCCAGCAAAATCCATCTCCGGGCCCCTAGGGAGGCAACGGCCAAGACGTCAGTTCATCTCCCCCCCTGGTCTCCCGGACCTTCCCACACTCCAAAATATTGCCACCTCTGGTCTCGGAGTCACCCACCCTTCCAGGACCTCTGACATGACATCTGAGAATCCCTGCCAAAATCCCCACCGCTTCAGACAAGCCCAAAACAGATGTACATGATTCGCCGGACTTCCCGCCGCACCTGTCCTCCACCTCTTCAAAAAATCTACTCATCCGGGCCACAGTCATGTGAACCAGCTTGAACCGGATCAGGTTAAGCCTGGCACACGAAGAGGATGCATTGACTCTTTTCAGGGCCTTCTCCCATAGCCCAGCTTCTAACTCTTTTCCCCCCCCCCCCCCATCTCCCCAAGTTCATCCTCCCACTTCCTCTTCACCTCCCCGATTGGGACCCCTTCCCACTCATCAATTCCTTATATATTTCCGAGACCCTCCCCTCCCCCTGTTTTCAACATCACCTTATCCTGTAGTCCCCTTAGAGGGAGGCGAGAGAAGCTTGGAACCAGCCTCTGGAGAACGTTCCGTACCTGCAAGTACCGAAATTCGTTCCCACCCAGCAACTCAAACTCCTCCTGTAGCCTCTCCAGGCTCAGGAACGCCTCCTCAACGAAGAGATCCCCAAATCTCTCAAACCCTGCCGCCCGCCGCCACCTCCGAAAGCACCCATCCAGCCCTCCCGGAGCGAACCGGTCATTGTCACAGATCGGTGACCACACCGACGCCATTCCAGTCCCATATGCTCCTCCATTACTCCCACACTCTCAGGGCTGCCACTGCCACTGGGCTTGTGGAGTACTGAGCCAGTGAGAACGGCAGAGCCTCCAGACTGGTGCCCTTCCAAAATGCCATCTCTACCCGCTCCTACACCGACCCCTCCCCCACTACCCACTTCCTAACCATCAAAATATTCGCCGCCCAGTAGTAATTAATAACGTTCAGAAGGGCCAAGCCTCCCTCCCCGCACCCCCGCTCAAGGAGGACCTTCGTCACCCTCGGGGCTTTCCCAGCCCGTATAATACCCAAGATCGCCGCGTTCATTTTCCTAAAAACTGTGTTGGGGATGAAGATTGGGAGACACTGAAACACAAACAGCAATCTCGGGAGGACTGTCATTTTAACAGTCTGTACCCTCCCCACCAATGATAGCGGGAGCACATCCCACCTGCGTATGTCCCCTTTCATTTGCTCAATCAACCTGCCCAAATTTAGTTTATGAAGCTGACCCCAGTCCCTTGCCACCTGAATCCCCAGATACTTAAAACTCCTTCCCACCACTTTGAATGGCATCTCCCTCAGTCTCCTCTCTTGCCCCCTTGCCTGGATCGCGAAGACCTCACTTTTGCTCATGTTTAGTTTGTAGCCTGAGAACCGGCCAAATTCCTCCAGTATTCCCATAATTCCTGCAATCCCCCCCCCCGCCCCCGCCCCCCCCCCCCCCCCCCGCCCCGCCCCCGCCCCCCCCAGGAATCACATCATACACTCCTCCCTGGCTGGGGGTTCCGATTTATACAATCTACTGTAAAACTCCCGAAACACATCATTCAGCCACGCCAGATCCAAAACCATCTTCCCCCTGTATCATTTACTTGCCCAATCTCTCTCGCCGCCTCCTGTTTCCTCAGCTGGTGCGCCAACAACCTGCTGGCTTTTTCCCCATATTCATACACCGCCCCCTTCACCCTCCTCAGCTGTCCCTTTTTCTTTCCTGTGGACAGGAGCCCAAATTCCAGCTGCAGTCTCTGCCGCTCCTTCAGAAGAGACTCCGCATACCTCTCGTAAAATTTTGCCTACCAGCCTGTCCAACCGCGCCCGCTCAGTCTTTTCCTTATGTGCCCGAATTGAGATGAGTTCCCCCCCAAGAACCACCTTCAGGGCTTCCAACACCACCCCTGCCGAAACCTCACCCGTGTCATTGATCTTTATATATCTCCGAATGACCTCCCTCACCCGCTCGCACATCTCCTCTGCCACGAACAGTCCCATGTCTAACCCCCATTATGGCCACTGGGGCTTTCCTTCTTTGACTTGCAAGTCTACCCATTGCAGGACCACAGTGCAGTGGTCTGGCACCACAATTGCTGAATATTCAGCATCCACCACCTCAGCCAGCAGCGTTGTTCAACACAAAGAAGTCTATCCGAGAATACACCTTGTGTACATGGGAGGAGAATGAAAACTCCTTACTCCTTGGCCTCCCAAATCTCCACGGATTCACCCCCCCCATGCGCTCCATAAAGCCCCGCAGCTCTTTGCCACAGCAAATATCTTCCCAGACCTGGAAAGTGACCGATCCAGCCTCGAATCCAGGACAGTGCTGAAATCTCTCCCATAATCAGTCGATAGTAAATCTAGATCCAGGATCTTCCCCAGCACCCGTCTGACAAACACAACATCATCCCAGTTTGGAGCATATATATTTACCAGTACCACGGCCATTCCCTCCAATTTCCCACTAACCGCCTCTGGCTTCCCCACCTCGAACGCCACCCGTTTATTGACCAGGATTGCCACCCCTCTTGTTTTAAAGTGTAATACCGAATGAAACTCCAGCCCAACCCATCCCTTGCTCAACCTAATCTGATCCCCCACCTTCAAATGTGTCTCCTGCAACATGGCCATGTCCGCCTTCAGTTGCCTCAAGTGCACAAACACACAAGTTCTTTTGACTGGCTCATTCAGTCACCCCCTCCCCACATCAGTCTTCAGCTCACCCCCCACTTTGCTTCCATGAACTAGCCCTCCCAGCAAAGACAAACAAACAATCTCTCCCAAGGTCCGAGCACAAAGGCCCACCCCTCCTCCATTTACAAATTACTAAAAACCAGACTAACCCCAAACCGAACCGAAAAAGAAACCCCGGCAACAAGCAAAACCCCCGAAATATGCCCAAACAACACAGATCCAAAGTTTAACAAAATATAGTCCGAACTTTATGCCCTTTTTGTAGAGGGCTGACTTGACCTTATTAAAGCTCGCCCTCCTCTTTGCGAGTTCTGCTCCCAGGTCCTGATACACCCGGATCTCGACATCTTCCCTCGTCTGTCTGGTCCACCTCATAATGCATTCCTTGTCTAGGAACCAATGTAATCGCACTACCATCACCCTCAGCGGCTCATCCCCTGCGGCTTGCACATCAGTGCCCTGTGGGCTGGATCCACCGCCAGCGGTCGATCAAACGCACGTTCCCCAAGCAGCTTCTCCAACATCTTCCCCACATACGCACCAGCGTCCGATCCTTCGATTCCGTCCGGCAGACCCACGTTCCGAATGTTCTTCAGAGAACCATTTTCCAGGTCCTCCACCTTCTCCAGCCTCTTCTGCTGGTCACGCATCATCCCAATCTGCCATCGAGGTGGACTGGTCCTCATGCACCCCCGCCAGCTCCTCCAACCTCTGGATCACCTGACCCTGGCCGCCAGTTTCGTCTCCACGCAGTTAACCACCGCCTTGATCCGAGTCCAGCGTCCGGTCCAGATCCTCCGCACTCTCCTTACATGCCGGGGGAACTTCTCATCGAGGTCGAAAAAACTGGTCGGTAGCGATTTAAATCAAAGTGGTGCACTGTCACTTGAGTTGCAATGACCGGGAAAAGAAGGATTTCTCGGAGTTATCTAACTTTGACCTTTTAGTGTATGTGCCAAGGTACAGTTACTTCCTTTTTTTTGTGTTTGTAAAAAAAAAGAAAAAATGTAGGGGGGGAGGGGGGGGGGGTGAAGAAAAGTTCTCAAATTGAGATGTTTTAGGACGGAAAGACATCTGTCTGAGTTTTTGCATGCATAACTTTCTGTCTTTCCATTTATCCTGTTTGTTTTCACCTCCATTGTTTGGGACTCTGTTTCAAGGTGATGGGATTGATAAGATAAAGGGGGAGGGGTGGGCCATTGAGCCTAGACCTTAAGTGGATGGTTTGTTTGCTTTCTGTGCTTGGTGCCATTGTTTTGAAATCTTATGTTAAGAGTTGGGGAGGGGTAAAAGATCCAGCAGCTGGTAGACTTTTAGGCATCAGGTGTGTGATATGTTAGGCTAGCTGGTAAGGCTGGCTCACGGAAACAAAGTGGGGGGGTGAGCTGAAAAGTGACGGCCGGGTAGGGGGGGACTTCTGACGATTAGGGGACTTCCAGGAGGCTGGAGATAGAGACTAGATGGCAGTTGCTGCCAAGGGGCGGATCTGGGAGGTGCGGACCATGGGCTAAGGGCTGACCTCGGAAAGGTCATGGCTGATCAACAGGGGAGGGGAACAAGAGCCCACCCCCCCCCCCCCCCCCCCCCCGACCAGACTGGTTACGTGGAATGTTGGTGGCCTGAATGGGCCGATCAAGAGGGCCCATGTGTTCGCACACTTGAGACATGGCGGGCGTGGCCATGTTACAGGAGACACACTTGAAGCTGGGGGATCAATTTAGACTGAAAAAGGGATGGGTCAGCCAGGCGTTACATTCAGGATTGGACTTTAAAACAAGGGGGTGTGGCCATCCTGATTAAAAGGGTGGCGTTTGAGGTGGGGAAAATGAAGACAGAGCCGGGAGACAGATTAATTATGGTTAGCGGGAAACTGAAGGGAATGGCAGTGGTGTTGGTAAATATATATGCCCAAAACTGGGATGACGTCACCTTTGTTAGGAAGATGCTGGGAAAAATCCCGGACCTCGACTTGCACCGGTTGGTGGGGGGTGATTTTAACACGGTCTTGGATACTAGGATGGACCAGTCGAGTTCTAGGTCGGGGAAAGTATCAGCAGTGGCAAAAGAGCTGCGGGGGTTCATGGAGCACATGGGGGGGTGTTGATCCGTGGAGATTTGAGAGGCCAAGGAGCAAGGAATATTCATTCTGCTCTCATGTGCACAAGGCGTTCTCCAGGATCGATTTTTTTTGTACTGGACAAAACTTTGTTTGCGGGGGAGGAGGAAATGAACCAATTCGTGGAGAGGCTAGAGTTCCCAAAGGTAGATGAGGAGCTGGTGGAAGTCTTGGGGGGCCCAACTGGGCTCGTTGAGTGATAGACGGGTTGGGGGCCTGCAATCAGGTAAGGCCCCAGGACCTGATGGATTCCCAGTGGAATTTTATAAAAGGTTTTCGGGGCTAGTGGGAACACTGTTAGTTAAGGCATTCAATGAATCCAAGGAGTTGGGAGTGCTTCCCCCAACGCTGTCACAGGCACCAATCTCTCTCATCCTGAAGCGAGACAAAAACCCGGAGAGCTGTGGATCGTACAGACCAATTTCCCTTTTAAATATAGATGCTAAATTACTGGCAATGGTCTTGGCCACCAGAATAGAGGACTGTGTCTCAGAGGTAATAGGTGAGGATCAGATGGGATTTGTGAAGGGCACCTGACGTCCAATATTAGATGGCTTCTTAATGTTATAATGATGCCAGCTGAGGGGCATGAGGCTGAGGTGGCAGTAGTTATGGACGCGAAGAAGGCTTTCGACAGGGTGGAGTGGACATACTTATGGGATATTTTAGGCAGGTTTGGGTTCGGGCAGGGATTGTGGACTGGGTCCGACTGTTATATCAGTCCCCGGGGGCAAACGTGAGAACCAACAGAACTCAAGTCAGAATATTTTAATCTCGGGAGAGGGACAGTGTAGGGATGCCCGCTCTCCCCATTACTGTTTGCCCTGGCCATAGAGCCTTTAGCAATGGCCGTTAGAGCATCGAGTGCGTGGCGGGGGATAGTGAGGGGTGGGGTGGAACACAGGGTTTCACTCTATGCGGATGACTTGCTGCTTTGTGTTACAGACAAGGAGAATTTGGGCGATTTTCAGGCTACAAGTTGAATATGGGAAAGAGCGAGATGTTTGTGATCCAAGCACGGGGGCAGGAAAGGAGACTGAGGGAGTTGCCTTTTAAAGTGGTAGCGGGGAGTTTTAGATATTTTGGGATTCAAGTGGCTAAAGAGTGGGGGCAGCTCCACAAGTTAAATCTGGGCAAAGCGGTCGATCAAATGAAAAGGGATTTCCAGATAGGACATGCTCCCGCTGACACTAGCGGGAAGAGTCCAGACTCGAGAGAGGTTTGGGGATTTATTTATCCAGGAGGGCTTTCCCTCTTTGGGCCAGCTTTCTTCCAGGTCAGTGACAAGTGATATCATTCTGTTACTGACTGCAAAATCCAGGCCAGTGAACGAGGACTTTTGGAGACTTCCTTACTATATGTATTAAGAGGGTTATTTAAAAAGATGGAATGGCCTGCCAGAGGCAACAGTGGAGGCAGCATCCATAATCAATATTAAGTGTTCAGTACTTGAAAACTGCATTCAAAAGGATATTGAACAGGCAGGGGGCGTTCAGAATCCCAGCACATATCAGGAGGCAAATAACCACCTTCTGTTCAGTCAGATTCTGTGATCCTATTTCACACTTCATTTTGTTAAATTCTATCATTGCTAAAAAGAACCCTTGCGTGAATACTGTAATAGAAGGATCTGGGACATTTAAGAGCATTTTCTATGCCTTTTAACTTTGACAAAGGGTCATCTGGACTCAAAACGTTAGCTCTTTTCTCTCCCTACAGATGCTGCCAGACCTGCTGAGATTTTCCAACATTATCTCTCTAAGGGTTAACCTGGGACTGAGTACAGTACTGCCCACTGATGATGTAAGGCAGCACCTGACCTAGAGCTTAGGTCAGCAGTATAAAGCTGTAAAGCCCAACTGTAAATATTAACATAGTTCAGCAAAGTGAATAAAGATTTCTATTAACTTCCACAAGCTCTTAATGGTGTCTGGACAGTACACACCAACAAAATAAATACTAGTTAAGGGCAGAACTGGGCTCAGTTGCGCAGTATTTCATCATCCAACAGCCAAATGAAGTCTTGGCATGCAAGAATGAGTTTCCCAAGTTGGAACGCAAATTTGGGAGAAAATAAGGAAGCAAGCAATTACGTTGTAATGGTTTGAGGTAGCAATCCTACTAATTTTGTGGAATGATACAGCACAGGAGGCCATTTGGGCATTCGTGCTGTCTTAGCTATTTTATCATAGAATTTTATCATAGAATTTACAGTGCAGAAGGAGGCCATTCGGCCCATCGAGTCTGCACTGGCTCTTGGAAAGAGCACCCTACCCAAGGTCAACACCTCCACCCTATCCCCCATAACCCAGCAACCCCACCCAACACTAAGGGCAATTTTGGACACCAAGGGCAATTTATCATGGCCAATCCACCTAACCTGCACATCTTTGGACTGTGGGAGGAAACCGGAGCACCCGGAGGAAACCCACGCGCACACGGGGAGGATGTGCAGACTCCGCACAGACAGTGACCCAAGTCGGAATCGAACCTGGGACCCTGGAGCTGTGAAACAATTGTGCTATCCACAATGCTACCGTGCTGCCCCTATTTGAAAGGGTTATCAATTAGTCCAGCTCCCCTGTCCTTTCTCCGAAACTTTGCAATGTTTTCTCCTTCAGGTATTTATCCAATTCCCTACCGAGAAACATTAAAAACTGTTTCCACCACTTTTTTTTTAATATAAATGTAGTGCACCCAATTCATTTTTTCCAATTAAGGGGCAATTTAGCGTGTTCAATCCACCTACCTTGCATATCTTCAGGTTGTGGGGGCGCAACCCACGCAAACACGGGGAGAATGTGCAAACACCTCACGGACAGTGACCCAGAGCCGGGATCGAACCTGGGACCTCGACGCCGTGAGGCAGCAGGGCTAACCCACTGTGCCGCCTTTCTCCACCACTCTTTAAACAATGCATTCTCATCTCACTTCTGATTATTTTGTGAATTATCTTTTTTTAAACTTTTAAAAATAAATTTAGAGTATCCAATTCTTTTTTTTTCCAATTAAGGGGCAATTTAGCTTGGCCAATCCACCTACTCTGCTCATCTTTGGGTTGTGCGGGTGAGACCCATGCAGACCGAGGGAGCATGTGCAATCTACACACGGACAGTGACCCGGGGCCAGGATCGAACCCAGGTCCTCAGCACCGTGAGGCAGCAGTGCTAACCAGTGCACCACCATGCCACCTTTTTGCTAATTATCTTAATTTTATTGCACATTACATTTGTCACAAACAATTACTTGATTACATTACATTTTTCAGGCAAATGCCATTTACCTTCATATTTCTATCCAAAGTTACTGTGAAAAGCTGCTAGTCGCCACATTCCAGCACCTGTTCAGAGGTCGGTACAGGAATTGAACCCGCGCTGCTGGCATTGTTCTGCATTACAAGCCAGCTGTTTAGCCCACTATGCTAAACCAGCCCATGACAGCCAATGGAGCCCAGGCACTGTTAGAAATATTTAATAAGTAAACCTCTCAGGCAGTATGGTGAAAACGGCACAGGTGTCAACACTATGGTTAACACAGGGTTAATATGAAAAAGGAAGCTCATGGCCATTATTGCAGTTATTGCCATGAGGGAAAGCAGCCTCACACCACACAGTTGAAGTTATCATTAAGAAAGGCAAATTATTGCAGATGCTGGAATCTGAAAATCTTTGACAAAGAGTCACCCAAACTCAAAACGTTAGCTTCCTTCTCTCTCCAAAGATGCTGTCAGGCCCGCTGACATTGTCCAGTATTTTATGTTTTTGTTAACGCCCGGAAGAGGACAGGTAGGAATAAATCGGCGTTGCAAAGTTAAATGGGTAAATTCAGTAAACAATATTCAAAACTGGCGCCTTTTCTTCAACCTCACTCACCCAGAGTTATAATATGGGACTCAAATCACTGCTCTGCTCCAATTATTTATTTTTTTAAGACAAAGTAGTCAAGTCGTAATTGGATTTTTCTTTAAAAGACAAAAACATCGGCTGAGGTGTGACTCCAGCAGCCAGTCAGCCCGTGAGCAAGTCACTGATTGGGAATGCCTGGAATTCAGACACATTTATACTCTGGGGTTTTTAACTGAACACATTTAACATCTTCCCAGAAAGTTGGTTCATTTTCCAGCCGAGCAACCTGCCTTAATGCGGAGGGCCGGGGTTTCAGACTCGGGGTGACTGCTCCTTTTCCCTCCCTCAACAACTCGGGGCCTTTCACAGGTGGCCAGGGCCACCCCACCCAGCACCGCGGCGGGCTGGTTAACGCTGTCACGACGGCCCCGTGCCCTCCCGCTCTCTGTGGCTCTGACTAGGCCGCATTCCCCCGACACCAGGGCCTCACTCGCTCTCACTTACACCACAGTCCTGGAGATGATCGACGACACCATTGTGCTGGCCGAGCGGGCAGTTTGTTTGTTTGTTTGCTCTCTCTCTCGGCTCTGCTCGGTGAATCCGGCCCCTCCCTCACTGTTACCCCTCCTCGCAACCCTACGCTCATTGGCCAAGCCGGATATCTCCAGGGTTACGCCTCAGGTTTCCAGCTCTGATTTGCCAATACGTCTGTCAATCAGCGCCTTTCCCCTCCTGCAAGATGTTCACTGAGAAGATGGGGCGGAGTCGACCAAAACTCAACCTTGTCTCTCTCTCTCTCTCTCTCAATGTCAAATCCATCAGCAGAAAGAGTGCTGGGACAATCAAGACCTCTGCAGCTTTCGAAGAGCGAGATGGATTAAAATGGATGCCAAAACTGAGGATTTGGGGAAGAGCAAACAAGACAAAACCATACACAAGAAATGATAGGATACGCATATTATAGGGATATCAGGCTCGCAGTGCACAGATTTCTGAAGGTGGTTCGACATGGCAATCAAGATGCTTAAGAGGGCATACGAGCTATTCGCCTTTATTGGTCAAGGCATAGAGTGTAAGATTTAGACTTAGATTTATTGTCACATGTACCGAGGTACAGTGAAAAGTATTGTTCTACGTACAGCCCAAGCCGATCGCTCCATACATGAAAACACAGAACATATAAATACATTAAGATACACAATGAAAGTACATAAACATAGACAAGGGTGAAGTATACGGTATATAGTGCTACAACTGTGGAGAAGATGCGTAGGTAGATCAATTCAGTCCATAAGATCAGTTCAGAACCTAAGAGGGTCATTCAGGCATCTGGTAACAGTAGTGAAGAAGCTGTTTTTGAATCTATTGGTGTGTGTTCTCAAACTTTTGTATCTTCTGCCCAATGGAAGAAGTTGGAAGAGAGAATAACCCGGGTGAGGGTGTCTATGTTGTGTAAGGGCCACGAAGAATCCAGCACGAGTTTTAAGGATACAAAGTAATAACATTTATTTACTATAACATAGATACATAACAGTAGCAGTAACTTCCCTTGCTACATACTCCTTCCTCTGGTTCCTGAACTGGCCAGCTTTATTTATACTAGGAGTTTACTAGTGGTTTCTCCGCCCCCCTCATTGAGGAAGCTCATACTCCCACAGGATTGTGGGATTGTCATTAGTCCCCAGCCAATGGTAAGTAGGCAGGTTATAACATCCCTCCCACCCAAAGTCCAAGGAATCCACCGAAGACCCTGGCGAAGGAGGGCGTCGGACTCGTTTGGCCGCAGGCCGGACACCATTTGCACGCGGCGCTGGATCAGGCGGCGTGTAACGAGACGGAGACCGGCGCTCCCGTGATGAACGGCGCAACAGTTGTACATCCACGGCCCGTGGACCCGAGGATTCCCCCTCTGATGCATCCTGTGTCTCCATCTCGGAGTCAGAGTCTGCTGCCTCCGTCATGTTTGCGTCTCTATCTCCATTCGGTCCCGTAACGACCTGCGCAGGCTTCGAGTGAGGCACCAGTGGAAGATTGTGAGGACTACCTTCCCTTGTCTCTGGTCTCTGCGGCTGGAGAAATGAGCTCCAGGGGCGGGGCATCTTTTGAGGGGATAGTCTTCTGGACCGAACGTGGTCTACATGTTTTCGCTGGAGACGACCCTGGGCGTGCACTTGGTAAGATATAGGACCCGTTTGGCGAAAGATTACACCAGGAACCCATTTGGCACCACCAGCAAAATTCCGAACGAACACTGGGTCACCGGGCGCAAACTGCCGAATCGGCCGATGCCGAGAAAATCCCTGTCCCTGCCGTTCTTGTGTGCGGCGTACATTTGCCCCAATGTGCGGGAAAACCATACTAAGGCGGGTGCGAAGTCTCCAGCCCATTAGGAGTTCTGGGGGAGCAACCCCAGTCACTGCATGGGGGGTGGTCCTGTACGTAAATAAAAAGCGAACCAGTCTCGTGTCCATTGATCTGGAAGACTGCTTCTTTAGGCCTCTTTTGAATGTCTGCACTGCACGTTCTGCCAACCCATTTGAAGCCGGGTGGTAAGGGGCAGTGCGGATATGGCGGATGCCGTTCATCTTCGTGAACCTCGCAAACTCCTCACTCGTGAATGGAGTGCCGTTATCCGTGACCAGCACCTCGGGGAGGCCATGCGTACTAAACGATAAATGCATCTTTTCAATTGTTACGCAGGACGTTGTCCCCTGCATCTTATGCACCTCTAGCCATTTGGACTGGGCATCAATTAGTAGAAGGAACATGGATCCTTGAAAAGGGTCTGCGAAATCTGCATGCAAGCATGCCCAAGGCCGCCCTGGCCATTCCCAGTGATGTAGGGGCGCGGCCGGCGGAAGCTTCTGATGCTCCTGGCAAATGGAGCAGTTTTGGGCCACCTTCTCAATGTCGGTGTCGAGGCCTGGCCACCAGACATAACTCCGGGCCAACATTTTCATTTTGGTCACGCCTGGATGCCCATTGTGCAAGTCTGATAGTATCAGCTCCTGGCCTTTTTCCGGGACAATCACACGCGTCCCCCACAAGAGGATGCCGTCTTCCACGCTGAATTCTTACAGCTTGGAGGAAAATGCCCGCAACTCGCCTGGGAGCTGTCTATGCTGCCCACCATAGAGGACTATGTGCCGAACCTTTGACAGGACTGGCTCCGTCTGGGTCCACTCACGGATCTGTGATGCCGTGACAGGCAAGGTGTCCATAAAATTTAGGGTTGCAACCACCTCACCGGTCGTGGGGGTCGACATGGGGCCGGTCGATAAAGGCAATCGGCTCAGTGCGTCGGCATTTGCTATCTGCGTACCTGGTTTGTGCTCCAGAGAATACTCGTATGCAGCAAGCAACAAAGCCCAGCGCTGGATCCATGCAGAAGCAATGGGCGGTATTGGCTTATCCTCTCTGAAAAGTCCCAGCAGGGGCTTATGATCAGTCACGATAGTGAAATGGCGGCCGTACACGTACTGGTGGAAGCGTTTCACCGCAAAAACCACTGCCAGGCCCTCCTTCTCGATCTGCGCGTACTTTTTCTCCGCTGCAGTCAATGTGCGGGAGGCGAAAGCTATCGGTTGCTCGGCCCCGTTCTCCATCTTGTGGGACAGGACGGCCCCAATACCCTATGGGGATGCATCACATGTGACAAGCAAAGGCTTTCCAGGATCATAGTGGGTTAGTAACCCAGACAACGACAATTGTTGCTTTACCCGCCGGAAAGCGGTTTCTTGCGGCTGACCCCAAACCCAGGTGTGATTTTTCTTTAGCAGAAGATGCAAAGGGGCCAGCGTAGTTGCCAGATTGGGGAGGAACTTCCGTAATAGTTTATGAGACCGAGAAAAGAACGAAGATGCGAATTGTCAGTCGGGGCGGGGGCATGTTGAATTGCACGCACCTTCTCTGCGACGGGGTGCAGACCTTCGCGGTCCACCCGATAACCTAGGTAGACTACTTCCTTTGCCTGAAATACGCACTTGGTGCGACGTAAACGGACTTCAGCCTCCGAAAGGCGTCTAAGGACAGCCTCCAGATTTTCCAAATGTTCCTGCTCCGACGTCCCTGTAATCAAAACGTCATCTAGGTAGACAGCCACACGTGGTAAACCTCTCAAAATGCCTTCCATAACACGTTGAAAAATTGCGCAGGCAGAGGATACTCCAAAGGGCAACCGTGTATATTCATACAGGTCCCGGTGTGTATTAATCGTTACATATGGTCGGGAGGCAGGGTCCAGCTCCAACTGCAGGTAGGCGTGACTCATATCTAATTTTGTGAACGAGAGTCCACCTGCAAGTTTCGCGTAGAGATCCTCTATGCGAGGCATTGGATATCGGTCGAGTCGGGAAACCGTATTCACTGTAAGTTTGTAGTCGCCACACAAGCGAACTGTGGCATCTGGCTTCATTACAGGTACAATTGGTGCTACCCAGTCAGCAAAACGGACGGGCCTGATAATACCCAAACTCTCCAAACGAGTGAGCTCCCCTTCTACCTTCTCGAGCAAGGCGTAAGGCACTGGGCCCACCCGGAAATAGCGTGGCGTGGCTCCTGGTTCAACTTGGATACGGGCTACGGCCCCTTTTATTTTCCCCAAACCAGGCTGGAATACATCTGGGTATCGTCCTAGCACCTCAGTCAACCCTTCAGAAACCCATTGCAACCGCAAATGGAGCAAACAGTCCCGACCCAACAGGCTGGGCCCATGGCCGCACACCACGATAAGTGGGAAACGCCCCTCCTGGCGTCCATAGACAACAGGGGTCATTGTAGTTCCTGCAATGTCCAGTGGTTCCCCCGTGTAGGTGGCCAACCTGGCCTGTGAGTCATAGAATAGAATCATAGAAGTTGGAATCACAGCATGGAAACAGGCCCTTCGGCCCAACCAGTCCATGCCGCCCAGTTTTTATCATTAAGCTAGTCCCAGTTGCCCGCACTTGGCCCATAACCCTCTATACCCATCTTACCCATGTAACTATCTAAATGCTTTTTAAAAGACACAATTGTACCCGCCTCTACTACTACCTCTGGCAGCACATTCCAGACACTCACTACCCTCTGAGTGAAGAAATTGCCCCTCTGGGCCCTTCTGAATCTCTCCCCTCTCACCTTAAACCTATGCCCTCTAGTTTTAGACTCCCCTACCTTTGGGAAAAGATGTTGACTATCTACCTTATCTATGCCCCTCATTATTTTATAGACCTCTATAAGATCACCCCTAAGCCTCCTACGCTCCAGGGAAAAAAGTCCCAGTCTATCCAGCCTCTCCTTATAACTCGAACCATCAAGTCCCAGTAACATCCTAGTAAATCTTTTCTGCACTCTTTCTAGTTTAATAATATCCTTTCTATAATAGGGTGACCAGAACTGCACACAGTATTCCAAGTGTGGCCGTACCGATGTCTTGTACAACTTCAACAAGACGTCCCAACTCCTGTATTCAATGTTCTGACCAATGAAACCAAGCATGCCGAATGCCTTCTTCACCACCCTGTCCCTCTGCGACTCCACCTTCAAGGAGCTATGAACCTGTACTCCTAGATCTCTTTGTTCTATGACTCTCCCCAACGCCATACCATTAACTGAGTAGGTCCTGGCATGATTCGATCTGCCAAAATGGTTGGGAGGCGAGCCTGCGTGATAGACTGGGCTGTGTTCATGACTCTCTGCAGTTTATTGCGGACTTAGGCCAAACACTTGTCATACCAAGCTGTGATGCTGCCAGATAGGATGCTTTCTTTTTTTTTAAGATAATATTTTTATTAAGGTTTTTTAACAACACAATTTTTTCCCCCATACAAATAATAACCCCCCCCCCTCCCCCCACCCCCCCACCCGTAACAAAATGACGCAAATTCTCCCTGAGCACGATATATACATGGCAAGATGGTATATTTACATAGCTTTATACACTGGCTCTCGCCCATTCGTGCCAGTTTCCCCCACCCTCCATGTTATCCCCCGCTCATCCGTCCCCTCCAGCAATCTCTCGTGCCCCCCCCCCCAGGGTGTTGCTGCTGCTGCTGACCGACCTTCCTCTAACGTTCCGCGAGGTATTCTAGGAACGGTTGCCACTGCCTGTAGAACCCTTGGCAGACCCTCTCAAAGCAAACTTAATTCTCTCCAATTTTATGAACCCCGCCATGTCGCTTATCCAGGCCTCCAGGCTAGGGGGCTTCGCCTCCTTCCACAATAGCAAGATCCTTCGCGGGCTACTAGGGACGCAAAGGCCAGAATTCCAGCCTCTTTCGCCTCCTGTACTCCCGGCTCATCCACTACTCCAAATATTGCTAGCCCCCATCTTGGCTTGACCCGGACTTTCACCACCTGAGATATTACTCCCGCCACTCCTCTCCAGAACCCCTCCAATGCCGCGCATGACCAAAACATATGGACATGGTTCGCCGGGCTCCCTGAACATCTTTCACATCTATCCTCTGCTCCAAAGAACCTACTCAGCCTCGCCCTCGTCAAATGCGCTCTGTGAACCACCTTAAATTGTATCAGACTGAGCCTGGCACACGAGGAGGAGGTATTAACCCTGCCCAGGGCATCAGCCCATAGCCCTTCCTCAATCTCCTCCCCCAGCTCCTCTTCCCATTTACCTTTCAATTCTTCTACTAGCGCTTCCCCCTCTGCTTTCATCTCTTGGTATATTTCCGACACCTTGCCCTGATCATCCTATCTTGAACTTCTTGTGCCAGGAGCAACGGAAATTCCCTCACCTGTTGCCTCGCAAAAGCCCTCACCTGCATATATCTAAATGCGTTTCCCGGGGGTAACTCAAATTTCTCCTCCAGTGCCCCTAGGCTTGCAAATGTCCCGTCAATGAACAGGTCCCCCATTCTTCTAATCCCCGCCCGATGCCAGCCTTGGAACCCCCCGTCCATCTTCCCCGGGACAAACCGGTGGTTACCCCTGATCGGGGACCACACCGATGCTCCCATTGCACCCCTGTGCCTTCTCCACTGGCCCCAGATCCTTAGCGTTGCCGCCACCACCGGGCTTGTGGTGTGTTTTGTCGGCGAGAGCGGCAGCGGTGCCGTTACCAACGCTCCCAAGCTCGTTCCTTTACAGGACGCCATCTCCATCCTCTTCCATGCTGCCCCCTCTCCCTCCATGACCCACTTGCGGATCAGCGCCACGTTTGCTGCCCAGTAGTAACTCTCTAGGTTTGGCAAAGCCAACCCTCCTCGGTCCCTGTTGCGTTCCAAGAACCCTCTTCTAACCCTCGGTGCCTTATTTGCCCACACATACCCCTTAATACTCCTACCTACTTTCTTGAAAAAGCCCTTGGTGATCACAATGGGGAGGCACTGAAACACGAACAAAAACCTCGGAAGGACCACCATTTTGACTGACTGCACCCTACCCGCCAGCGAGAGCGGGAGCATGTCCCATCTTTTAAAATCCTCCTCCATTTGCTCCACCAACCTCGTCAAATTCAGTTTATGTAGGGCCCCCCAACTTCTGGCCACCTGTATCCCCAGATACCGAAAACTCCTCTCCGCCCTCCTCAGCGGTAGGTCCCCTATCCCTCTTTCTTGGTCCCCTGCCTGTAATACAAAAAGCTCACTCTTCCCTGCATTAAGCTTGTAGCCCGAGAACTCCCCAAACTCCTTCAGAGTCTGCATGACCTCCACCATCCTCTATATTGGGTCCGCCACGTATAGCAGCAGGTCATCCACGTATAGCGATACCCGATGCTCCTCTCCCCCACGGACTATTCCCCTCCATTTCTTGGACTCCGTAAGTGATATGGCCAAGCGTTCGATCGCCAGTGCAAACAACAGGGGGGACAGGGGGCACATCTGCCTCATCCCTCGGTACAGCCAAAAGTACTCCGACCTCCGCCGGTTCGTCCCTACACTCGCCACCGGGGCGCTATAAAGGAGCTTAACCCATCTAATAAACCCTCCCCCAAACCCAAACCTGCGCAATACCTCCCAGAGGTACTCCCTCTCTACTCAGTCAAAGGCTTTTTCCGCGTCCATAGCTGCCACTATCTCCGCTTCTCCCTCCTCCGATGTCATCATTATCACGTTTAAGAGCCGCCGCACATTGGTATTTAACTGCCTGCCCTTTACAAATCCCGTCTGGTCTTCATGAATCACCCCCGGGACACAGTCCTCAATCCTCGTGGCCAGCACTTTTGCCAATAACTTAGCGTCCACATTGAGGAGCGATATCGGCCTGTACGATCCACATTGCAGCGGATCCTTGTCTCGCTTAAGAATCAAGGAGATTGTCGCCTCCGACATTGTCGGGGGCAGGGTTCCCTCTTCTCTTGCCTCGTTAAAGGTCCTCACTAGCAGCGGGGCCAGCAGGTCCACATATTTTCTATAGAACTCCACCGGGAACCCGTCCGGCCCCGGGGCCTTCCCCGCCTGCATGCTCCCCAAGCCCTTACTCAGCTCCTCCAGCCCAATTGGTGCTCCCAAACCAACCGCCTCCTGCTCCTCCACCGTCGGGAACCCCAGCTGGTCCAGAAATCGCCTCATCCCCCCTTCCCCCCCTGGGGGCTGGGACCTGTACAGCTCTTCATAGAAGGCCTTGAATACCTTAGTTATTTTCGTGGCACTTCGAACCGTGGCTCCCCTTCCATCTTTGATTCCCCCTATTTCCCTCGCTGCCGCCCTCTAACGGAGCTGGTGTGTTAGATTTTTTTTGGGGGGGTTATTTGTATTCCTGGTTGCTTGCTTTTTTTTGTATGGCTGTGTTTGATGTCTATATATAAATGCCTCAATAAAAATATTTTAAAAAATAACTTCAAATCTTTCTTTTTTCAAATCCCTCCATAGTTTTGCACGCACTGGGCAGAATTCTCCCATGCCCCAACCAGCCGGTTCAATGGCGAGCAGGAGAATTCAGCAGGAGGCCCAAAATCAGTTTTATGCCGACATGAATTTCCAATGGGATCTTTCACTGGTGCTCGCCATGGCGGAACGGAAAACTCACTGATGGCTGGTATGAAACTGATTTGCATCCTGCTAATGGGATGCAAATGAAAGCCTGACGGGAATCTTGCCTCCACACTTGATTCTCTGCGACACCAGCAGGAAAGCACATTGGTCCAGAACAGATCTGGAACAACGTGGCATGCAGAAGTCAGGACTTACTTGAAGAATGCCTGGGGCTGCCTCTAGAGTTCGGGATGGAGGCCACCAGCGATCCTGGAACACCACAGCAGTGGGTGGTGGGAGCATCTACTAAGTGGAACTTCCAGCTTCAGTGTCATTGAGAAGGTCCATCTCCAAGCCTCAGCCTGTTCCTGGAGATCCATCGTCTTTTTCAGTAGGTCCATCTTCTTTCTTAGGAGGTCCATCTTCCTCCTTTCGCGATGTTGGGCACCTTTTAAATATGGCACCTAGATATGATGGCGGGACGCATACAATCGGGCCCGCCCCACCACGGAATACAACGCTGAACTCCCAGATGCACAGTTAATTAGGTCAGGATTGGAAGACATGGCATGGTTTCCCATCGGCCTCTGCATCAGGAAACACTTATCGACTCTGCCGCCACCACAGGACTTTGTCCCAGATGGAAGAATTATGCCCACTATCTGTGCAATCGCTTCTAGCCCCCTTAATCCTGCACCCACCCCCCACTTTGGTCCTTCCCTTACTTCACTATTCAGGGCAAAGCTTCCAGTCTAGGTCCTCCACTGTTGAATTGGCTCTTTAAAGCCTTATACCTTTCCACTTTTCTTTCCTTTTAAAATCCATCTCTTCCTTTAGCCTGTCCTTGGTCTTGGCTTCCGAGCTCAACGTTTGTTTTCCTTACAACACTTTGTGAACTGCCTTGTAATTTTTTTATGTTAAATGTGTTGCAAATAATGTTAAATTATTTTGCAAGCTATGCCTCTCGTATCAATAACAATGTTATCTGGTCTGTGCTGAAAATGCTTCTGTTAGAAAATTAGCTCCCAGCAGGCATGCTGGGTGGGAAGTATTATATTCTACATCTTAAATAATATGAAATAATGGGGCAGGTTCACCTCATGTCTGACAATAAGTTTTAGCCATTGCACTATCCTACTCTCCTACCAATCTTCCCACCCAGCATTCCTGCTAGTAGCTAATTTCTTTTTTCATCCGCACACACTCGCCCCTTAGCCTCCAGTGCTGACCTGTGAATTCTGCCAGATCAGCTGTCACTGCTCCTCTCCACATCTCCAACCAGATAGTCCATTCATTTGTGAATTGAGCTTATTGTGGATAGTTGCCTCAACATTATGGCCATGACAGGAACCTGGCTGAGAGATGATGGCACCTTTGCCCTCAATGAACCCTCCCACCTGGTTACACCTTCCAGCACTTCTGCCCAAACCCCCACAGTGTTACTGAGGCTCTTACCATGTCATCAGATTTTGACCTGTCCCTTTACTGCTCTGACTCCTTCGTCTTTGAGCATTTCACTTTGTTCCATCTCTTTTGCTCTTATTTAAAATCCCTTTTCTCACCTGAACATTGTCACGACTTTCCTTCCTCAGTCTCGACAGTGAGAAACTTCTCATTCTCAGTGATTTGAACCTCCATCTCAACTCATCCTCTTAGTTCACTGTCTTCCTATCCTTCTCCAAATCTCCCTCCACGTAAACCTCCACAAATATTTACAACAACCCCCATGGCCTTTGTAGCACGATCAATCACTCACGAGACAAGAAGAGATGGAGGCAATCGATGGCTTTATTACGCAGACTTGTTCCCCAGCAGCACAGTTACAGAATGCGGCTGCTGGGAGAACCCTGGCTCTTATACTCCACCTTACTGGGTGGAGCCAGTAGGCGGCTGATCCAATTGGGACCCAGCATCTATCCACCAATAGCCTCTCGGCATCACGGGGTACCGTAATACCCCTAATACATACAACCACATTCACCCCTTGTTAAAAAAGAACCCGGCGGGGGTAGTGGGTCGTATGGTGGGAGGGGTTTACAGAGTCGGTACCTAGGATGCCGCTAACACGGCGGCTAAACTCCAATATCAAACTACCAGTACTATTTACAATGCCACTTTTACTGGGCAACTGAATTATTTACAGAGGCATTTCTTGCTTTGTTATACGGATTCGATGAGTCGAGTGGGTGCCCTGCTCGTCCTCGCCGATCGTCTCAGCCCCGGTGGTGATGCAGGCGCTGGCTCGGGCACCGTCGTCTCTGGGAGCGTAGCGACGCCTCTTCCTGCTCCACTACCCCTAGTCGTGACTGGGGTGAGGACCGATCCACCCGGGAAGGGGGCGGCTGTGGGGTGCGCCGGTGGGAGGGAGGGGGTGTGTGGAGCTCCGGCGGGTGCCAGGTCCCGCAGAGAGACCGTGTCCTGTCGGCCGTTGGGGTACACCACGTAGGCGTATTGAGGGTTCGTGTGGAGGAGATGAACCCTCTCGACCAACGGGTCCGATTTGTGCGTCCGCACATGTTTTCGGAGCAGGATGGGTCCTGGGGCTGCCAGCCAGGTCAGAAGTGACGTTCCGGAGGAGGAATTCCTAGGGAAGACCAGGAGGCGTTCGTGAGGTGTTTGATTTGTTGTTGTACAAAGCAGCGACCGGCTGGAGTGGACGGCGTCCGGGAGGACTTCCTGCCAGCGGGAAACTGGGAGATATCTGGACCGTAGGGCCATCAGGACGGTCTTCCAGACCGTTCCGTTCTCCCTCTCTACCTGACCATTCCCCTAGGGGGTGTAACTGGTCGTCCTCCTCGAGGCAATGCCTTTGCTGAGCAGGAATTGACGCAGTTCGTCGCACATGAAGGAGGACCCCCTATCGCTATGTATGTAGGCGGGGCATCCGAACAGTGTAAAGATGGTGCAGAGGGCTTTAATGACTGTGGCCGCGGTCATGTTGGGGCAGGGGATGGCAAAAGGGAACCGGGAGTACTCGTCAATCACGTTCAGGAAGTACGTGTTGCGGTCAGTGAAGGGTAGGGGGCCTTTGAAGTGCAGACTGAGGTGCTCAAAGGGACGGGAAGCCTTTATCGGGTGCGCTTTATCTGGCCTGTAGAAGTGCGGCTTGCACTCTGCGCAGATTTGGCAGTTCCTGGTGGCGGTCCTGACCTTCTAGATGGAGTAGGGCAGGTTGCGGGTCTTTACGAAGTGATAGAACCGAGTGACCCCCGGGTGGCAGAGGTCCTCGTGGAGGGTTTGGAGACGGTCCACATGTGCCGCGGGATAGGGCATCGGAAGGCTCGTTCAGCTTTCCGGGATGATACAAGATCTCATCGTTATAGGTGGAGAGTTCAATCCTCCACCGCAAGATCTTGTCGTTCTTGATCTTGCCCCGCTGCGCATTGTCGAACATGAAGGCAACCGACCGTTGGTCAGTGAGGAGAGTGAATCTCCTACTGACCAGGTAATGCCTCCAATGTCGCACAGCTTCCACTATGGCCTGGGCCTCCTTTTCCACTGAGGAGTAGCGGATTTCTGAAGCGTGGAGGGTGTGTGAAAAAAAGGCCACGGGTCTGCCCGCTTGGTTGAGGGTGGCCGCCAGAGCTACGTCGGACGCATCGCTCTCGACTTGGAAGGGGAGGGATTCGTTGATCGGGAGCATCGTGGCCTTTGCGATACCGCTTTGATGCGGCTGAAGGCCTGGCGGGCCTCTGTCGACAGGGGAAAGGCCGTGGACTGGATTAGCGGACGGGCCTTGTCCGTGTACTGGGGGACCCACAGGGCGTAATAAGAGAAAAAGCCCAGACAGCGTTTCAGGGCCTTGGAACAGTGAGGGAGGGGGAACTCCATAAGGCGGCGCATGCATTCAGGGTTGGGGCCTATAACTCCATTTTGCACTACGTAGCCAAGGATGGCTAGATGGTCGGTGCTAAACACACATTTTTTTCCTGTTGTACGTGAGATTCAGTGCGTTTGCGGTCTGGAGGAATTTTCGGAGGTTGGCGTCATGGTCCTGCTGATCGTGGCCGCAGATGGTGACGTTATCAAGGTACGGGAACGTAGCCCGCAAACTGTACCGGTCAACCATTCGGTCCATCTCCCGTTGGAAGACCAAGACTCCGTTAGTGACGCCGAATGGAACCCTTAAGAAATGATAGAGCCGCCCATCTGCTTCAAAGGCAGTGTATTTGCGGTCGCTCGGGCGGATGGGGAGCTGGTGATATGCGGACTTAAGGTCCACCGTGGAAAAGACCTTGTACTGTGCAATCCGATTTACCATGCCGGATATGCGGGGGTGAGGGTACGCATCCAGCTGTGTGTACCTATTGATGGTTTGACTATAGTCTATGACCATCCTCTGCTTCTCCCTGGTCTTTACAACTACCACCTGAGCTTGCCAGGGACTATTGCTGGCCTGGATTATGCCAACCTGCAGCAGCCGCTGGACTTCCAGCCGGATAAAGGTTCGGTCCTGGGCGCTGTACTGTCTGCTCCTGGAGGCAACGGGTTTGCAATCCGGGGTGAGGTTCGCAAACAGGGAAGGCGGGTCGACCTTGAGGGTCGCGAGGCCGCAGATAGTGAGTGGGGGTATAGGGCCGCCGAATTGGAATGTTAAACTCTGGAAGTTGCACTGAAAATCCAACCCCAGGAGTGTGGCAGCGCAGAGGTGGGGGAGGACGTAAAGCCGGTAGTTCTTGAACTCCCTCCCCTGCACCGTGAGGTTCGCAATGCAGAACCCTTTGATCTCTACGGAATGGGGTCCTGCTGCCAGGAAAATTTTTTGATTACTCGGGTGGATCAGAAGAGAACAGCGTCTTACCGTCTCGGGGTGTATAAAACTCTCCGTGCTCCCAGAGTCGATCAGGCAGGGCGTCTCGTACCCGTTGGCGAGTACCGTCGATGTTGCCGTTTGGAGCATTCGGGGCCGCGGCTGGTCCAGGGTCACCGAAGCCAGTCTCGGTTGCTGCATCGGGGCGTTTTCTTCAGCCCCGTGGAGTCGTCCATTCCGGGGTCCTGGGCCATCAGCCAAGATGGCGGCATCCACGGGTCGCACACGGTCGGGGGTGGACAAGATGGCACCGCCCATTGATCGAACGTGGCTGGGAGAGCACAAAATGGCAGTGCCCATCCTTCCCGCATGGAGTCCGAGACCCAAGATGGCGGCGCCCCTCTCTCCCACATGCAGTCCGGGACCCAAAATGGCGGCGCCCGTTGGCTGCACATGGATCGTTGTGGGGTGGGGGGGCCGGGGGGTCGGCCGTGGCGGGGGCCCATGGTGCCCAAGGGGCAGCCGCGCGGTCAGGGGCGTATGGAGTCCGGGACCCAAAATGGCGGCGCCCATCCTTCCCGCATGGAATCCGGGACCCGAGATGCCGGCGCCCCTCCCTCCCGCATGGAGTCCAGGACCCAAGATGGCGGCACCCGTTGGCTGCACATGGATCGTTGGAGGGGGGGGGAACGCCAGGGGGTCGGTCGTGGCGGAGGTCCAAGGTGCCCAAAGGGCAGCCGCGTGGTCGGGGGCGTTTGGAGTCCGGGACCCAAAATGGCGGCGCCCGTTGGCCGCACATGGATCGTTGGGGGGGTTGGGTTTGGGGTCCTGGTTCTCCCCGGTAGATTGCGGCGACCCCCCGGGCCTGGCACACCGCTACAATGTGCCCTTTTTTGCCGCACCCTTTGCAGAGTGCTGAGCGGGCCGGGCAACGCAGCCGGGGGTGTTTTGTTTGCCCGCATAAGTAGCAGCGGGGCCCCCCCGGGTGGGCTAGCGCTCTGGCAGCACAGGCCTGCGGGGGGGGTGGGGGTGCCGGGGGGGTCAGTCGTGGAGGGGGTCCACGGTGCCCAAGGGGCAGCCGCGCGGTCGGGGGCATAGGCACTGTGACGCTACATCGAGTGAGGCAGCGAGGGCCCATGCCTCCTTGAGGCCTATTGCGTCTCTCTCCAGCAATCGCTGGCGAATTTGGGACGGGGGCATACCTGCTACGAAGGCATCCCGAACTAGTAGTTCCATATGTTCATTAGCCGAAACCGGTGGGCAGTTGCACTTTCTCCCCAGTATCAACAGCGCACTGTAGAATTCGTCCAGTGATTCCCCGGAGATCTGCCATCTCGTCGCGAGCTGGTGGCGTGCGTAGACCTGGTTGACGGGCCGAACATAGATTCCCATCAGCATGGCGAGCGCCGACTGTAAATCCCCCGTGACCTCTATGAGAGTGTAGATTTCCGGGCTCAACCTGGAATGCAGGACTTGCATTTTCTGGTCTTCTGTAGTCACGCAGGTGGCCGTTCGGAGGTATCCTTTGAAACACGCTAGCCAGTGTTTAAAAGTGGCCGCTGAGTTTGCCACATGGGGGCTGATTCGCAGACACTCCGGAGTGATTCGGAGCTCCATGTCCTTTAAGTCTGCGTAATAAATTGTAGCGCGATCAATCACTCACGAGACGAGAAGAGATGGAGTCAATCGATGGCTTTATTACGCAGACTTGTTCCCCAGCAGCACAGTTACAGAATGCGCCTGCTGGGAGAACCCGGGTTCTTATACTCCGCCTTACTGGGTGGAGCCAGTCGGCAGCTGATCCAATCGGGACCCAGCGTCTATCCACCAATAGCCTCTTGGCATCACAGGGTACCGTAATACCCCTAATACATACCACCACAGCCTTGTGATCTCAAGTGGCCTCACTACTCCCATTATGTCAATCACAGATAAAGCCATCTCTGATCCCTTTCTTGTATCCATCCCCCCCACCCCCCTCCCCCGCCACCCCCACACTCCTCAAAGCCCTTCCAACCTTGCTTCCTTTTGTGTCCTATCCCCCTAATTCACTTACAACTGAACTTTGAAAATCCAAACAATCTAGCCTTTGGCCTTAAATCCACCACTCTTAGCTATACCCTCACCTCAATCTTCGATGCCCTACTCCCCATTACAACCAATAGTTTCTCTCATCCCAGTCATTCCCTGATACAGCCCTCATCTTCATTCCCTAAATTCAAGGGATGCAGATTTGAATGGATATGGTAGATAACTGCTTCAGCCAACCACTGCCAGACCTGGCTGGACCATGTAAAACAGTACAGTGTCCTGCTATCCTTTTCCAAAACTGCTCACTATTCCAGAATCATTCTGAAATGCAAAGATAACCTGGTTTCTCTTCCAAACTCAAAGCCCTCTTCTTAAATCCCTCTCCCCGCCTCCTCCATCCTTACCATAATAAGTGCAAGAGTTCATGGACTTCTTTTTCACTTAAATGTATGCAGTCAGGTTCCTTTGCCACTTCTCTCCCTTTCTGTAGCACATACTGCCAAGCCTCCTCAAGGTTTCATCCTGAACTCTCATCCTAATCTGCTTTCTCTCTTATCTTCCCTCATGCACTTTCTTGACTCACTTTGTCCAAGAGACCTACCTCCTGCCCCATTGACTCTATTCCCAATAAACTATTAACCTCCCAGCTTCCCTTCCTGGCCATATTTTTGCTGATATTGTTCACGTCTCTCTCACCTCAACTACTATTACACTTCCTTTTAATCTAGTGTCAACTCCTCAAAAAAGACAATTCCTGCTCCCTCTCTCTTTTTTTTGACCAACTACCACTCCATTTCTGATCTCATTTTCTTCCAAAGTCCAAGAACATGCTGTTGGCTCCCAAATCCGTGCCCACCTTTCTCGGAACTCCATGTTTAAAACTTTTTCCTTCAGGCTTTGTCCCTGCCGCAGAATCCAAATGATATTTATTAAAGACAGAAATGTGACCGTGGCTGTTGTACATCATCTCTCCTTATCCTTCTCAACCCATCTGCAAACTTTGACATATTCGATCTCACCAACCTCCTCCAATGCCTCCCCTCCATCATTCAGCTGTGTGGGTCTGTACTCATCTGTTGCCATTCTTATCTGTCCAGCCATGGCAGAGAATTATCTCCAATGGCTTCTCTTCGAGCTCCCACATTGTTATCCTGGTGCCCCACAAAGACTTCCCCTTTGACCCCCTTCAATTTCTCATCTACATACTGTCCCTTGGTGAGCTCATCTGAAAACGTCCAGCTCACCACCACAATTCTCTAAATTGTCAGGCTGCTTATCCAACATCTAGTACTGAATGAGCAGAATTTCCTCCAACCAAATGTTGGAAAAATCAAAGTCATTTTTTTCAATCCCCACTACAAGCTCTATTCCCCAGCCACAAATTGCATCCCTCTCCCAGGCAATGTTCATAACCTTTGTGTCACATTTGACCCCAAGGTATGTTTCCAACCACATATTCACACCATTACTAAGACTATCTATTTCCATCACTATACATCATTTGACTCCGCTGAAAAGTTTGTCCTCGGTTACCTCTAGGCTTGACTATTGCAATGCAATCCTGCCAGACTTGCATCTTTCCCCATCCATCAACTTAAGCTCATCCAAATTCTGCTGCCTGCTTCTCAATTGGCAATAATTTTGTTCACCCTTCATTTGCACTGTTTCCCAGTTAAGCAATGTCTCTATTTCCCAATTGTCAACTTTGCTTTCAAATACTTCTATGGCCTCTCCCTTTCCTTGGGCGAAATTCTCCTACCCGCCCCGCCACATTTCTGCCCCGACCGGCCGGCGGGAGTCTCCATAACACCGGCCGGTCAATGGGGTTTCCCATTGTGGGGCAGCCCCACGCCGTCGGGAAACCCCCGGGCGCCGGCAAAACGGAGACTCCCGCCGGCAGAGAATGACGCCCCTTATCCCTGTAAATCTCCTCCAATCCCTATAACTCACCACAATACCGGGGCAGCACGGTGGCACAGTGTTTAGCACTGCTGCCTGACGGTACCGATGTCCCAGGTTCAATCCCAGCTCTGGGTCACTGCCCGTGTGGAGTTTGCACATTCTCCTCGTGTTTGCGTGGGTTTCGCCTCCACAACCCAAAAGATGAGCAAGGCAGGTGGATTGTCCACGGTAAATTGCCCCTTAGAAAAAAGCACTCTTGAATTTATTTTTTTTAACTCACCACAGTACCTATACTTTTCTAATTCTGGTCTCTTGCACAGCCCTGATTTGGTGCTTTCAGCTATCAAGGCTCTAAACTCTGAAACTCCATCCCTAACTCTCACTTTTTAAGAAGCTCCTTTAAACCTACCTCGTTGACCAAAATTTTGACCAGCTGTCTTAATAAATCATTATATGGTTCAGTGTCAAATTTTGATTGATTATATCCCTGTGAAATTCTTTGGTATGTTTTGCTACATTAAAGATATAATTGCAAGCTGCTGTACTTGTCTTAGAGTTAAATAAGCAGACAGAAATTGTATTGCATGTATACTTTAAAATATATTTCAGAACTAACCATAATAATTTTCAAAAGTTCATACATGACCAGATGTGCCACGTGGTACTGGAAAAACCATTTAATGGGAAACCTTTAAGCTCAGTTTCTGTACCAGATCATTCCAGCAAATCTGAATCTTTGCATGGATGACAAGTCCCTTTTAATGAATATCCAAAAAGCTCTAATGATCCATTAAAGTATTTTTTAAAATGTGTATATGGGTTGTGGGCATCATTGGCTGGGCCAGCATTTATTGTTCATCCATTAAGAATCAACCACATTGGACTTCCAGGTGCGGCGATGACCAGCTAAGTCGCACGTCCCGGTGGAACGGACTTTTGGGCTCTTAATAAGAGCCCCAACGGCAATTTTAACGGCTAGAAGCACTGTGCGGTAAACCAGAAGGGAATCCCCCCTGGAAACGGATGGAAAAAGGAGAGGGAAGTGGCCAGATTGCAGTGGATCCTTTGGAGCAGCGGCAAGGAAGGCAAGCAAGAACCAAGATGGCGACGGAAGGTGGCAGTTTAACATGGGGCCCTGAACAACAAGAGTTTTTGAAATGTTGCGTGGAAGAACTTAAAAAGGAAATGAAGAAGGAGCTGTTGGCCCCGATATTACAGGCGATCGAAGGGCTAAAGGATGAGCAAAAGACCCAGGAGCGGGAGCTTCGGGTCGTGAAGGCAAAGGCTGCCGAGAACGAGGACGATATACAGGGCCTGGTGGTGAAGACGGAGATGCACGAGGCACACCATAAACGATGTGTGGAAAGACTGGAGGTGCTGGAGAATAACGCGAGGAGGAATAATTTAAGGATTCTTGGTCTTCCTGAAGGTGTGGAGGGAGCGGACGTCGGGGCATATGTGAGCACGATGCTGCACTCGTTAATGGGAGCGGAGGCCCCGGCGGGTCCGCTGGAGGTGGAGGGAGCATACCGAGTGATGGCGCGAGGACCGAGAGCAGGAGAAATTCCTAGAGCCATAGTGGTGAGATTCCTCCGTTTTAAGGACAGAGAGATGGTCCTTAGATGGGCAAAGAAAACTCGGAGCAGTAGGTGGGAGAACGCGGTGATCCGCGTATATCAAGACTGGAGTGCGGAGGTGGCGAGTAGAAGGGCGAGCTTTAATCGGGCCAAGGCGGTGCTTCACAAAAAGAAGATAAAATTTGGAATGCTGCAACCGGCAAGACTGTGGGTCAAATATCAAGGGAGGCACCACTACTTTGAGACGGCGGATGAGGCGTGGACTTTTATTGTGGAAGAAAAACTGGAATAAGCGGGTTATTAAAAAAGAACGTTTGAAACAAAGTGGTGGGGCGAGTATGGGGGGCGAAGAGGGGGGAAAAAGGGGGGAAAGATGAGTTTTATGTTATTAATCCTGCGATGCGGTAACTTTTCTCTCTTCCACAGGTGGTGGTGGAGGGAGGAAGGGAGGTGGAGGAGATGGGGCGTTGGCCATGGGGGGCGGTGCCAAAAGGGAAGCGCGGGCTTTGTTCCCGCGCTATGATAATCATGGCGGGAATAGGGAAGCAGGAAGGAGGGGGCGTCGCACGGTGCGAGCCGAGGTCACGGGGGGAAGCCGAGGTCGGCCAGAGTTTGCTGACTTCTGGGAGCAACATGGGGGGTGTAACTACGCTAGTGGGGGATCTAGCGGGGGGGTGTGGGAGGGGGGAGTTACTGGGTTGCTGCTGCTGGGGAGAGGGGGGAGCCGGAATGGGGGGGGGGTGGGCGGGGGGGGGGGGCACCGCCTTGGGGGGACACTGCTGCGTGGGAACCGGGTGAGGAGCTGGAAAAAGGGGATGGCTAATCGACAAGGGGGGGGGGGGGTAAAAAGCCCCCCAACCCGGTTGATCACATGGAATGTGAGAGGGCTGAACGGGCCGATAAAGAGGGCACGAGTACTCGCACACCTTAAGAAACTTAAGGCAGACGTGGTTATGTTACAAGAGACGCACTTGAAACTTATAGACCAGTTTAGACTACGCAAAGGATGGGTGGGGCAGGTGTTTCATTCGGGGCTAGATGCGAAAAACAGGGGGGTGGCTATACTAGTGGGGAAGCGGGTTATGTTTGAGGCAAAGACTATAGTGGCGGATAGCGGGGGCAGATACGTGATGGTGAGTGGCAAATTACAGGGGGAGGCAGTGGTCTTGGTAAACGTATATGCCCCGAACTGGGATGATGCCAATTTTATGAGGCGCATGCTAGGACGCATCCCGGACCTAGAGGTGGGAAAGTTGGTAATGGGGGGAGATTTTAATACGGTGCTGGAGCCAGGGCTGGACAGGTCGAGATCCAGGACTGGAAGGAGGCCGGCTGCAGCCAAGATGCTTAAAGATTTTATGGAGCAGATGGGAGGAGTAGACCCGTGGAGATTTAGTAGACCTAGGAGTAAGGAGTTTTCGTTTTTCTCCTATGTCCACAAAGTTTATTCGCGAAGAGACATTTTTGTTTTGGGAAGGGCGTTGATCCCGAAGGTGAGGGGGACGGAGTATACGGCTATAGCCATTTCGGATCACGCTCCACATTGGGTAGACTTAGAGATAGGGGAGGAAACAGAAGGGCGTCCACCCTGGAGAATGGACATGGGACTAATGGCAGATGAAGGGGTGTGCCTAAGGGTGAGGGGGTGCATTGAAAAATACTTGGAACTCAATGATAACGGGGAGGTCCAGGTGGGAGTGGTCTGGGAGGCGCTGAAGGCAGTGGTTAGAGGGGAGCTGATATCAATAAGGGCACATAAAGGAAAGCAGGAGAGTAGGGAACGGGAGCGGTTGCTGCAAGAACTTCTGAGGGTGGACAGGCAATATGCGGAGGCACCGGAGGAGGGACTGTACAGGGAAAGGCAAAGGTTACACGTAGAATTTGACTTGCTGACAACGGGTACTGCAGAAGCACAGTGGAGGAAGGCACAGGGTGTACAGTATGAGTATGGGGAGAAGGCGAGCAGGTTGCTGGCCCATCAATTGAGGAAAAGGGGAGCAGCGAGGGAAATAGGGGGAGTGAGGGATGAGGAAGGAGAGATAGAGCGGGGAGCGGAGAGAGTGAATGGAGTGTTCAAGGCATTCTATAAAAGATTATACGAAGCTCAGCCCCCAGATGGGAAGGAGAGAATGATGTGCTTCCTGGATCGGCTGGAATTTCCTAAGGTGGAGGAGCAGGAGAGGGTGGGACTGGGAGCACAGATCGAGATAGAGGAAGTAGTGAAAGGAATTAGGAGTATGCAGGCGGGGAAGGCTCCGGGACCGGATGGATTTCCAGTCGAATTTTATAGGAAATATGTGGACTTGCTTGCCCCGATACTGATGAGAACCTTTAATGAGGCGAAGGAAAGGGTACAGCTGCCCCCGACTATGTCAGAGGCAACGATATCGCTTCTCCTAAAGAAGGAAAAAGACCCGCTGCAATGCGGGTCCCATAGACCTATTTCCCTCCTAAATGTAGACGCTAAGATTCTGGCCAAGGTAATGGCAATGAGGATAGAGGATTGTGTCCCGGGGGTAGTCCATGAGGACCAAACTGGGTTTGTGAAGGGGAGACAGCTGAATACGAATATACGGAGGCTGCTAGGGGTAATGATGATGCCCCCACCAGTGGGGGAAGCAGAGATAGTGGTGGCGATGGATGCCGAGAAAGCATTTGATAGAGTGGAGTGGGATTATTTGTGGGAGGTGTTGAGGAGATTTGACTTTGGAGATGAGTATATTAGATGGGTACAGCTGCTGTATAGGGCCCCGATGGCGAGCGTGGTCACGAATGGACGGGGGGCTGCGTATTTTCGGCTCCATAGAGGGACGAGGCAGGGATGTCCTCTGTCCCCATTATTGTTTGCACTGGCGATTGAGCCCCTGGCAATAGCATTGAGGGGTTCCAGGAAGTGGAGGGGAGTACTCAGGGGAGGAGAGGAACACCGGGTATCTCTTTATGCGGACGATTTATTGGTGTATGTGGCGGACCCGGCGGAGGGGATGCCAGAGATAATGCGGATACTTGGGGAGTTTGGAGAATTTTCAGGATATAAGCTGAACATGGGGAAAAGTGAGCTGTTTGTGGTGCATCCAGGGGAGCAGAGCAGAGAAATAGAGGACTTACCGCTGAGGAAGGTAACAAGGGACTTTCGTTACTTGGGGATCCAGATAGCCAAGAATTGGGGTACATTGCATAGGTTAAACTTAACGCGGTTGGTGGAACAGATGGAGGAGGACTTCAAGAGATGGGACATGGTATCCCTGTCACTGGCAGGGAGGGTACAAGCGGTTAAAATGGTGGTCCTCCCGAGATTCCTCTTTGTGTTTCAGTGCCTCCCGGTGGTGATCACGAAGGCTTTTTTCAGAAGGATTGAGAAGAGTATCATGAGTTTTGTGTGGGCCGGGAAGACCCCAAGAGTGAGGAAGGGATTTTTGCAGCATAGTAGGGATAGGGGGGGCTGGCGCTACCGAACCTGAGTGAGTACTACTGGGCCGCCAACATCTCAATGGTATGTAAGTGGATGGGAGAAGAGGAGGGAGCGGCGTGGAAGAGATTGGAGAAGGCGTCCTGTAGGGGGTCTTGCCTACAAGCCATGGTGACGGCGCCGTTGCCGTTCTCTCCGAAGAAATACACCACAAGCCCGGTGGTGGTGGCTACTCTGAAAATTTGGGGGCAATGGAGACGGCATAGGGGAAAGACGGGAGCCTCGGTGTGGTCCCCGATAAGAAATAATCATAGATTTGCTCCGGGGAGAATGGATGGGGGATTTGGAACATGGCAAAGAGCAGGAGTAACACAATTGAGAGATCTGTTTGTAGATGGGACGTTTGCAAGTCTGGGAGCGCTGACCGAAAAATATGGGTTGCCCCAAGGGAATGCATTCCGGTATATGCAACTGAGGGCTTTTACGAGGCAACAGGTGAGGGAATTCCCGCAGCTCCCGACGCAGGAGGTGCAGGACAGAGTGATCTCAAAGACATGGGTGGGGGACAGTAAGGTGTCAGACATATATAGGGAGATGAGAGACGAGGGGGAGATTATGGTAGACGAGCTGAAAGGGAAATGGGAAGAAGAGCTGGGGGAGGAGATTGAGGAGGGGCTGTGGGCTGATGCCCTAAGTAGGGTAAACTCATCGTCCTCGTGTGCCAGGCTAAGCCTGATACAATTTAAGGTGTTACACAGGGCGCATATGACTTGGGGGGGGGGGGGGGGGGGGGTGGAGGGGGGGGGGGGAGGAACCAGAGGGATTCTCAGGGATGTTAATATATAAGTATAATATGTATAGGTTGTTGTTATAGATAATTGTATATTGGACTGTTAAAACATATTTTTGGAGAATATTTATCTGGGACAAGGCAGTTGCCATTTAGTTTTGTTTTTGTTTTTGTTTATAGATTATTTATTTCTTGTTTATAAAACTGGCCATTGTTATTTATATTGTTATATTACTGTGTAAAGGATACACAATGTACTGTTATGGTTGGCCAAAATGTTTTTAAATATTTTTAAAAAAAAAGAATCAACCACATTGCTGTGGGTCTGGAGTCACATGTCGGTCAGACAAGGTAAGGATGGCAGATGTCATTCCCTAAAGGACATTAGTAAACCAGATGGGTTTTTATGACAATGGTTTCATGGTCATTATTAGACTTTTAATTACAGATTTTCATTGAATTCCAAATTCACCATCTGCTGTGGTGGGATTCGAACCCATGTCCTTTGACCATTATCCTGGACTACTAATCTAGCAACAGTATCACTGCGCCACTGCCTCCACCGAATAGAATTATAGAATCCCTACAGTGCGGAAGGAAGCCATTTGGCCCAACAAGTCTGTACCAACCCTCTGAAAGAGCACCCTACCTAGGCTCAATCCCCCACCCTGTCCCCGTAACCCATCGAGGGGCAATTTAACATAGCCATCCACCTAACCTGCACATCTTTAGATTGTGGGAGGAAACCCACGCAGACACGGCAAGAATGCAAACTCCACACAGACAGTCACCCGAGTGTCAGAATAGAACCCGGGACCCTGGCACTGTGAGGCAGCAGTGCTAACCACTGTACCACCAATGTCCTTTTAATAATGCCTTTCTTATTAGATATATTGAAATGTTTGTAATTATGAATTATGAACTACAGAAACTCTATCCCATTGTAATCAGTTTAAATGGAACAGAGCCACACTTCAAATCTACGTAATTGATAGTTGATCTATCAGTAAAAAGTCAAACATAAAGGGTGGGATTCTCCGACCCCCCCGCTGGAGGAACCCGCACCTTCGGGGCGGCCCGATGCCGGAGTGGTTCACGCCACTCCTCGGCGCCGGAGTGGCCCGCCCCGCCAAGTCACGGAGAATCCCGCCGAATACCTTTATCTTACCACTTAATCTTAATTATGTCGTTCAAAAGAACAAAAAACAATACAGCACAGGAACAGGCCCTTTGGCCTTACAACACTTGGCCATTCAGAGGAGAATTGGAAGTCTAAATCAGAGGGTGTTCTGAATCGTTCAATATCTCTTCCAAAAGACGGAACCTTTGACAATGCAGCATTCCCTCAACTATACACTGAACAGCCAACACAAATGATAGTTCCACTACCTGCTTTGCCATTGAACACACAACTTTCTGACTCAGTGGCAAAAGATTCCCACTGAGTCAATCAAATCCCCTTTGTTAACAGCACAGAGGGAAGCCGTGCAGCCAATCCTCTCTGTTTGAAAGAGCTATCAAATTAATTCCATTCCTCAGCACTTTCTCTGGAGCTCTGCAAATTTTCTCTTGAAGTATTTATCCAATTCCCATTTGTAATTAATATTGAACCCGCTTCCATCACCCACTCAGGCACTGCATTGCAAATCATAACAAACTATAGTTTAAAAAACATCTCCTAACTTCCCTTTATTATGTTTTTTAGCCAATTAGCTAAAATCTGTCCTCTAGCCACTGACTCTCTTGCTAGTGAAAACAGTTTCTTCTCATTTACTTGGTAAAGACCCCTCATAATGTTGAGCACTGTGTTTTAATGACTTACCTTTCAGTGCTACAATTACTGAATGCATTTTAAGCTGACAGCATTTCAACCCACAAGTCAGCTTTTTTGCAAATTACACCAAGAACTATTCTTTACAATTGGGATTACAGGCTTCAGTAATACAAAAACAAATTCCTTGTGAATGTTGGAAATCTGAATTTAAAAACATGGAAAATACTGGAAATACTGTTATGGTCTCTATTAAGGCTGAACTTTTAAGAAAATAGAACTTCCAGTTATTAGCTGAAAGAATGACCAAACAACATTTTATGTTTTAAAACTTTTACTGTAACATATTACAAAAAAACACTATTAACCAATCACTATTTTCTTTTTGGAGGCCTCTTATACTTTAACTACAGAAAATTACATTCCCCTTGTATGCTTATCACCCATTGCACTCTCCATGGAAGACGGTCCTTCCAGCAGCCATAGATGCTCCCAGGTTCCAATAGGTTTCTGCATCCTTGTTTCACTGGGGAGAACTTTGAGTGGCCATCTCCAGATGCTTTCCTCTGTTTTTTGTCAATTTTCTTAAATCTACCACCAGCAATATGGACTGTTCTAATGATTCTTCTTGCCCCAGCCACAAAACACCTGGGACGGGATTCTCCGAGCCACCACATCGAAAACACGATCGGCGAGGGGGTGGAGGATGGGCGTTGATGCCGAAAACTAACGCGGTGCCAATCCCGCAATTCTCCGGTCCCCGGAGAATCGCCGTGAATCGCACGCGCGTGGGTGGGAGGCCACTGACAGAGGGCCCGCGGCAATTCTGTGAGGACAACTGACCAAGTTCCCAACGGCGTGGTTCTAACCACGTTTTGCCTGTTGGGAACGGTCGGCGGCGGCTGCGGACTCAGTCCGTGGCCGCCCTGATGGGGGGCAGGGGGGGGGATCCTTCACTGGGGGGGGGCCTCAAGATGGCCAGGCTAGCGATCGGGGGCTACCAATCCGCGGGCGCGCGAAATCTCTGGGGGGCCTATATTGTCGGGGCTGCTCCGCGTTGTGAGTCCGCCACGTCGTGCAGGGCGGCCGCCGAAGGCCACCGTCATGCGCATGCACGGACTCCCGACCATAATTGCAGGGCCCCGTAACGTCAGGCAGAGCTGCAGGGAGTACTCCGGGGCCCTGCTAGCACCCCACCCCCAGGTGGGAGAATCATTCTGGACTTTCTTCAAGAAAGGCCAGCGTGAAACTCCCGCGTTTTGATGCTGGAGTGGGGACATAGCCCCATTATTTGAGAATCCCGCCCCTGGAATGTCGGAGAATCGCCGGGGGCGTCGTGAATCCTGCCCCCCTCCGGCCGCCGAATTCCACGGCACCGAAAATTCGGCGGGGGCGTGAATCGCACCGCGCCAGTAGGCGGCACCCCCCCTCCGGCGATTCTCCGGCCCGCGATGGGCCGAATTCCCGCTGCTGTCATGCCAGTCCCGCCGGCGTGAATCAAACCACCTACCTTCCAGGCGGGACTGGTGGCGCGGGCGGGCTCCAGGGTCCTGGGGGTGGCGTGGGGCGATCTGGCCCCGGGGGTGCCACCACGGTGACCTGGCCCGCGATCGGGGCCCACCGATCCACGGGCGGGCCTGTGCCATGGGGGCACTCTTTTCTTCCGCCTCGGCCACAGCCTCCGCGATGACCGATACGGAAGTGACACCCCCCCCTGCGCAGGCGCGGGGATGACTTCAGCAGCCGCTGATGCTCCCGCGCATGCACGGACTTCCGCCACACGGCACAGTCCCTTCGGCCCCGGCTGGCATGGCGCCAAAGGCCTTTCCCGCCGGCCGGCAGCGCGCCAACCACTCGGGCGCGGGCCTAGCCCCTCAAGTTGAAGGCTTGGCCCCTAAAGGTGCGGAGAAATCCGCACATTTGGGGCGGCCCAACGCCGGAGTGGTTCCCGCCACTCCATCCTGCCGGGACCCCCCGCCCCGCCGGGTAGGGTAGAATCCCGGCCATGAAGACACCGGCAAGCTAGGCCTCACAAAGAGTAGGAGCCATTTTTAAAGTGCACCCTGATCTCAAAGTGAGAGTGCAAGCCCTACCCCAACAGTCACTGGCATCAGGGCCCTCCCAAAGGATCTCCCTCCAGGCCCCGCCTGATTCTAGCCAGCATCAGGCCCCCCCAATCACTGGCACCGGCCCCCCTCAGGTGAGTGATACACCATTATGGGGTCACCATTCATGCCCTCTACATGGCCACGCCCCAGGTTCTCTATCAGGCCCCACTCTTGGCATTGTCCCTTGGCACACTGGAAGTGCCAACTAGGCACTCTGCCAGTGCCAACTTAGTTGGCACTGCCAGAGTGCCATGGGGGAACCATGTCCCCTACCACCCAGGGCTTCAATAGCCTCCGAGGGTTCCGGCGTGGTCTTCAAATCTGGTTTCCGGCGATGGAGACAAGTAGTGATTCCTGCCAGCCTCAGTTACACCGGCAAGGGGTGGAGGTGAGGGGGGCGGGGGTGGGTTTGTGGGTTGGGGGGGCAGGGAGGATCCCAGGAGCCGGGAGACTCTGGCTTTAATCCCGCTCCATTTGGCACCCGGTGTGAACCACATTTAGGGGCTCCCCTTCTGTTCTCCCAGAATAGCGGGATATACACCAGGCACAACCTGGGTGGAGAATCACCCCCAATATCTCCCTCCTGCATCCAGCTGTGGTAGCTCACAAAATCAAGCAGCCTTTCCTCTCTGCAGACCACACTGAGCTGCTGCTATCTGTGATATTCACTGATTTGTAGGGAACCTGATCCCCAAAATAGCATCCTCTTCCCCCTTTCCCTTCATCCAACAGAGGGCAGTAGAGCGGAGCTGCTGATTGGCTGCTACAGGGGAAACTTGCATACGTGCATTGTGGTCATCGCAATTTGAAGGTGGTTTGTGGAGGAGCTGTTGTCAAGTGACACTTAAACCCGAAACACTTCTTCAGTGTTTCCCTCCCTACCCCCTCCTCTAACCAAAAAAAACTAACCGCTGGAAGGATCCCAGCTGAGAGGAAGGCTCTAGGGCAGGTAGAAATAGAAAGAAGTTGAACCATGATGTCACAGCCTGCAGGTAAGTGATTGACTGATGACTGGTAAGCAGTTTTTTCTTTTCCCTGAGGTGTTATTGTGTGGGGCGCAGTGATTGCTGAGTGAGTTCCTGCTGAGAAGGGGAGTAAATTTTTTTTAAACTTACTGTAGGGAGTTTCCAGCTGAATCCAGTCGGAGTGAGGACAGAGTGACTGCTGGGTAAGTCGTGAGGATTTAAATTGTTTGCACAGGCCCATAACAGCTGATTGCTGTTTTTGTGTGGGGTGCAGTGGTTGCTGGTAAAGTGTTTTATTTTTACCTGCGTTTAAGTTGGGCAGTTTCGAAACCCTAGGCACTACACTTGTAGTGTCCCCCACCCTTCCACCTCCTTTAACCTAAGGGGTAGTGTGAATAACAGGTTAGCTCTTTCTTTCTTTCTTTTCTATCTAGAGGGGATGGCAGGGAAAGTAGTGCAATGTTCCTCCTGCAGAATGTTTGAGGTGAGGGATGCCGTCAGTGTCCCTGCTGATTTCATCTGTGGGAAGTGCACCCATCTCAAGCTCCTCAGAAACCGCGTTAGGGAACTGGAGCTGGAGCTGGATGAACTTCGGATCATTCAGGAGGCAGAGGTGGTTATAGATAGAAGCTTCAGGGATGTAGTTAATACGAAGAATAAAGATAGATGGGTGACGGTGAGAGGGGCTGGGAGGAAGCAGTCAGTACAGGGATCCCCTGTGGTTGTTCCCCTTAGTAACAAGTATAATGCTTTGGATACTGTTGGGGGGGGGGGACTTAACAGGGGTAAGCCATGGGGAACAGGTCTCTGGCACAGAGTCTGTCCCTGTTGCTCAGCAGGGAAGAGGGGAGAGGAGTAGAGCATTTGTCATTGGAGACTCCATGGTTAGGGGGATAGATAGGAGATTCTTTGGGAACGAGAGAGACTGGCGGTTGGTGTGTTGCCTCCCAGGTGCCAGGGTCCATGATGTCTCGGATCGTGTTTTCGGGATCCTAAAGGGGGAGGGGGAGCAGCCCCAAGTCGTGGTCCACATAGGCACCAACGACATAGGTAGGAAAAGGGATAGGGATGTAAGGCAGAAATTCAGGGAGCTAGGGTGAAAACCTAGATCTAGGACAAACAGAGTTATTATCTCTGGGTTGTTACCCGTGCCACAGGTTAGCAACATGAGGAATAGGGAGAGAGAGGAGTTGAACATGTAGCTACAGGGATGGTGCAGGAGGGAGGGTTTCAGATTTCTGGATAATTGGGGCTCATTCTGGGGTCGGTGGGACCTCTACAAACGGGATGGTCTACACCTGGACCAGAGGGGTACCAATCTCCTGGGGGGGAAATTTGCTAATGCTCTTCGGGAGGGTTTAAACGAGTTCAGCAGGGGATTGGGAACCTGAATTGTAGCTCCAGTATACAGGAGGTTGAGAGTAGTGAGGTCATGAGTAAGGTTTCAAAGTTGCAGGAGTGTACTGGCAGGCAGGAAGGTGGTTTAAAGTGTGTCTTCTTCAATCCCAGGAGCATCCGGAATAAGGGGGGTGAACTTGCGGCATGGGTTGGTACCTGGGACTTCGATGTTCGGAGACATGGATAGCGCAGGGACAGGAATGATTGTTGCAGGTGCCGGGGTTTAGATATTTCAGTCAGCTCAGGGAAGGTGGTAAAAGAGGGGGAGGGGTGGTATTGTTAGTCAAAGACAGTATTACGGTGGCAGAAAGGACGTTTGATGAGGACTCGTCTACTGAGGTAGTATGGGCTGAGGTTAGAAACAGGAAAGGAGAGGTCACCCTGTTAGGGGTTTTCTATAGGCCTCCGGAAAGTTCCAGAGATGTAGAGGAAAGGATTGCAAAGATGATTCTGGATAGGAGCAAAAGCAACAGGGTAGTTGTTATGGGGGACTTTAACTTTCCAAATATTGACTGTAAACGCTATAGTTCGAGTACTTTAGATGGGTCCGTTTTTGTCCAATGTGTGCAGGAGGGTTTCCTGACATAGTATGTAGATAGGCCAACGAGGGGCGAGGCCATATTGGATTTGGTACTGGGTAATGAACCAGGGCAGGTGTTAGATTTGGAGGTAGGTGAGCACTTTGGTGATAGTGACCACAATTCGATTACGTTTACTTTAGTGATGGAAAGGGATAGGTATATACCGCAGGGCAAGAGTTATATCTGGGGGAAAGGCAATTATGATGCGATGAGGCAAGACTTAGGATGCATCGGATGGAGAGGAAAACTGCAGGGGATGGGCACAATGGAAATGTGGAGCTTGTTCAAGGAATAGCTACTGCGTGTCCTTGATAAGTATGTACCTGTCAGGCAGGGAGGAAGTGGTCGAGCGAGGGAACCGTGGTTTACTAAAGCAGTTGAAACACTTGTCAAGAGGAAGAAGGAGACGTATGTAAAGATGAGACATGAAGGTTCAGTTAGGGTGCTCGAGAGTTACAAGTTAACTAGGAAGGACCTAAAGAGAGAGCTAAGAAGAACCAGGAAGGGACATGAGAAGTCTTTGGAAGGTATGATCAAGGATAACCCTAAAGCATTCTATAGATATGTCAGGAATAAAAGAATGACTCGGGTAAGAGTAGGGCCAGTCAAGGACAGTAGTGGGAAGTTGTGTGTGGAGTCCTAGGAGATAGGAGAGGTGCTAAATGAATATTTTTCGTCAACATTCACACAGGAAGAAGACAATGGTGTCGAGGAGAATACTGAGATTCAGGCTACTAGACTAGAAGGGCTTGAAGTTCATAAGGAGGAGGTGTTAGCAATTCTGGAAAGTGTGAAAATAGATAAGTCCCCTGGGCCGGATGGGATTTATCCTAGGATTCTCTGGGAAGCTAGATAGGAGATTGCTGAGCCTTTGGCTTTGATCTTGAAGTCATCTTTGTCTACAGGAATAGTGCCAGAAGACTGGAGGATAGCAAATGTTGTCCCCTTGTTCAAGAAGGGGAGTAGAGGCAACACCGGTAACTATAGACCAGTGAGCCATACTTCTGTTGAGGGCAAAGTCTTGGAAAGGTTTATAAGAGATAGGATCTATAATCATCTGGAAAGGAATAATTTGTTTAGAGATAGTCAACACGGTTTTGTGAAGGGTAGGTCATGCTTCACAAACCTTATTGAGTTCTTTGAGAAGGTGACCAAACAGGTGGATGAGGGTAAAGTAGTTGATGTGGTGTATATGGATTTCAGTAAAGCGTTTGATAAGGTTCCCCATGGTAGGCTACTGCAGAAAATATGGAGGCATGGGATTCAGGGTGATTTATCAGTTTGGATCAGAAATTGGCTAGCTGGAAGAAGACAAACGGTGGTGGTTGATGGGAAATGTTTAGACTGGAGTCCAGTTACTAGTGGTGTACCACAAGGATCTGTTTTGGGGCCACTGCTGTTTGTCATTTTTATAAATGACTTGGAGGAGGGCGTAGAAGGATGGGTGAGTAAATTTGCAGATGACTCTAAAGTCGGTGGAGTTGTGGACAGTGCGGAAGGATGTTACAAGTTACAGAGGGACATAGATAACCTGCAGCGCTGGGCTTAGAGGTGGCAAATGGAGTTTAACGCAGAAAAGTGTGAGGTGATTCATTTTGGAAGGAATAACAGGAAGACAGAGTACTGGGCTAATGGTAAGATTCTTGGCAGTGTGGAGAGCAGAGAGATCTCGGTGTCCATGTACATAGATCCCTGAAAGTTGCCACCCAGGTTGAGAGGGTTGTTAAGAAGGCGTACGGTGTATTAGCATTTATTCGTAGAGGGATTGAGTTTCGGAGCCATGAGGTCATGTTGCAGCTGTACAAAACTCTGGTGCGGCCGCATTTGGAGTATTGCATGCAATTCTGGTCGCCGCATTATAGGAAGGATGTGGAAACATTGGAAAGGGTGCAGAGGAGATTTACCAGAATGTTGCCTGGTATGGAGGGAAGATCTTATGAGGGAAGCCTGAGGGACTTGAGGCTGTTTTTGTTAGAGAGAAGAAGGTTAAGAGGTGACTTAATTGAGGCATACAAGATGATCAGAGGATTAGATAGGGTGGACAGTGAGAGCCTTTTTCCTCGGATGGTGATGTCTAGCACGAGGGGACATTGCTTTAAATTGAGGGGAGATAGATATAGGACAGATGTCAGAGGTAGGTTCTTTACACAGAAAGTAGTAAGGGCATGGAATGCCCTGCCTGCAGCAGTAGTGGACTTGCCAACACTAAGGGTATTCAAATGGTCATTGGATAGACATATGGACGATAAGGGAATGGTGTAGATGGGTTTTAGAGTGGTTTCACAGGTCGGCGCAACATCGAGGGCCTAAGGGCCTGTACTGCTCTGTAATGTTCTATGTTCCCATGGCAACTTGAAACACATTAGCCTTGTGGCAGGTAGAAATGCGATTTGCCTATTCTTGATCTCAACACCCTTTCATTTTAGGTGTAAATGGACAATACACAACATTTACATTTTGATAACCTCAACATTTGTCTGGGACTCTGGACACTCCGTCTACTCTGTGCAAGCCCTGTTGACATTGTGTCTTGTGCTTTCTTCTCAGTAAAACAAGCTAAACCCTCCTTTGATCTTTAACTATCAAACCACTTTGACTAAGAAAATATATATTGTCATTGGAGGCTGTCCAGAGAAGTTTCACTGGGTATTTCCCAGGTATGGAGGGATTTTCTTATGAGGAGAGGTTAAGTGGTTTGATGTACTCATTGAAGCTTAGAAGAATGAGAGGGGACCTGATTGAGACATATAGGGCAGGATTCTCCAACCCCCCGCTGGGTCAGTAAATCCCCTGGGGGCGGCGCGAATCCCGCCCTGACGCCGGCTGCCGTTGGCAGCGTCAACGTATTCTCCGGCACTGTTTTTCAGGCTTCATGCCACGCCGGTCGGGGGCCGTTGGCAGCGGCCCCCCCGGCAATTCTCCGGGCCCCAATGGGCCGAGTGGCTGTCCACTTTTGGCCAGTGCCGCCGGCGTGGGTTACGTATGGTCCCACATGGTGGGACCTGGCAGGTAAGTCGGCTGGGGTGGTCCTTGGGGGTGCGTGGGGGGATCCGACCCCGAGGGGGCCCCCACGGTGGCCTGGCCCGCGATTGGGGCCCACCAATCTAGGAGCAGGCCTCTGCCATGGGGGCACTCCTTCCTTCCGCGCCAGCCCCTGTAGGACTCTGCCATGGCCGGCACGGAGAAGAAAACCCCCCCCCCCGCGCATGTGCCAAAACATGCCGGCGGTTCCACGCATGCGCAAGATCATGCCGGCCCTTTGGTGCATGCGTGGACTGACGCAGTCCCTTCGGCACTGGCTGGAGGGGCGCCAACCCCTCTGCCGTCCACCTAGCCCCCGGGACAGGTGACAATTCCTCACCTTAGGGGCCCGTTGACGCCGGAGTTGTTGGCGCCGGTTTTCCCGCCGGAAACGAGAATCCCGACCAAAAGATTCTCAGTGGGCTTAATCTGTTAGACGCTGAGAAGGTGTTTCCTCTTGTGGGAGAGTCAGAGGGCATAATCTCAGAGTGAGGGGTCATCCAATTAAAACAGAGATGAGGAGGAATTTCCTCTGTCAGAGGATTCGCGAATCTGTGGAATTCTTTCCATAGAGAACTGTAGAGACTGGGCTATTAGGTATGTTCAAGACAGATTATTCATCAATAAGGGAATCAAGTGTTATGGGGATAAGGCGGAAAAGTGGAGTTGAGGACTATATCAAGCTGCCATAATCTCATTCAATGGCGGACCAGACTCAATTGGCCGAATGGCCTACTTCTGCTCCTGCGTCTTATGGTCATTCAGGCTTACTCTCAGGCAGGCTGCGGAACAGGTCTCATGGCCCCTTTCATTTCCCCTAAGCTTCAGAGCTATCAGTCACGACTAACCAGGTCAATTGGAGGGTCGGATTGAAGCGTGTCCAAACTCATTTCACTGGAGGGTGAGTTGTTAGGGTCAATGAGATGTATTGATGGTCAGATCCAATCAATAATCTGTAACTTTCTCTCACTGTTGGCTACACACAAACTGCAGACAGAAAATGTTTTGTGAAAACTACAAGTGTGTTTATTTAGTGTTTGTCTGGGCAGCACGGTGGCGCAGTGGCTAGCATTGCTGCCTCACGGCACCGAGGTCCCAAGTTCGATTCCGGTCCATGTGGAATTTGCGCATTCTCCCTGTGTTTGCGTGGATTTCGCTCCCACAACCCAAAGATGTGCATGGTAGGTGGATTGGCCATGCTAAATTGCCTCTTAATTGGAAAAAATTCATTGCGTACTCTAAATTTTTTTTAAAATTTAGTATTTGTCAAATATGCTATTATTCAAAACAAATAAACTGCTAAATTACAGTTTGAAAACATTTAAAACATTTTCCTCACACAGGCGGCATGGTAGCACAGTGGTTAGCACTGTGGCTTCACAGCGCCAGGGTCCCAGGTTTGATTCCCGGGTGGGTCACTGTCTGTGCGGAGTCTGCACGTTCTCCCCGTGTCTGCGTGGGATTCCTCTGGGTGCTCCGGTTTCCTCCCACTAGTCCCGAAAGATGTGCTGTTAGGTAATTTGGACATCCTGAATTCTCCCTCTGTGTACCCGAACAGCTGCCGGAATGTGATGACTAGGGGCTTTTCAAAGTAAAGATTATTATATGATAAAAAGTTTTTTAAAGCATGTCCAGCTGCTATCTTGTGTGAGAGCTTATTTTTGGAAATGAGGAGGAACTCGCTTGTGTGAATTCATGAACTGTCAGGAACAGAATCGAGGGAGGGGTGACACGAGATTTGGGAACATGAGAACATAAGAACTAGGAGCATGAGTAGGCCATCTGGCCCCTCGAGCCTGTTCCGCCATTTAATAAGATCATGGCTGATCTTTTTGTGGACTCAGCTCACCATAACCCTTAATTCCTTTATTGTTCGAAAATTTATCTATCTTTGCTTTAAAAACATGCAATGAGGTAGCCTCAACTGCTTCACTGGGCAGGAAATTTCACAGATTTACAACCCTTTGGGTGCAGAAGTTTCTCCTCAACTCAGTCCTAAATCTGCTCCCCCTTATTTTGAGGTTATGCCCTCTCGATCTAGTTTCACCCGTCAGTGGAAACAACCTCCCTGCTTCTATCTTAACTATTCCCTTCATGATTTTATATATTTCTGTCAGATTCCCCCCTTATTCTTCTAAATTCCAATGAGTACAGTCCCAGTCTCCTCAGTCTCTCCTCAGAAGCCAATCCTCTCAACTCTGGAATCAACCGAGTGAATCTCCTCTGCGCACCCTTCTGTTTATTCCTGGAGGCTTCATCAAATTACTTCTCACTCCAATCACCTGCAGTTAAACAGCATTTCCCCCTCCATTTCCAACATATTTATAACTGATAAAAGAAGTGTTCCAAGAAAAGTCGAAGACCATTTTTAATGTCTCTTATGATTTTTCTTCCAGGTTGGACACAACAATGCTATCGTGATTACCTCTTCATTCCTGGAGATTTCAGGACAATTTTGGAGAGTTGTTAACCATGGGTAGATGCTTACTTTTACTGAACTTTTGCAACAACAATACTAAGGCTCCCATATTACTTCAGTATTATTGTGTTGTGAACCATTGCTCCATTTGTGCTTGAGCGCAGTGCCCATTTATAGACCAGTAAGAAGTCTTACAACACCAGGTTAAAGTCCAACAGATTTGTTTCAAACACTAGCTTTCGGAGCACTGCTCCTTCCTCAGGTGAGGAAGGAGCAGTGCTCCGAAAGCTAGTGTTTGAAACAAACTTGTTGGACTTTAACCTGGTGTTGTAAGACTTCTTACTGTGCTCACCCCAGTCCAACGGCGGCATCTCCACATCATTTATAGACCATAAGACATAGGAGCAGAATTAGGCCACTCGGCCCATCAAGTCTGCTCCGCCATTCAATTATGGCTGATATTTTTCTCATCCCCATTCTCTTGCCTTCTCCCCATAACCGCTGATCCCCTTATTAATCAAGAACCTACCCATCTCTGTCTGAAAGACACTCAGTGATTTGGCCTCCACAGCCTTCTGCAGCGAAGTGTTTCACAGATGATTCACCACCCTCTGGCTGAAGAAATTCCTTCTCATCTCTGTTTTGAAGTATCGTCCCTTTAGTCTGAGATGGTGTCCTCTGGTTCTAGCTTTTCCTACAAGTGGAAACATCCTCTCCACGTCCACTCTATCCAGGCCTCGCAGTATCCTGTAAATTTCAATATGATCCCCCCTCATCCTGATAAACTAAAACAGGTGCAGACCCAGAGTCCTCAACCGTTCCTCATACAACAAGCACCTCATTCCAGGGATCATTCTTGTGAACCTCCTCTGGACCCTTTCCAAGGCCAGCACATCCTTCCTTAGATACGGGGCCCAAAACTGCTCACAATACTGCAAATGGGGTCTGTGCAGAGCCTTATAGAGTCTCAGAAGGACATCCCTGCTCTTGTATTCTAGCCCTCTCGACAAGAATGCTAACATTGCACCTGCCTTCCTAACTGCCGCCTGAACCTGCAGGTTAACCTTAAGAGAATCGTGAACAAGGACTTCCAAGTCCCTTTGTGCTTCTGATTTCCTAAGCATTTCCCCATTTAGAAAATAGTCTATGCCTCCATTCCTCCTTCCAAAGTGCATAACCTCACACTTTTCCACATTGTACTCTATCTGCCACTTCTTTGCCCACTCTCCTAGCCTGTCCAAGTCCTTCTGCAGCAGTACACGGTAATTGTTTTTTTAAGAGTACCCAATTATTTTTTTCCAATTAACGGCCAATTTAGTATGGCAAATCCAACTACCCTGCTGTGGGGGTGAGACCCATGCAGACACGGGGACAATGTGCAAACGTCACACGGACAGTGACCTGGGGCCGGATCGAACCCGAGTCCTCGGTGCCGTGAAGCAGCAGTGCTAACCACTGTGCCACCGTGCCGCACATATCCACTGTAATTGTGATAGTCTTTTCAATTTGCTTTAATTCTTGTGGTCGAGCTCCCTTTATTTCTTTTCATTAACTGGAGAGAATTCCCACACCATCTATATTAGAGCAGTTAACATTATGGTAAAATGTAAGGAGTGACTTTATTAATAAATGCATAATAAATAGCAAAGCAAACTCCAGCAGATCTATCCTGGAGCACAACATTCATCTGGTTGGTGCCTGTTGCCGCAGAAACACAAACACAAGAGTACAAGAATTTGGAGCAGGAGTAGGCTACTCAGCTTCTGCAAACAATGTTGCTGTGCATTTTAGGATTTTTAAAAATTGTTCTGGGGTGCAATGAGTTTTATTTTCTGTGAACTAAAGGTTTATTGGTGATAATTATGGACAGATATTTAATGTGCCTGTCTGAGATTCCCATTACTCTTTCAGCACCTGTTATTTGAAATAGGTTAACATTTGTTCAAATTGCAAATGAAGGAATGTCACATAAAAATGTTCAGAGTTCATCTCCTCTCAGCAATCGTTATTTCCATCCTCAATTTTCAAGTCTTTAAAAGCAGAGAACGTTGGAAATATATTGCAATTTATTGGCATTTAAAAGTAGACAAGTTGATTTTGAGGATCTAAGATTGTGTTTCAATTATATTGCTTAATATTTTTCTTCTGTTAGGTGAATTGGACATTCTGAATTCTCCCTCTGTGAACCCGTACAAGCGCTCGAGTGTGGCTTTTGACAGTAACTTCATTGCAGTGTTAATGTAAGCCTACTTGTGACAATAAAGATTCTCATTCTCATTGTGAAGCTAATTATAACTAAAAATAAGTTATTTAAAATGTGAATCCAATTCATTCCTGCCTCCCATGGAGCTGCAGCTAAGGATCTAGTTAATCCAGTTATCCTGTTAAGTAATGGGTTAAGAGACATTGCAATTAGTTGTCTTGTTTATGTTAAGTATCCATTAATTGACACTGATATGTAAAGGGGCTTCAGGTGGCCTCTGTCAGGTGGTGTGTTGTCAAGAGTTTTGTGCAGAGGCTGTGGAAGTGAAATAAGTGGTGTTTGGTGAAAAGGAACAAGAACTTTAGACTCTTCATTTCACAGCAACGAAAACGTATAACATATCCAAGACCAAGGAAGTGGCTAAATCTGGAGCCCATCTGTTTGGAGTATGCCAGACCCCTTGCTGTCAGGCTCCCTGTCAAAACATGAATATCAGAGTTATGAATACGGCTGCAGAAAGTCCATTTAGTAATGGTGTCTGTGAAAGAAATCATGCTGTCATCGATGACATGCTTCAGAAAATGTTGGCAGATCGACCAAATTGCAGGCTAAATTCAGCTTTAGCATGGGCAGTACATGCAAAGAATTCATTGCAGATGGTTGGGGGCTATAGTCCTTATCAATTAGTGTTTGGTAGAAATCCTAAAATTCCGTCCATTTTGGATGACCAGCCTCCAGCTTGAGAGGGGACGTAGTTTGTCAAGATCTCGGAACATGAGTAAGACTACGAATACTAATAGGAGTAGAAGCCCACATACACATGAGATTTTGGTGGCTTCAAATAAATTAGATGAAAAAGTTATTCAAGAAGCTAAACAGCAAGAATTGCATAGTTGGAGTGAATTTGGGGCATACACGGAAGTACCGGACAAGGGACAAAGAGCTCTATCCCACAGATGGATTTCCACGGAAAAGGTTCTTCCGGATGGAACTTATAAGGCAAAGGCTAGGCTCGTGGCAAGGGGATTTGAAGAAAACTTAGAAGATCAGGATTTAAGGGTAGATTCACCTACAGCAGGAAAGGTTATTTTAAAGATCTTCTTGGCTCTATTAGCCACAAAGGCTTGGGAATGCAAATCTATAGATATAAAAGCTGCCTTTTTGCAGGGGCATCAGCTCCAGAGAGACATTTTTCTCCGTCCTCCTAAAGAAGCAGCTAACACAGAAGGGGTACTCTGGAAGTTGAACAAATGTGTATATGGGTTAAATGATGCATCTAGAGTCTGGTATTTTTCGGTAAGGTCAGTTTTGTTAAAGTTAGGCTGTTGCCAGTTGAAAGCAGATCCTGCAATGTTTTACTGGCACTATAAAGGAAATCTTTCTGGCATTTTTATGATGAATGTCGATGATTTTTTGTGGGGTGGGACTAGTGATTTTGAAGCTATTGTAATCTCTGGTTTGAGGAAAGAATTCAGGCTTGGAAGTCAGGCTTCCGGTGTATTTAAATATATTGGACTGGAAATTGGACAGACTAAGTTAGGGGCAATTTTACGTCAGCAATCTTATTTGGAAAGCATCACCCCAATAGCAATTAGTCGTGGCCGAGTTTCACAAAAAGACACAATGGTTTCACAGATAGCAAAAGAGCAACTGCGAAGTTTAATTGGGCAACTGAACTGGTTAGGTAGACAGACTAGACCGGACGTGAGTTTTGATGTCTTAGAGTTGAGTACAAAAATGAATGATCCCAAAGTGGAAGACATAATAAGAGCAAATAAAGCGTTGGCCAATTTAAAAATGCAGGAGTGTGTTTTGAAGTTCCTGGTTTTAGGTGACCTTAAGCACTTGAAACTCATAGTTTATAGTGATGCGTCCTACGCAAATTTATGTGATGGGGTTTCAAGCGCAGGAGGTTTTATAATTTTCCTTTTGGGGAACAATGGTAAATGTTGCCCACTTATGTGGGAAACAAAGAAAATAAGGAGAGTGGTAAAAAGCACTTTGGCTGCTGAGACATTAAGCCTTGTAGAGGCGGTGGATATGGCTTTTTATATAAGTATGATATTGACAGAAATTTTGGGATTAGGGGATTTGGGTAATATACCTATTGACTGTCACATTGACAATTAATCCCAGTGGGAAAATGTGCACTCTACAAAAAGTGTCAATGAAAAGAGGCTAGATATCGCGAGTGTGAAGCAGATGTTGGACAGAGGGGAAATAACAAAAATTAAATGGGTCGACAAGAGCTATCAACTGTCAGACTATTTTACGAAAAGAGGGGCGAGTTCACAGAAACTTTTGGATATTGTTAATGAAGGGCGCTTGTTTCTGTGACTGTTTTTTTTTTTTCTTTCTCGTCCAAACAAAAAGAAAAGAGGGGGACATCATTTGTGTGTTTTTGAGTTTCTTGAAACTTTGTTTTCACCTAATTATTTTTTTTCTCCAAGGAAGGGGAGACTGTTAAGTAATGGGTTAAGAGACATTGCAATTAGTTGTCTCATTTATGTTCAGTATCCATTAATTGACACTGATATGTAAAGGGGCTTCAGGTGGCCTCTGTCAGGTGATGTGTTGTCAAGAGTTTTGTGCAGAGGCTGTGGAAGTGAAATAAATGGTGTTTGGTGAAAAGGAACAAGAACTTTAGACTCTTCATTTCACAGCAACTAAAATGTATAACATATCCAAGACCAAGGAAGTGGCTAAATCTGGAGCCCATCTGTTTGGAGTATGCCAGACCCCTTGCTGTCAGGCTCCCTGTCTGAGTTCTCACTCCACCAGCTGCAGTACCTGTTCTCCCAGACTCTATGAGGGTGAAATTCAGTTCGAAAGTAAATGCAAAATGAGCATGAGTGCACTGGTAACTCCAGTTTCAATGAAAAAAGGTGAGAAATGGCTGTTATTCCTTCCGCAAACCATGGAAAAAGGCAAAGACAATGAGGAAGTGTAAATGGGCAACATGTGTATTAAATCTATCATGGATGGAAGGACAAAATGAATGATAATGTCCAGTATCTATAATTACATTCCCAAAATGTTAATCTTCTCTCTGCTCCAAGTCCCTACCACCTGGAACTAGGTTCCATGCAGTTCCCACTGCCTGAATCAGTGTCAGTCTTGGCCATTTTCTGAATGAGCAGAGGAACAAAAGTGAATGCTCAGTCCTCGAGTGTATTGAAGACAAAGATCAATAGATTTTTGGGGTACTAAGGGAATCAAGGGATATGGTGATAGGGTGGGAAAGTGGAGTTGAGGAAGACGATCAGCCGTGATCTTGTTGAATGGCAGAGCAGGTTCAAAGGGCCGAATGTCCAAAACCAGCTCCTTATATCTTCTTGTTCTTATGAGTAAAGCGATGGGGGAATCAACCAGGGGTAAAGTATGAAATGACAGAATGGCAAATCATGAGCCAGACATTCAGGTTAAATTGAACTTCTCAGTGATAGTGCATGTTGGGGAATTGCATTTGTTGCCCTATCTCAATCTTCACTTTGCTTTTGCATAGCTCCCTAATGGAAGAGCAGGGGGGTTAAATTTATAATTTATCCAAAAGCATAAATTCAATGAAACATGAGCAATGAATTAGTAAATAATTTATCCTAGAAGTGCCAGGGAATTCTTGTTTCAACTTAAATTGTCCAATGAGAATAAAAGTACTGTTGCATAAATATTTGATCAAAAGGTCTAATTAAGACATTTGAACTTCCCAGTTAATATAGTGCAATATCCCTTGACATTAACAAAAGTGAACTACTTTAATGTTTATGAACATGGTTATAGTTTTTATATTATAATTTGCTACATGTACACTTCCACCAAAGAGTCATAATGTTAGGAATGGAAACTCTGAATTATTTCCCCCTCTTGAGCTGAACTGATTTCTCACAAAATACATATTCAGAATCATTGAGATTTTTCAGCCGTTCCTCTGGCAGTAGCTTTTGGTCCTGCCAAAGGCGAACCCCCGCAGCGGTGGGGCAGACATGCCACACAATACAAATCTGTTCCAATCGTGCAAGGTGTTATTTTATGGAGTGGAAATGCCGGCGTTGGACTGGGGTTGGCACGCTCCGAAAGCTAGTGATTCCAAACAAACCTGTCGGACTTTAACCTGGTGTTGTAAGACTTCTTACTGTGCCCACCCCAGTTCAACGCCAGCATCTCCACATCATGTCTACCATCAACACCGAAAACTGCCGGCTCAAAGTGGGGAGGATCTCCAAGACGATTGCGCATATAGACACTGACATCAAGTTCCTACAAAGATACAAGAAAGCAGACAAGAAACTTAATTACCTCCAAGGACTCACATTCAAAGTATCATCTTGCATCATTGGCTTTGTCTATATGTGTGTTTCTGTAACCCACCTCTTCACTCACCTGATGAAGGAGAAACGCTCCGAAAGCTAGTGATTCCAAATAAACCTGTTGGACTTTAACCTGGTATTGTAAGTTTTTTTATTTTATGGAGTTTATGATATTTGGTTCCTCTGCCCTTAATAGTTTGAATTTAGTAGTTTTTGCATTGATATAACACACCAGTAAAAACCACAATGTAAACAAATAATTAAACTTGCCAGACTGATGCCACATCATCATCTGATCAATTCCTTGAACTCAATCAATGCGAGTGGAACTGGGGCAAAATTAATTTTCAAATGTTTCTAGGGAGAACACTTTAAAACTATTCAATGTAATCAACACCCTTACAGCTCTTGACTAACATTAAAAATGTAACTGTTGTTTGAATACGAGTGTTACTGAGCCGAGTTCTGTGCATTGAAGCAAGAAAGAGCTTTGCATTGCCTGACCAGAGAGGGAGGTGAACTTTGAGCATTGGTGAAAAGCTGTTGAATGTCTATTTTCCCCTCTGCAATTAACAAGGCACTGAACAATTGGAACACTTGGAGCTGAAGTACACTTGGAAATTTCATAACCAAAACTGCACCTTCCTGCAATTTTGATCACAGGTTCTTAACCTCATGGCTTCATGCTGACAATTTGGTTATTTTAAATAGGGAAACAATATGCATCAATTATCTGTTGTGGTTCTTTTCCTACCTGTTTTTAAGACAAAAATTCGCCTGGTTAAATTGTTAAGGAAAACAAAGCATAATGTTCTGTCCCTACAGACAGTTATGAGCCTCGGGTCTCATTTGCATCAACCACGAGATTGACCAACTAAGGTTTAGCCGAGAATTAGAAAACTGGGGCATGCTCTTCGACCTTGTGCTCAGCTGAGTATCCACATCTGATCCATCATTACAACTCATTTCCATCAATTTGGAGACACCCCAGCCTCTGTCCTGAGATCTCTTTCTCATCACCATGACCCTTGGCCATGTCTTCCTTTATCACCCAAGGTTGGACTATTTAAATATTCTGTTTTGCACTCTCCTTCTATAAATGATATTATAATCTTCTTACTCATCTGCCGTACGCCCCATATCATAACTGATTTTACCTTAGCTCGTCCCCAATGATATGTTCCTCGCTGTTAGGTAGCACAGTGGTTAGCACTGCTGCTTCATAGCGCCAGGTTCCCAGGTTCGATTCCCGGCTTGGGTCACTGTCTGTGTGGAGTCTGTACATTCTCCCTGCGTCTGCGTGGGTTTCCCCCGGGCGCTCCTGTTTCCTCCCACAAGTCCCGAAAGACGTGCTTGTTGGGTGAATTGGACATTCTGAATTCTCCCTCAGTGTACCCGAACAGGCGCCGGAGCGTGGCGACTGGGGGATTTTCACAGTAACTTCATTACTTGTGACACTAATAAAGATTATTATTATTACGTTAATTGCAGTCTAAGGGTACATGGGTGAAGAAGAGAGCTAAGAATCTGAACAATTAGTAACAATCTCAGGAAAGAAAAGCTCTCTGTTTTGGTTCTGACTTCACCAATCAGCTTGGATTTGATTAACATTGGTAGCAGAAAACGCTTGCCTAAAAGATGAAGATTGGGGACACAGACTTACTTGTAGACAGGAAGTTGTAATTGGAGTTACTTTGGAGAAGAACTGAAACCAAGTGTAAAATATCAGGGTATGGTTTTCCACCATTGTTCTGTGAAGCTGAACCTCTGACAATGGAAGAAATTAAATAGATCTGTGTACACAAAGAAAATGCAAGGTATGGCCTTGACACTTTTGCTTCCTACCAGAAGGAGGATCAGTATTTTTGGAGCTAAAGGCTCATCATTTGGGCACTTTTGGAACAGATATCCGAAGCTCTAAAGGCATTTCTGGGGTAATGTTAATTTCCAACCACTTTCCTGGCATCATAGGTAATAGCACAATCAGCAGTAGCACAAAATATGGGGCGGCATGGTGGCACAGTGGTTAGCATTGCTGCCTCACAATGGCAGGGATCCGGGTTTGATTTGAACCTTGGGTGACTGTGTGGAGTTTGCACTTTCTCCCCATGTCTATGCTTGTTTCTTCCGAGTGCCATGGTTTCCTCCCACAGTCTAAAGATGTGCAGGTTTGGTGGATTGGCCACGCTAAATTGTCCCTGAACTGAAGAAAAAAAATTGGTTACTCTAAATTTATTTCAAAAAAAGGTAAGGTTACGGGGATAGGGTGGGGTGTGGGCCTAGGTGGGATGCCCTTTCAGAGGGTTGGTGCAGACCTGAAAGGTCGAATGGCCTCCTTCTGTAATGTAGAAATTCCGATGATTCTATAAATGTTGTCAGCATTGAGTCCATTTAGATATGGGAGACATAATACAAAAGAAGACAAACAAAAGAAATAAGGAGAGAGATCCTTTTGGTAGCTCCAACAGGCAACAGGAATTGGGTAACAATGGCAGGAGAGTGAGCCCCAGGAATAACTGGGAAATGGCCAACATGCGTTTCAGATGTGACTCGAAATATTGCATGATGAGCAGTCAGAAACAAAGTAATAAGGGTTTTTGAAATAACAAATAACATGGAAGATTCAGAAGGGGAAGATGATGATACTGATCAGTCAGAAGGAATTGTTCTGGTCACTAGACGTTTTAGCCAATAATGGGTATTCTAGTTGTGGACTCATTCTTTTAATTTTTTTAAATAATCTTTATTGCCACAGGTAGGCTTACATTAACACTGCAATGAAGTTACTGTGAAAAGCCCCTAGTCGCCAAATTCCGACACCTGTTCGGGTACACGGAGGAAGAATTTAGAGTGTCCAAATTACCTAGCAGCACGTCTTTTGGGACTTGTGGGAGGAAACCGGAGCACCCGGAGAAAACCCCGGCAGACACAGGGAGAACATGCTGACTCCACACAGACAGTGACCCAAGCCGGGAATCGAACCTGGGACCCTGGCGCTGTGAAGCAGCAGTTCTAACCACTGTGCTACCGTGCCGCCCAATTGAGCTGTCTTGGACAGTGGATGCCACAGTAGGCAGAGTGGATTAGTTAAAGTGCTACTTGGATTCTCTAAATAGTAAAAACTAAAGTAAGATTAAGGAATATGCAAGTTCTACTTACTTCAGGTTTGGGGACAGTAACATGTTAAAATCACTAAAGAGAGTGATGATTCTGTGTAAAATAGCTTGGGTAAACCATTTCATCAGTACAGATGTGTGAATGTTGTCAGCATTTTGGGACCATTTAGATATGGAGCAAAATACAAAAGAAGTCAAACAAAGAAATGAGGAGAGAGACACTTTTGGACATTGAACTACCCTTCTGCTGAGTAAGCCATCTATTTGAAAAAGACTCAAATTATATTAGATATGTAACACAATAAGGAACTTTGTTTGGGAAATCTTTAGATTTACAGTTTACACAAGTAGGATATTATTACATCCCCTTAAGGCCTAACATTTCTGATCATGATGTTAAATAGATGTAGGAGCAGGGTAGGAGTTCAAAGGAAAAATGACAAATTGTTTTAAAACTACAATTGGCAGTTTGCCCATCCATCTTGTCATAGATTAAAAATTCTACGAAAGGATGCAGGGGTAATGGATGATGAATATACTAGACTTATAGAAGAGATCAATGGGAAATGCAATATATGCAAAAAATATAGGAGGCCATCACCATGGCCTGTAGTGAGTCTCCCATTGGCTTCAATGAAATCATAGCAATGGACTTGAAGATATGGGACAAGGACAAAATTATTTTTCTTTTACACTTTCCTTTTTTAAAAAACATTTTATTAGGGTATTTGTAGTTTTTATAATAATAAAAATAACAGCAACATAAACATGGTACATAAAACATTTCCATCCCTACCACATTCTTCGCACCCCCAATCAATGAAACAATAGTAAACCCCCCCCCCCCCCCCACCGCCTAGATTTCTGCCTCTGCTGACATTTTAATATTCTCCGAGAAAATCAACGAACGGCTGCCATCTCCGTCGAACCCTAACATTGACCCTCATAGAGCGAACATTATTTTCTCGACACTGAGAAACCCAGCCATGTCACTAACCCAGGTCTCTAATTTCGGGGGCTTCGAGTCCCTCCACATTAACAAAATCCATCTCCGGGCTACCAGGGAGGCAAAGGCCAAAACGTCAGCCTCTCTCGCCACCTGGACTCCCGGCTCTTCCGACATTCCAAAGATCGCCATCTCTGGACTTGGCACCAACCTTTTTTAAGTATCATGGACATAGCCTTAGCAAAACCCTGCAAAAACCCTCCAAGCTTTGGGCATGCCCAAAACATATGGGCATGGTTTGCTGGACCTCCCGCGCACCTCACACACCTGTCCTGTACCCTTTTTCTTTTACACTTTCTTGATATGGCAACTAGATTCAGTCTGTCAACAGTAAAATATAGTAAAGGCAAAGAGGTAATTGTGGACTAGATAATGGGTAAATGGATAGGAACTGGATTGGGAGCCCCGAATAATTTCCTAAATGGCGATGGGGGGTGGCAAGGGGGGGGGGGGGATTTGCCAATGATGAATTTAAAAGTGTGTGTGAAAACATGAATACTGCAGCAATGAACACCGCAAAAGCAAATCTGTTTAGAAATGGAGTTTGTGAAAGAAATTATGCAGTAATTGATGAGATGCTTTACAAAATCTTAGCTAACCAACCAAGCTGTAAACTGAGATCTGCCCTGGCATAGGCAGTCAATACAAAGAATTTGCTTCAAATCGTTGGTGACTACCATTCATTTATAACTTTGGTGAAGTGAGACCATCCCCCACCTTTGGATGGGACTACAATTAGTTCAATTCTTTCTTTTTATCCTTTAAAAAAATAAATTTAGAGTATCCAATTTATTTTTCCAATTAAGGGGCAATGTTTTATCGTGGCCAATCCACCTACCCTGCACATCTTTGGGTTGTGGGGGCGAAACCCACACAGACACGGGGAAAATGTGCAAACTCCACACGGACAGTGACCCAGGGCCGGGATCAAACCCGTGTCCTTGGCGCCGTGAGGCAGCAGTGCAAACCACTGCACCACTGTGCCATCCAAGTTCAATTCTTTCTGAGCACTTAAATGCCCTGCATGCAGGAAGAAGGGCATTTATCAAGGCTGATGTTTCAGTGCAAATTTGATGAGCTTTACATCATCAGAAATAAATTTTCATCCAGGGGACATGGTATATTCTAAAATAGAAAGGCAGAAAGTACAGAAAGACCTGAGTAAGGTTATGGGCAGTGATGAAAAACAGAAATTTTACAACTTGGCCATCAAACTGTTGGGTACAATTCTCAAGACTAATTGGTAGTGATTATACATTGACAGAACCTGAACAGGGAATCGAAAGTGAAGAGGCACCATGCTCTTCACACAACCATATGTCGAACAATTACAAGGAGCTTATTATAGCAGATAAAGATCTGATGTAGTATGAACAGGGTGATACTGAGCACAAAATAAGGTTATTTATCTCAAAGGACAACTAACAAAAATTGGCACCAGAGTAACGTATGTTCCAGTTGGGGTCAATGTGTGGAGGGATGCCAGTGGCTTTGCAGGAGCGTAGGAAAAGCCACAAGCAAATACAAATGTTGGCTGAATGTGCAAGATGACAGGCAGAAATTAAATGAAAATCGCTTATTGTCACAAGTCGGCTTCAAATGAAGTTACTGTGAAAAGCCCTTAGTCGCCACATTCCGGCGCCTGTTCGGGGAGGCTGGTACGGGAAACAACAGCGGGGAGAGGGGACACCCTTGCCTTGTCCCTCGGTGCAGTTTAAAATAGCCCGTCAACCGCCGGTTCGTACGCACACTTGCTACTACTGGTGCCTGATACAGCAACCGCACCCAATCAAAGAAGGTAAGACCCATGGATTGGCAAAGTGAAGTAAAGATGTGGAAGGGGACTTCCGGTGGGGTGGGCGAGCAGGGCAGCCGCAAAAAAAAGAGCTCCCGCTGGTGGCCGCGATTCGCGGCGATTTCGGGGAAATCCCCGAGACCCCACGCACTCCCTGACTATTGTCGGCCTTTGGGGCCGCAACGAGCAGCCAGCGGGGCCGGCTTAAAAGCCGGCGAAGAACCCTGCGCGGGTGTCGGAGGTTGAGGCGCCGGGCCCGGCAGGTCGGAGCAGCGGGGGCGGAGCTTCGAAGAGGTCGAGGCGGCAGGCCCGAGGCCCGAGCGCCATGTAGGGAGGGTGCTCCACGTCGGATGGCTCCCACCTAGGAAGAAGAAGGTTGAAGCCTGGTCCCAGGTGAATGTAGAGGAGAACGAAAGAAGATTTATGGAAGTTCGGTAAAAGTTGTTTTTTTCTCTCAAAAAAGAAGAATGTCAGATTGATGAAGGACAGGAGGGTGAAGGGGGAGAGAGGAGAAAAGAAAGAAGATAAAAAACAATAAGCCGCTAAAAGATGCGAAAAGCAGCGTCAAAGAAAGGAGGAAACGCGGGTTCACCGCCGAAGGAGAAGATGAGCAAAAGCAAAAGTGTTGACAGGATGTCGGAAGCCGAACTGCAAGGCGGGACCGCACTACTTACGGTGGAGAAGATGACCGAGGTGATGGTGGTGGAGCTGGAAAAACGTTTGGTGAGGCACATGGAGATCCTGAAGAAAGAGATGGTGGTCGTGGTGAGGTCATTGTTGGAGGAGGCACTCGGCCCGATCAGGGTGGAGGTGGCAAAGGCATTGGCCGAGGTGAGAGAGCAGGGCGAGAAGATGGAGGAGGTGGAGGAGGCCGTGTCACGACACAGCGACCAGGTCACCTCGATGGGGGACGAGCTGCAGAGGATGGTGGAGGTTAACAGAGGGCTCCGAGCAAAGCTGGAAGACTTGGAAAACCGCTCAAGGCGGCACAATTTGAGAATTGTGGGCTTGCCCGAAGGGACAGAGGGCCCAAGGCCAACGCAATACTTCGCTAAGAAGTTGGCAGAGCTGATGGGGGAGGGTGAGAACCCCACCCTGTACGAGCTAGACCGAGCTCATCGGTCATTAAGGCCGAAGCCCAAAGTGAACGAGCTGCCAAGGGCAGTAATTATCTGCTTCCATAAGTTTTGCATGAAGGAGAAAGTATTAAGCTGGGCGAAGCAGAAGCGTGAGGTGCTGTGGGATGGTACTGCGGTTCGGATCCACCAGGACTGGACGGTGGAGTTGGCAAAAAGACGAGCGGCGTTTGGGCGAGTGAAGGCGGCTTTGTACAAGAAGGGGGTGCGATTTGGTGTGGTGTACCCGGCGAAGTTTTGAGTAACATATAACGCCAAAGACTTTTATTTTGAGACAGCGGAGGCGGCTGAGGCGTTCGTGAGGGCAGAAGGCTTGGGACAGACGTGAAGAGCGGAACTGGAAGAAAGACTGTGGACTGTGTTTGAGCAGCTGGAAAATGTACAAATGTACAAATGTTACAACTTTCTTTTTACTGATTTGTATTGAAATTTGAAATTTACTTCTCATTGCATTGTTACAGAGTTCAAGTTAATGGCGTTCTGTGTTGCGACGGTTAAATGTTATGTTAGTGAATTGTAGGGGTTGGATTGTTGGGTTTGTTTTGGTGTTTCTTTCTCTGGGACTGGATGGAAGGGGGCGAGAGGTATTGGCGGGGGGAGCCACCCGCGCTAGCTAACTAGAGTCAGTTAGTGAACGGGGGTGAGGTGAGAGGAGGACTGTGGACAATGGAGCCTGGATAACAGGCATCAATGGGCCTACGAGGCGAGCAAGAGGAGGTGGAGGGAGGGATGTTGGGGGATGTTTTTGTAGGGGGGGTTCTTGGGAGGGGGGGAAGGGGTTCGATGTTAACAATGGACAGGGGCGAGTCAGGCTTATGGGGCAGGGCCCGGTGGTATGGTGATGGTGGATAAGAAAGGTGGGGGGGGGTGAGAGACCCCCAGTAAGGGTAATCACGTGGAACGTGAGAGGGCTAGGAGGTCCGGTCAAGAGGTCAAGGGTGCTTGCACATCTTAAAAGTTTGAAAGCCGATGTAGCAATGCTGCAGGAGACTCACTTGAGGGTGAAGGACCAGGTGAGACTTAAAAAGGGCTGGGTTAGCCAAGTGTTTCACTCCGGATTTGATGGAAGGGCTCGAGGGGTAGCGGTGCTGGTCAGCAAAAGGGTACGCTTCTAGATGGAGAAGGTGGTGGCAGATCAGGGGGGTAGATATGTGATTGTGACAGGGGCATTGGAGGGGAGATTAGTGGCGCTGTTAAGTGTATACGGTCCCAATTGGGACGATGTGGGATTCGCGAGGAAGGTGGTTGGGGCTATTCCCGACTTAGACACGCATGAGCTGATTGTGGGGGAGGACTGGAACCTGGTGCAGGAGCCAAGGTTGGACAGATCACGGCCGCGCTCACTGGTCCCATCAGGGGGGGGGCGAAGGCACTGGCTGGGCTAATGGTGGAAATGGGAGGGGTGGACCCTTAGAGGTTCCTGCACCCAAGGGAACGGGAGTATTCGTTTTTCTCAACGGTCCATAAGGTATACTCGCAGATCGACTTTTTTGTGGTGGGGAAGGCTTTGCTGGCTGGAGTCAAGGGGTCGGAATACTCTGCAATTGCAGTGTCAGATCACGCTCCACATTGGGTGGATATGGTGCTAGAGAAGGGGGCAGCGCAGAGACCGGGGTGGAAACTGGATGTGGGGCTTTTGGGGAACCAAGTATTCTGTGAGAAAATTGAAAAGGTAATTAAGGAATATGTAGGTTTCAATTGTACGGGTGAGGTGTCGAAGGCAGTTGTCTGGGAGGCTCTAAAGGCGGTGGTGAGAGGTGAGGTAATTTTGTTTAAGGCTAGGGTGGATAAGGAGGAGAGGTTGGAGCGGCAGAGGGTAATAGATGAGATGTTGGAGGTAGACAGGAGGTATGCAGAGGATGGGGACCCGGCGAAGCTGGAAAAGAGGAAGGAACTACAGGCGAGCTTTGACCGACTGTCCACCAGGAAGGTGGTGCGCCAACTGAGACGAGCAAGGGGTGCAGTTTATGAACATGGAGATAAGGTTCTGTTAGCAGGTCAGCTCCGGAGGGAGGCAGCGGCAAGGGAAATTCTTCAGGTGAAGGATAGGGCAGGGAAGTTGGTGGTGGCCCCAGTGCTGATTAACAAGGTTTTTGAGGAGTTTTATGAGAGGTTGTACAAGTCAGAGCCACTCGGAGGAGACCGTGAGATGCAGGAATTTCTCGATGGGTTGGAGTACCCGAGGCTAGGGGAGGGGGACAGGGCTACATTAGAAGGAGCAATAGTGGAGCAGGAGATAAAGGATGCGATTGGGAGGATGCAGTCGGGGAAGGTGGCAGGGCCGGATGGGTTTCCGGTGGAATATTATAAAACATTTAAGGATAGGTTGGCACCCCTGATGGTGGGGATGTTGGAGGAGGCGATAAGGAAGGGGGTGTTGCCGCAAACCTTGGGGCAGGCATCGATTTCCCTGTTACTAAAAAAAGATAAGGATCCGACGGAGTGTGGGTCGTATCGGCCCATATCACTTCTGAATGTGGACGTAAAACTGTTGGCGAAGGTACTGGCGGGTAGGCTGGAGGAGGGCCTCCCGAAGGTAATAGGGGAGGATCAGACGGGGTTCGTGAAAGGGAGGCAGCTGTTTTCGAACATTAGGAGGGTTTTGAACGTTGTTATGGCACCGGCGGAAAGAAAGGAAACAGAGGTAGTTGTGGCATTGGACGCCGAGAAGGCGTTTGATCGGGTAGAATGGGGGTACCTGATGGCAGTGCTGGAGCGGTTTGGATTGGACCAAGGTTTGTGAACTGGGTAAAGCTATTATATAAGGAACTGAAGGCGAGTGTCCGCACAAATAATATCAGTTTGAGATACTTTCCTCTCCACTCCGTGGGACGAGACAGGAATGTCCTATGTCCCCCCTGCTGTTGGCACTTGCGATTGAGCCGTTGGCCATCGCATTGAGAAGTTCGGGAGCATGGAAAGGAATAGTGCGGGGGGGGGATGGAGCATAGGGTGTCCTTATATGCCGACGACTTGCTGCTGTATGTGTCGGAGCCGAGTGCGTCGATAGGAGGAATATTGGAGATACTGCGGGTATTTGGGTCTTTCTTGGGGTACAAGTTGAACCTGGACAAGAGTGAGTACTTTGTGGTGTCTCGGCCGGGGGTGGGGGCAGGGGTGGGGGGGCTGCCATTCCGTAGAGCAGGGACTCATTTTAGGTATCTGGGGGTGCAGGTTGCCCGGGGGTGGGGGAGGCTTCGCAGGTACAACATCACTAGTTTGTTGGGGAGAGTGAAAGCCGATCTGGCAAGGTGGGACGGCCTTCCTCTGTCACTGGCAGGTCGGGTACAGGCGGTTAAAATGAATGTGTTGCCGCGATTCCTGTTTATTTTTCAATGCCTACCGATTTTCCTGCCAAAGACTTTTTTCAGGGAGATTGAGGGAAGGATTACCTCATTCATATGGGGAGGGAAGGTGGCCAGAGTGAGAAAGGTGCTGCTACAGAGGGGAAGGCAGGCAGGGGGTTTGGGTCTCCCGAACTTGTTGTACTACTACTGGGCGGCGAATGTGGAGAAGGTGTGGAGCTGGGCCAGAGGGGTGGATTCTCAGTGGGTCAGAATGGAGGAGAGTTTGTGCAGGGGGTCGGGGCTGAAGGCACTTGCAAAAGCGCCGCTCCCGATAGCTCCGGGGAAATATTCAGGGAGTCCGGTAATCATAGCTTCATTGAAAATCCGGAGGCAGTTTCGCCAACACTTCGGGTTGGGTTTAGGGTCAAGGGAAATGCCGATTCGGGGGAACCACAGATTTGAGCCAGGGAGGTGGGATGGAAGTTTTCGGAAATGGGAAGAGAAGGGGATTAAGACACTAAAAGATTTGTTTCTTCGGGGTCGGTTTGCAGGATTGAGGGAGCTGGAAGCGAAGTATGGGCTAGAGCAGGGAGAAGGGTTTAGGTACATGCAGGTTCGGGATTTTGCCAGGAAGGAGATACAGAGCTTCCCAGAGGAACCGGCCTCCACATTGCTGGAGGAGGTGTTGACGACAAGAGGACTGGAGAAGGGGGCAGTGTCAGCGGTGTACGGAGCTATTCTGGAAGAGGATAAGGCACCACTGGAAGGGATCAAAGCAAAGTGGGAGGAAGAGCTGGGAGAGGTTATAGAGGAGGGGCTCTGGTGTGAGGTGCTCCGGAGAGTGAATGCCTCCACCTCATGTGCGAGGTTGGGGCTGATACAGCTGAAGGTGGTATATAGAGCGCACCTCACGAGGGCGAGGATGAGCCGATTTTTTGAAGGAGTAGAGGATGTGTGTGAGCGTTGCGGGGGGGGGGGGGGGGGGGGGGGGGGGGGGGGGCGCGAATCACATTCATATATTTTGGTCCTGTCCAAAGCTAGGGGAGTACTGGAAGGAGGTGTTTCGGGTAATTTCCAAGGTGGTGCGTGTGAAACTGGACCCGGGTCCCCAGGAGGCCATATTCGGGGTGTCGGACCAGCCAGGGTTGGAAACGGGAGCGGAGGCAGATATCATAGCCTTCGCCTCGTTGATCGCCCAAAGGCGGATCCTGCTGGGATGGAGAGCAGCCTCTCCACCCAGTGCCCTGGCGTGGCGGGGGGACCTGTTGGAATACTTGACCCTTGAGAAGGTTAAGTTCGAACTGAGGGGAAGCTCGGAGGGGTTCTACAAGTCATGGGCATTATTTATTATGCACTTTCAAGAACTGGATAACATCGAACATTAGTTGGGGGGGCGGGGGAGGGGGGCTGTGTAGATTAAGAGGTGACTATGGGTAATCCCTGATTCCTTTTTGTCATTTGAATATGTAAACATGTGGGCTGAGGTTTGGGGGTTGGTGGGCGGATGGGATCGTTGTTATTATGGGGATTGACATATCTTGCTGATTATTGTTTATTGTTGATGGGTGTAAATGTGGGAGAAAATGTGCAAAAGGAGAATTAAAAATTTTTTTAAAAAAAGATGTGGAAGGCCAGAAAACGCAATGTGAGTTCTGAAAGTGGACTGGGAAGTGACCAGGCCCCAGGAAAAGATCACAGACCTGCAAAAGAGGACTCTGATCGTCAGAGGAAGAGGTCGTGCAGCAGGTGTCCAGAATGAGAGAGGAGTGTTACGGACACTTGGTCAGCCCTCAACAACGGCTCAGATACTGAACCAGATGCGTAACATAGAACAAAGAACAAAGAAAAGTACAGCACAGGAACAGGCCCTTCGGCCCTCCAAGCCTGTGCCGATCATGCTGCCCGTCTAAACTAAAATCTTCTACACTTCCGGGGTCCGACCCTCTTTATTCCCATCCTTTTCATGTATTTGTCAAGGTGCCCCTTAAACGTCACTATCGTCCCTGCTTCCACCACCTCCTCCGGCAGCGAGTTCCAGGCACCCACTACCCTCTGTGTAAAAAACTTGCCTTGTACATCTCCTCTAAACCCTCCCCCTCGCACCTTAAACCTATGCGCCCTAGTATTTGACCCCTCTACCCTGGGAAAAAGTCTCTGACTATCCATTCTGTCTATGCCCCTCATAATTTTGTAGACCTCTACCAGGTCACCCCTCAACCTCCTTCGTTCCAGTGAAAACAAACCAAGTTTATTCAACCTCTCCTCATAGCCCTCCATACCAGGCAACATCCTGGTAAATCTCTTCTGCACCCTCTCTAAAGCCTCCACATCCTTCTGGTACTGTGGCAACCAGAATTGAACACTATACTCCAAGTGTGGCGGAACTAAGATTCTATACAGCTGCAACATGACTTGCCAATTTTTATACTCAATGCCCCGGCCAATTAAGACATTTTTAGTTTAAATGCCATGCGGAAAGATGGATTCGCTCCAGATGTGATAATATAAGAAATAGGGCTTGGTTATTTTATAAACAAACTTTATTAAAACAAAATAAAAGAAAACAATATTTAAACTTTTACTTCATGCTCTAACACTAACAAGATTACATGCAGTTTCTTAACTTTTAACACATGAGTTCGCATTATACAACACTGTTATCAGAATATACAGCTCTCATGCGACTTTCGCAGGCAGACAAAGGCAATACTTGCATTGATGAAGCAATTTTCTTCTGTTAGGGACATTTGGTCAGAATCTTTTTCCAAAGCCTGCCTCGCTGGCAACTTTCATGACTTCCCTGCTCGGTTTCCACGGCCTTCTCTCTAACTGTTCAAACAGCATTTTCTGTCTGTCTCTCTTTCTCTCCCTGAGCACTGCCCACCCCTCAAACAAAGGTTCTCCCCTGAGGTGGCCAGACTTGAATCTATTCTCATTATTTTAGCTGATTGCCCACTCCCATTTATACAAAATAACAGACTGGAGTACAGCTAATGTAGTTCCACCATTTCAGAAAGGTTGTAGAGATAAGCCAGGGAACTACAGACCAGTGAGTCTCACATCAGTGGTAGGAAAACTATTCCCAAGGAGAGCATCTATCTCCACTTGGAGAGGTAAGGTTTGATCAGGAGTAGTCAGCATGGCTTTGTCAGAGGGAGGTCATGCCTAACAAATTTGATTGCATTTTGTGAGCATGTGACCAGGTGTCTAGGTGAGGGTAGTGCAGTGGATGTAGTTTACGTGGGTTTCAGCAAAGCCATTGATAAGGACCCACATGGGAAACTTATAAAGAAGGCAAATGCACATGGGATACAGGGTAACTTGATAAGGCGGATTCAAAATTTGCTTAGCTGTAGAAGACAGAGGGTGATGACAGACGGCTGCTTCAGTGACTGGAAGCCAGTGTCCAGTGGTGTACCACAGGGTCCCCTATTGTTTGTCATTTATATAAACGGCAAAGATGATTCTGTGGGGGATAGGATCAGTAAGTTTGCAGGTGACACACAGATTGGCCGGTTGGTTAACAGTGAGGTTGAGTGTCTTGGGTTACAGGAAGCTATGGATGGAATGGTCAAATGAGCAGAAAAGTGGCAGATTGAATTTAACCCTGAAATGTGTGAGGTGATAGACTTTGGAGGAAGTAACACGACAAATAAGTATTCAATGAATGGCTTGGCACTGGAAGTTCTGAGTAACACAGAGACCTTGGCGTGTTTGTCCATAGATCTCTGAAGGCAGAAGGGCTGGTGAATAGGGTGTTGAAAAAGGTATATGAGACACTTGCCTTTTTCAATCGAAGCATAGATTACAAAAGCAGGGAGGTCATGATGTAATTGTATAGAACTTTGGTTAGGCCACAGCTGGAGTACTGTGTGCAATTCTGGTCGCCACATTATACAAAGGATGTGATTGCATTGGAGGGGGTGCAGAGGCAATTCATGAGGATGTAGCCTGGGATGGAACATTTAAGTTATGAAGAGAGATTGGATAGGCTTGGGTTGTTTTCGCTGGAGCAGAGAAGATTGAGGGGTGACCTGATCGAGGTGTACAAGATTATGAGGGGTATGGACAGGGTGGTTAGGGAGCAGCTGTTCCCCTTCGTTGAAGGGTCAGTTACGAGGGGACGCACATTCAAGGTGAGGGGCAGGAGGTTTAGGGGCGAATTGAGGAAAGACCTTTATACCCAAAGGCCGTGACAGTCTGGAATGCATTGCCTGGGAGAGTGGTAGAGGCGTGTTACCTCAGATCCTTTAAAAAGTACCCGGATGAGTACTTGGAACGTCATAACATTCAAGCATATGGACCAAGTGCTGCCAAATGGGATTAGGTAGGCAGGTGTTCTTTATGCGTCGGTGCAGACTTTATGGGCTAAAGGGCCTCTTCTGCACTGTATTATTCTGTGATTCTGTGATATGCCATTTATATGCAGCTAGCGCTGTCCACTGATGGACAGATACGTCATCAGACTCTGTAATGGGCTGATGGCTGGTCAAACAAGGTTAGCGCAAATGACAATAGACTTTGGTGGATCATCCTTGCTGAACCGGAACGTCCTGTGTATTCCCACTAACAAGGCTAAGTCTGAATGGTGTCATGATATGCGGACACACACATAATGATATACAGACAAGCAGCTAATGGACACAGAGAACAGGACATGACCAATAAGCAAGCAGGACACTCAGGGGTGGGATCTGACTATAAAAGACACGAGGCACTCACACTCCGTCTCTTTCCACTGATGAACATCTAGAGAGTCAGTCAAGGGTGTTGTTACAATCTCACACCTCCACCACGTGGCGAAGAGCTAGTCTGGTTCAGACAGAGTAACCACACTTAAGTTAGCAGAGAGCCGAACTCACAGAGAACTGTGCTAACTGTGCTATTAGTTCAATAAACCTGATTGAACAAACTTCAAGGTCTGGAGTATCTTTCTGATCTAAGCTGCATCCAGTTGCAGCCAGTGTTAGACCAGTGTACCTAACACGACATGATACCAGGAGACTACTAATTTAAGGTGGCTTACCTCAGTCCGTTCCGTGACGACCAGCAAATGTATCCCGGCACCAAGGAGAAGATTCAGGCTCCTCACCAGCTCAGGACCTCCGGCAATCTCAGTGCCAACTGGCGGATATTCAAGCATAAGTTTCTGCTGTACATCGAAGCCTCAGACCTCGAGGGTGCCGCTGATGCAAGAAAGATTGCGCTTCTCCTCTCAACAGCGGGTGATCAAGCCATCTAACTCTTCAACTCGTTTAACTTCACCGAAGGCCAGGACAAGACAAAGTTTCATAAGAACATAAGAACTAGGAACAGGAATAGGCCATCTGGCCCCTCGAGCCTGCTCCGCCATTCAATGAGATCATGGCTGATCTTTGTGGACTCAGCTCCACTCTCCGGCCTGTACACCATATCCCCGAATCCCTTTATTCTTTAGAAAGGTATCTATCTTTTTCTTAAAAACGTTTAAAGAAGGAGCCTCAACTGCTTCACTGGGCAAGGAATTCCAGAGATTCACAACCCTTTGGGTGAAGAAGTTCCTCCTAAACTCGGTCCTAAATCTACTTCCCCTTATTTTGAGGCTATGCCCCCTTGTTCTGCTGCCCCGACCAGTGGAAACAACCTGCCCGCATCTATCCTATTCATTCCCTTCATAATTTTATATGTTTCAATAAGATCCCCCCCCGCATCTTTCTAAACTCCAATGAGTACAGTCCCAGTCTACTCAACCTCTCGTCATAATCTAATCCCCTCAACTCTGGGATCAACCTAGTGAATTTCCTCTGCACACCCTCCAGTGCCAATATGTCCTTTCTCAGGTAAGGAGACCAAAACTGAACACAATACTCCAGATGTGGCCTCACCAACACCTTATACAATTGCAGCATAATCTCCATCCCTCTAGCAATGAAAGACAAAACTCGATTAACCTTCTTAATCATCTGTTGCACCTGCACACCAACTTTTTGCGACTCGTGCACCAGCACACCCAGGTCCCTCTGCACAGCAGCATGTTTTAACATCTTACCGTTTAAATAATAATCCATTCTGCTGTTATTCCTCCCAAAATGGATAGCCTCACACTTGGCAACATTGAATTCCATCTGCCAGACCCTAGTCCATTCACCTAACCTATCCAAATCCTTCTGCAGACTTCCGGTATCCTCTGCACTTTTTGCTTTACCACTCATCTTAGTGTCGTCTGCAAACTTTGCCACATTGCACTTGGTTCCCAACTCCAAATCATCGATGTAAATTGTGAACAACTGCGGGCCCAACACTGATCCTTGAGGGACCCCACTAGTTACAGGTTGCCAACCAGAGAAACACCCATTTATCCCCACTCTCTGCTTTCTGTTAGTTAACTAATCCTCTACCCATGCTACCATTTTACCCTCAATGCCATGCATCTTTAGTTTATGCAGCAACCTTTTGTGTGGCACCTTGTCAAAAGCTTTCTGGAAATCCAGATATACCACATCCATTGGCTCCCCGTTATCTACTGCACTGGTAACGTCCTCAAAAAATTCTACCAAATTAGTCAGACACGACCTACCCTTTGTGAACCCATGCTGCGTCTGCCCAATGGGACAATTTCCCTCCAGGTGCCCCGCTATTTCTCCTTAATGATAGATTCCAGCATTTTGCCTACAACCGAAGTTAAGCTTACCGGCCTATAATTACCCGCTTTCTGCCGACCTCCTTTTTTAAACAGTGGTGTCACGTTTGCTACTTTCCAATCCTCTGGGACCACCCCAGAGTCTAGTGAATTTTGATAAATTATCACTAGTGCGTTTACAATTTCCCTAGCCATCTCTTTTAACACTCTAGGATGCATCCCATCAGGGCCAGGAGACTTGTCTACCTTTAGTCCCATTAGCTTGCCCAATACTGCCTCCTTAGTGATTACAATCATCTCAAGGTCCTCACCTATCATATCTTTATTCCCATCAGTCACTGGCATGTTATTTGTGTCTTCCACTGTGAAGACTGACCCAAAAAACCTGTTCAGCTCCTCAGCCATTTCCCCGTCTCCTATTATTAAATCTCCCTTCTCATCTTCCAAAGGACCAATATTTACCTTAGCCACTCTTTTTTGTCTTATATATTTGTAGAAGCTTTTACTATCTGCTTTTATGTTCTGAGCAAGTTTACTTTCATAGTCTACCGTACTCTTCTTTGTAGCTTTTTTAGTAGCCTTCTGTTGTCCCCTAAAGACTTCCCAGTCCCCTAGTCTCCCACTAATTTTTTGCCACTTTGTATGTTTTTTCCTTCAATTTGATACTCTCCCTCACCTCCTTAGATATCCACGGTCGATTTTTCCCCTTTCTACCGTCTTTCTTTTTTGTCGGTATGAACCTTTCCTGAACACTGTGAAAGATTGCTCGGAAGGTTCTCCACTGTTCCTCAACTGCTTCACCATGAAGTCTTTGCTCCCAGTCTACCTTAGCTAGTTCTTCTCTCATCCTATTGTAATCGCCTTTGTTTAAGCACAAAACACTAGTGTTTGATTTTACCTTGTCATCCTCAAACTGTATTTTAAATTCCACCATATTGTGGTCGCTCCTTCCAAGAGGATCCCGAACTATGAGATCATTAATCAATCCTGCCTCATTACACAGGACCAGATCTAGGACCGCTTGTTCCCTTGTAGGTTCCATTACATACTGTTCCAGGAAATTTTCCCGGACACATTCTATAAACTCCTCCTCAATGCTGCCTTTACCAACCTGGTTAAACCAATCGACATGCAGATTAAAATCTCCCATGATAACCGCTGTACCATTTCTACATGCATCCGTTATTTCTTTGCTTATTGCCTGCCCTACCATCCTGTTACTATTTGGTGGCCTATAGGCTACTCCTATCAGTGACCTTTTCGCCTTACTATTCCTGATTTCCACCCAAATTGATTCAACCTTGTCCTCCATAGCACCAATATCATCCCTTACTATTGCCCGGATGCCATCCTTAAACAACAAAGCTACACCACCGCCCTTACCGTCCATTCTATCCTTTCGTATAGTCTGATACCCTTGGATATTTAAAATCCCAGTCGTGACCATCTTTTAACCATATTTCAGTCATGGCCACTAAATCATAGTCATTCACGATGATTTGCGCCATCAACTCATTTACCTTATTCCGTATACTACGAGCATTCAGGTAAAGTACACTTATGCTGTTTTTTATGTCTTTGTTATGAATCCTAACACCTTGATCAGTAACTTTTCGCAAATTATTTTTCCTCTTACCCTTTCTCCTAATTTTCCTTGTCTTTGAACCCATATCTCTACATAATAACCTGTCACGTAACCTGCTGCCTTGCTCTCCATTCACCATTATACTGCCCATAGCTTTACCCTTCCCTTCCCCCCGACTTGCTAGTTTAAAGTCCTTGTGACCAACCTATTTATCCTATTCGCTAGAACACTGGTCCCAGAATGGTTCAGGTGAAGACCGTCCCAACGGTACAGGTCCCTCCTGCCCCAGTACTGATGCCAATGCCCCATGAAATGGAATCCCTCTTTCCCGCACCACTCCTTTAGCCACGTGTTAACTTCCCTAATTTTCTCAACCCTCTGCCAATTGGCACGTGGCTCGGGTAGTAATCCAGAGATTATAACACTGGAGGACCTGTTCTTTAATTTAGTCCCTAGTGTTTGATAATCCCCAAACAGGTCCTCTTTCCTCACAGGTCCTCTAACCTATGTTGTTAGTCCCAACGTGGACCACAACAACTGGATCCTCCCCCTCCCTCTCCAAAATCCTTTCAAGCAGATCAGAGATGTCCCTCATCCTGGCACCGGGCAGGCAACATACCATGCGGGACTCACGATCTGGCTTACAAAGGATGCCATCAAAACCCCTAATTATAGAGTCCCCTACAACTACCACTTGTCTTTTTGCTCCCCCCTCTTGAATGGCTTCCTGTACCACGGTGCAGTGGTCAGTCAACGCATCCTCCCTACAGCCCTCTTCCTCATCCACACAGGGAGCAAGTACCTCATACCTGTTGGACAAGGTCAAGGGCTGAGGCTCCTCAACTCCTAAACTCAGGATCCCCCTACCTGCCTCCCTTGCAGTCACACCACTCTGTCCCTGACCACTGACCGAATTGACAGTACTTATTCTACCGGGTGTGACTGCCTCCTGAAACAAAGCGTCCAGGTAATGTTCCCCCTCCCTGATGTGCCGCAGTGTGTGCAGCTCGGTCTCCAGCTCATCAATTCTGAGCCGAAGTTCCTCGCGCAGCCAACACTTGCTGCAGATGTGGTCACTGATGGTCTCAATGGGATCCACCAGTTCCATCATCATACAGCAACAGCACATCACCTGCCATATTCAACGAGTTAATTAATTTAAATAATTTTTTAAAAACATTTTTTAAAAATAGAATCTCAAGGATAAACCTGAACACCAACAAAAACACAGCCGTCTCTCGCCACTCACCCAAACTCAGTCACTCACCTAAACTCAGATGCACTCTGTTCCAATCAGCACTCAGTCACTCACCTAAACTCAGATGCACTCTGTTCCAATCAGCACTCAGTCATTCACCTAAACTCAGATGCATTCTGTTCCAATCAGCACTCAGTCACTCACCTAAACGCAGATGCACTCTGTTCCAATCAGCACTCAGTCACTCACCTAAACTCAGATGCACTCTGTTCCAATCAGCACTCCGTGTCTAAAGGCACTCCTGCCACACCTTTTGTACCCTGCCTGATTTCCAATGAGCCAATAGGCCCGCTCCAGGAAGTGAAGTCTCCAACTGCCACTCGACCTGTAAACTAAGCACTTTTAAATATGCACTCACCTCTCCCAGCAACCCTGCAGCCTGTGGCCTGCTCCAGGAACTGAAGTCTCTTTTAAATATGCACTCACCTCTCCCAGCAACCCTGCAGCCTGTGGCCTGCTCCAGGAACTGAAGTCTCTTTTAAATATGCACTCACCTCTCCCAGCAACCCTGCAGCCTGGTTTCAGACCATCCTGGACAAGTTCGATAGTCACTGTGAAGTGGACACCAATGAAATCTTTGAGCGCTACATATTCAAACAACGTCTTCAAGGTAAAGATTAATCTTTCAATGCCTTCTTAACTAGCCTCCGCCTGCTGGCGCTGTCCTGCAACTTTGGTGATATTGCTGACTCCATGATCAGAGACCAAATCGTGTTTGGAGTTCACTCTCATCCTCTGAGAGAGCAGCTCTTAAAAATCAAGCATATGACCCTGCCAGTCAAATTGAAACATGTACAGTGCATGAGCACGCAAAAAAAATCAGTATTCCCAATACAAGTCGGCTGAAAATGAGAAACTGGCCTCCCACGAGGCAGTGACTGTGCAGGCCATCTCCCGGATGCAACGCCTCAACTTTGAAGACAGCGGCCATCTCGGGCGCTTTTCCTGTTGCCCCACGCCTGCGCGATGCGAACGGGATGACAAAGCGGCCGAAACCCACACTCCGCAGGTGAAGACGTCTGCCGACTGCACTGCGCATGTGCGACGACATACACCACGTCACGACGCCGACGTCATGGGCACTTTGTTGTATCGGTACAAGATCCTACTGCGACCTGATGCCAAGCCAGTGGTCCATGCACCACGCCGGGTCCCGGCTCCGCTGAAGGAGCGCCTGAAGGAACAGCTCAAGGAGCTGCAGCAGCAGGGGATCATTTCCAGGGTAACCGAACCGACTGACTGGGTCATCCTGATGGTGGTGGTTAAAAAACCCTCTGGAAACCTGCGCATTTGCATTGATCCCAAGGATCTCAACCAGAATATAATGCGTGAACACCACCCCATCCCGAAGCGGGAGGAACTCACCAGTGAGATGGCACATGCACGAAGTTAGATGCGTCACATGGATTCTGGCAAATCCAGCTGGATGAGTCCAGCAGAAGGCTCTGCACCTTCAACACACCGTTTGGCAGGTACTGCTATAACCGTATGCCATTCGGCATCGCCTCGGCATCGGAGATATTTCATCGCATCATGGAGCAGATGATGGAGGGCATCAAAGGGGTTCATGTACGTGGGGTACGTGGATGACATCATCATATGGTCCACGACCCCTGAGGAGCATGTTTCCTGTCTCCAGCAAGTATTCCACTGTGTCCATGCCAAAGGCCTGAAGCTGAACAGGGCCAAATGTTGCTTTGGCATGTTGACACTAGGAGACCAGATCTCTCAGCAGGGCGTGTGCCCCGACACAGACAAGGCCAAGGCCATCGCAGCCATGAAGGTCCCGGAAGACATGCGCTTCCTGGGCATGGTCAATTTTCTGGGCAAGTTCATCCCAAACATGGCCTCACACACCACGGCCCTATGAGACCTAGTGAAGAAGTCCACTGCCTTCGAGAGGAAGGCAGCCCATCAGGCAGAGTGGTTGGAGCTGAAAGCCAAGCTCACCACTGCACCCGTATTGGCATTTTTTGACCCAGACAGGGAAACAAAAATCTCGCCAGATGCGAGCCAGGCTGGCATCGGTGCGGTCCTGCTGCAACGCGATGACACCTCATCCTGGGCACCGGTTGCCTACACATCAAGGGCTATGACGCCCACTGAACAAAGGTATGCACAAATCGAGAAGGAATGCCTGAGCTTTCTCACTGGCATTCTCAAGTTTCACGACTATGTATACAGCCTGCCGACATTCACAGTCGAGACGGATCACAGGCCCTTGGTCCATATTATCCACAAGGACCTTAATGACATGACGCCTCGGTTGCAGCGCATCCTCATCAAACTCAGAAGGTACGACTTTGACCTGGTCTACACGCCTGGCAAGGAGCTCATCATTGCCGATACACTGTCCCGCTCCATCACCGTGCCGAGTGAACCACTGAACGTCTTCCGGCAAATTGAGTCACAGGCTGAGTTACAGGTGCAGCTGTGTGCTAGCACCCTCCTGGCATCTGATAAGAAGGTGATTTGTATCCGTGAGGAGACAGCCAAAGACCCCCTCTTGCAGCATGTTATGCAACACCTAGCCAATGGCTGGCAAAAAGGGCAGTGCCCTCAATTTTTCAATGTAAAGGACGACCTGACGGTGGTTGATGGTATCCTCCTCAAACTGGACCGGATTGTAATCCCACACAGCCTCCAGAGCTTGGAGCTCTGTCAAATCCATGAGGGCCACCTGGGTGTTGAAAAGTGCAGACGCAGAGCCAGGCAAACTGTCTACTGGCCCGGGATCAGCCAGGACATCGCGAACATGGTCCTCAACTGTGCGACCTAGAACATAGAACATAGAACATTACAGCGCAGTACAGGCCCTTTGGCCCTCGATGTTGCGCCGACCTGTGAAACCACTCTAAAGCCCATCTACACTATTCCCTTATCGTCCATATGTCTATCCAATGACCATTTGAATGCCCTTAGTGTTGGCGAGTCCACTACTGTCAACGCTTCCAGCCAGCGCAGAGTAAGGAGAAACTTCAGCAGCATGAAATCGAAACCTCTCCGTGTTCCAAGGTTGGCATCGACCTCTTTCATGCAAATGGTCGTGATTACATGTTAATCATTGATTACTTTTCCAATTATCCTGAAGTCGCGAAGCTCTCACACCTCACATCTCGGACCGTCATCAAGGCCTGTAAGGAGACGTTCTCCAGGCATGGTATCCCACTCACTGTCATGAGTGACAATGGCCCGTGCTTCAGCAGCCATGAATGGTCTCTGTTTGCCCAGTTGTATCAGTTCAAACACATCACTTCCAGCCCACACTATCCGCAGTCAAACGGAAAAGTTGAGAAAGGGGTGCACATCGTGAAGCAGCTCACCTGCAAGGCCACGGATTCTGCGTCTAACATTCACCTTGCGCTGCTTGCATACAGGGTGACCCCACTGTCCACTGGCATGTCGACGGCTCAAATCCTGATGAACAGGGACCTGCGAACGACACTTCCAGCCATACACGTGCCCAACCTGGATCACCTCCCGGTGCTGCAGAAGGTGCAGCAACTCCAAGACCGTCAAAAACAGGGCTATGGTGCTCATGCCACCGATTTGCCCGTGTTATCCCCGTCAGACACTGTTCGGGTCAAGATCCCTGATGGAGGCTGGTCAGCTCCAGCTGTTGTTGTTCGACAGGCTGCCCCCCCCGCTCGTATGTTGTGTGTCTGGCTGATGGTTCTGTTGTGCAATGAAACAGACGGGCACTGCGCAAAATTGCCTGCCCGCAACCACATTCTTCTCCGTTTCCTTCTGTTGTTTTGCCACCTCCTGATACCTCGACTCACGAGGCCACCAGTCAGGCTTCAATCCCTCCAATCAAGGCGCTGTCGTCCCCACCACCACCTCTCTGGCGGTCGACCAGGATCAGACTCAAGCCACAAAGACTGGACTTATGAAAATATGTTCTGTTTGCTATGTTCTGTGTTCTCGCATTAGACAGCTGTTTTCACATGTACATATGTTCACATCCACTGCATGTATATATGTTAATATTGGCCTATTCTTGTAAACACGTTCACATATTGTAGCGCAACAATTACTCACTCAAGTCGAGAAGAGATGAAATCAATCGAGGCTTTATTAAGCAAGACTTGTTCCCCAGCAGCTCAGTTACAGAATGCGGCTGCTGGGAGAACTCAAGCTCTTATACTCCGCCTTCAGGGCGGAGCCAGCAGATGGCAGATCCAACCAGGACCCGGGACCTGTTAGCCAATAGCCTCTCGGCTTCACAGGTACCGTACTACCCCTAATACATAACACCACATTCACCCCTTGTTAAAAAAGAACCCGGCGGGGTGGTGGTCCGCATGGTGGTAGGGGTTTACAAGGCTGGTCCTGGAACTGATTTCGTACAGTGGCTATGCATTTAGCCCAACAGTTAACTATGTACAGGTTGTCAAAATTATTTACAAGTTCGTTTTCCTTTTCTTGTTGTGTCACGCGGATTCCACGAGTCGAGCAGGTGCCCTGGTCGTCCTTGTCGATCGCCTCAGCCCCGGTGGTGGTGCAGGTGCTGACTCGGGCACTGTCGTCTCTGGGAGTGGTGCGCTGTTCGTCCCTGTTTCTTTACTCCTGGGCGGGCACGGGAGGAGGACCGATCCACCCGGGAAGGGAGCGGTCGCGGGGTGCGCCGGTGGCAGGGAGGGGGTGATCAGTGTTGGGAGTGTGTGTGTGTTTCCGGTGGGCGCCAGGTCCCGTAGGGAGACCATGTCCTGTCGGCCGTCGGGTACGCCACGTAGGCGTACTGAGGGTTTGCGTGGAGAAGGTGAACCCTCTCGACCAACGGGTCCGATTTGTGCGCCCGCACATGTTTTCGGAGCAAGATGGGTCCTGGGTCTGCCAGCCAGGTCAGCAGCTGCGTTCCGGAGGCGGACTTCCTAGGGAAGACAAGGAGGCGCTCGTGAGGCATTTGGTTAGTGGTGGTACACAGCAGTGACCGGATGGAGCGGAGAGCATCCGGGAGGACTTCCTGCCACTGGGAAACTGGCAGATTTCTGGACCGTAGGGCCAGTAGGACGGTCTTCCAGACCGTACCGTTCTCCCTCTCTACCTGACCGTTCCCCCGGGGGTTGTAGCTGGTCGTCCTGCTCGAGGCAATGCCTTTGCTGAGCAGGAACTGACGCAGCTCGTCACTCATGAAGGAGGACCCCCTGTCGCTATGGATGTAGGCGGGGAAACCGAACAGTGTAAAGATGGTGCCAAGGGCTTTAATGACTGTGGCCGCTGTCATGTCGGGGCAGGGGATGGCGAAGGGGAAACGGGAGTACTCGTCCACCACGTTCAGGAAGTATGCGTTGCGGTGGGTGGAGGGGAGGGGGCCTTTGAAATCCAAACTGAGGCATTCAAAGGGACGGGAAGCCTTTATCAGGTGCGCTCTATCTGGCCTGAAAAAGTGCGGTTTGCACTCTGCGCAGATTTGGCAGTTCCTGGTGGCTGTACGGACCTCCTCAACCGAGTAGGGGAGGTTGCGGGACTTCACGAAATGGTAGAATCGAGTGACCCCCGGGTGGCAGAGGTCCTCGTGGAGGGCTTGGAGGCTGTCTCCTTGTACGTTGGCACATGTGCCGCGGGGTAGGGCATCGGACGGCTCGTTTAGCTTCCCGGGACGATACAAGATCTCATAGTTATAGGTGGAGAGCTCAATCCTCCACCTCAAGATCTTGTCATTCTTGATTTTGCCCCACTGTGCATTATCGAACATAAAGGCTACCGACCATTGGTCAGTGAGTGAATCTCCTGCCGGCCAGATAATGCCTCCAATGTTGCACAGCTTCCACGATGGCTTGGGCTTCCTTTTCCACTGAGGAGTGGCGGATTTCTGAGGCGTGGAGGGTCCGGGAGAAAAAGGCCACGGGTCTGCCCGCTTGGTTGAGAGTGGCTGCCAGAGCTACATCGGATGCGTCGCTCTCGACTTGGAAGGGGACTCGTCGATTGCGTGCATCGTGGCCTTTGCGATATCCGCTTTGATGCGGCTGAAGGCCTGGCGGGCCTCTGACGACAGGGGGAAGGTAGTGGACTGTATTAACGGGCGGGCCTTGTCTGTGTACTGGGGAACCCACTGGGCGAAATACGAAAAGAAGCCCAGGCAGCGTTTCAGGGCTTTGGAGCAGTGGGGGAGGGGAAATTCTATAAGGGGCGCATGCGTTCGGGGTCGGGGCCTATCACACCATTGCGCACTACGTATCCCAGGATGGCCAGATGGTTGGTGCTAAAAATGCATTTGTCCTCATTATAGGTGAGGTTCAGTGCGTTAGCGGTCTGGAGGAATTTGCGGAGGTTGGCGTTGTGGTCCTGCTGGTCATGGCCGCAGATGGTTACATTGTCGAGGTATGGGAATGTGGCCCGCAACCCGTGCTGATCAACCATTCGGCCCATCTCCCGTTGGAAGACCGAGACCCCGTTCGTGACACCGAATGGGACCCTTAAGAAGTGGTGGAGCCGCCCGTCTGCCTCAAAGGCCGTGTACTTGCGGTCACTCGGGCGGATGGGGAGCTGGTGGTATGTGGACTTGAGGTCCACGGTGGAAAAGACCTTGTACTGTGCAATCCGATTGACTATGTCGGATATGCGGGGGAGAGGGTACGCATCGAGCTGCATGTACCTATTGATGGTCTGACTATAGTCTACGACCATCCTCTGCTTCTCCCGGGTCTTCACAACTACCACCTGGGCTCTCCAGGGACTATTGCTGGCCTGGATTATGCCTTCCTTCAGCAGCCGCTGGACTTCAGACAGGATAAATGTTCGGTCCTGGGCGCTGTACCGTCTGCTCCTAGTGGCGATGGGTTTGCAGTCCGGGGTGAGGTTCGCAAACAAGGAAGGCGGTTCAACCTTGAGGGTCGCGGGGCTGCAGATAGTGAGTGGGGGTATTGGGCCGCCGAATTGGAACAAAAGGCTCTGGAGGTTACACTGGAAATCTAACCCCAAGAGAGTGGGAGCGCAGAGTTGGGGAAGGACATAAAGCCTATAGTTCTTAAACTCCCTCCCTTGCGCCGTTAGGTTGGCGATGCAGAACCCATTGATCTCTAGGGAATGGGATCCCGCTGCCAGGAAAATCTTTTGGGTACTCAGACGAATAGAGAGAAAACAGCGCCTTACCGTGTCCGGGTGGATAAAACTTTCCGTGCTCCCAGAGACGATTAGGCATGGCGTCTCTTACCCATTGACCAGCACCATTGTCGTTGCTGTTTGGAGCGTCCGGGCCCGTGATTGGTCCAGGGTCACCGAAGCCAGTCTCGGTTGCTGCACCGTGGTGCTTTCTTCCGACCCTGTGGAGCCGTCTATGCTGGGGTCCTTGGCTATCAGCCAAGATGGCGGTGTCCATGGATCACATGCGGTCGGAGGTGGACAAAATGACCGCCCCCATGGATCGCACGTGGCCAGGGGGTCACAAGATGGCGGCGCCCATCCTCCCCTCATGGTGTCCGGGGCCCAAAATGGCGGGCCGCACATGGAGCGCTGGGGAGGTTGAGACTGCTGTCACCATTCTCCCCCGGAGATTGCGGTGACCCCCCGGGACTGGCACACCGCTGCGTAATGCCTCTTTTTGCCGCAGCTTTTACAAATAGCTGAGCGGGCCGGGCAGCGCTGCCGGGGGTGTTTCGCCTGCCCACAAAAATAGCAGCGGGGCCCGCCGGGATGGTCTGGTGCTCTAGCCGCGCAGGCTTGCGGGGGGGGGGGGTGGGGGTGCCGGGGAGTCGGTCGCAACAGGGGTCCACGGAGCCCAAGGGGCTGCCGCGCGGTCGGTGCCGGAGGCGCGGGCATTTTGTGAGGCCACGTCGAGGGAGGCCGCAAGGGCCCGTGTCTCTGTGAGTCCTAATGAGTCTCTTTCTAACAGTCTTTGGCGAATTTGTGAAGAAGTCATACCTGCCACAAAAGCATCCCTGATTAGGAGCTCCGTGTGCTCGTTTGCGCTCACCGACGGGCAGTTGCAGTTCCTTCCCAAAACCAAGAGCGCGCGTAGAACTCGTTGAGTGATTCTCCGGGGATTTGCCGTCTCGTCGCGAGTTGGTGGCGTGCGTAGACCAGGTTTATGGGCCGAATGTAGACAGCTTTCTGCATGGCGAGCGCTGTCGGGAAATCCTCCGCGTCTTCGATGAGCGTGTAGATCTCCGGGCTCACCATGGAATGCAGGACCTGTATTTTCTGATCTTCCGGGGGCCGTTCGAAGGTAACCTTCAAAGCATGCTAGCCAGTGTTTAAACACGGCCGCCGAGTTTGCTGCATGGGGGCTGATTCGCCGACACTCCGGGGCGATCTGGAGCTCCATAGTCTTTTAAGCTTGCTTAATAAATTGTAATGATGTGGAGATGCCGGCGTTGGACTGGGGTGAGCACAGTACGAAGTCTTACAACACCAGGTTAAAGTCCAACAGGTTTGTTTCGATGTCACTAGCTTTCGGAGCGCTGCTCCTTCCTCAGGTGAATGAAGAGGTCTGTTCCAGAAACACACATATAGACAAATTCAAAGATGCCAAACAATGCTAGGATGGCGGCCATTGGCATGTGATTAAATCTTTACAGATCCAGAGATGGACCTTTTTTTTTCCTTTGGACCCACGGCGAAGAATCACTGAAACTACTACACGATGACATTAATAAGTTCCATCCAACCATCAGACTCACCATGGACTACTCTCCAAAATCAGTTGCATTCTTGGACACACTCGACTCCATCAAGGACGGTCACCTCAGCACTTCGCTTTACCGCAAACCCACGGATAACCTCATGATGCTCCACTTCTCCAGCTTCCACCCTAAACACATTAAAGAAGCCATCCCCTATGGACAAGCGCTCCGTATACACAGGATCTGCTCAGACGAGGAGGAGCGTAACAGACATCTACAGACGTTGAAAGATGCCCTCGTACGAATGGGATATGGCACTCGACTCATCGATCGACAGTTCCAACGCGCCACAGCGAAAAACCGGACCGACCTCCTCAGAAGACAAACATGGGACACAACCGACAGAATACCCTTCGTCGTCCAGTACTTCCCCGGAGCGGAGAAACTACGTCATCTTCTTCACAGCCTTCAACACGTCATTGATGACGATGAACATCTTGCCAAGGTCATCCCCACACCCCCACTACTTGCCTTCAAACAACCGCGCAACCTCAAACGAACCATTGTTTGCAGCAAACTACCCAGTCTTCAGAACAGTGACCACGACACCACACAACCCTGTCATGGCAATCTCTGCAAGACGTGCCAGATCATCGACATGGATACCACCATTACACGTGAGAACACCACCCACCAGGTACGCGGTACATACTCGTGCGACTCGGCCAACGTTGTCTACCTCATACGCTGCAGGAAAGGATGTCCCGAAGCGTGGTACATTGGCGAGACCATGCAGACGCTGCGACAACGAATGAACGGACATCGCGCAACAATCACCAGGCAGGAATGTTCCCTTCCAGTCGGGGAACACTTCAGCAGTCAAGGACATTCAGCCTCTGATCTCCGGGTAAGCGTTCTCCAAGGCGGCCTTCAGGACGCGCGACAACGCAGAATCACCGAGCAGAAACTTATAGCCAAGTTCCGCACACATGAGTGCGGCATCAACCGGGACCTGGGATTCATGTCGCATTACATTCATCCCCCACCATCTGGCCTGCGAAATCCTACCAACTGTCCTGGCTTGGTACAATTCACACCTCTTTAACCTGGGGTTACCCCATCTCTGGATCTGTAAAGATTTAATCACCTGCTAATGGTCGCATTCCTAGCATTGTTTGGCATCTTTGAATTTGTCTATATATGTGTTTCTGGAACAGACCTCTTCATTCACCTGAGGAAGGAGCAGCGCTCCGAAAGCTAGTGACATCGAAACAAACCTGTTGGACTTTAACCTGGCGTTGTAAGACTTCGTACTGTAATAAATTGTAGCGCAACAATTACTCACTCAAGTCGAGAAGAGTTGTTCCCCAGCAGCTCTGTTACAGAATGCGGCTGCTGGGAGAACTCGAGCTCTTATACTCCGCCTTCAGGGCAGAGCCAGCAGGCGGCAGATCCAACCAGGACCCGGGACCTGGCAGCCACTAGCCTCGCGGCTTCACAGGTACCGTACTACCCCTAATACATACCACCACACATATGTCATCCAAACATATAAAAAAGGGGAGATGTCATGATATGCGGACACACACATAGTGATATACAGACAAGCAGCTAATGGACACAGAGAACAAGACATGACCAATAAGCAGGCAGGACACTCCGAGGTGGGATCTGACTATGAAAGACACGAGGCACTCACACTCCGCCACTTTCCACTAGGGCAGCACGGTAGCATGGTGGTTAGCACAATTGCTTCACAGCTCCGGGGTCCCAGGTTCGATTCCCGGCTTGGGTCACTGTCTGTGCGGAGTCTGCACATCCTCCCCGTGTCTGCGTGGGTTTCCTCCGGGTGCTCCGGTTTCCTCCCACAGTCCAAAGATGTGCGGGTTAGGTGGATTGGCCGTGATAAATTGCCCTTAGTGTCCAAAATTGCCCTTAGTGTTGGGTGGGGTTACTGGGTTATGGGGATAGGGTGGAGGTGTGGGCTTGGGTGGGGTGCTCTTTCAAAGAGCCGGTGCAGACTCGATGGGCCGAATGGCCTCCTTCTGCACTGTAAATTCTAAATAAAAAATAAAAAAAATAATGAACATCTAGAGAGTCAGTCAAGGGTGTTGTTACAATCTCATACCTCCACCACATGGCTTAGAGCTAGTCTGGTTCAGTCAGACAGAATAACCACACTTAAGTTAGCAGAGAGTCAAACTGACAGAGAACTGTGCTAACTGTGCTATTAGTTCAATAAACCTGATTGAACTAACTTCAAGGTTTGGAGTATCTTTCTGATCTAAGCTGCATCCAGTTGCAGCCAGTGTTAGACCAGTGTACCTAACACGACAAATGGGACAAGGTAACTCAGGCTGTGGACATATCCCTCTGACTCTGCTGCTAGCAGCCTTTTCCTTCAATCTGTTTAACCCCTAAATTGCCTTCTACATCTTGGACCCCATTTCTGGACCCAAGTTCCTAATATCTCCCTATCATGACAGGATGGTGAGTAAAGATTGTAGCTTGACAAGAATAGGGACCACAGAACAGGCAAAGAATGCCACTAGAAGTAGTGATCAAGATTTTTTAGTGGTGCCTAACAAATTAGAAGATAAGTTGATAAAGGATGCTAAACAAAAAATGAGTTGGAAAGTTGGTAAAAAATTGATGTATCCACTCAAACACCAGACAGGGGACAGCAGTCTTATTGCACAGTTGGAAATGCACAGAAAAGATACTTCCTGATGGCATGTGTAAGGCTAGAGCCAGAGCAGTGGCTTTGGGTTTTGAAGGAAGATTTGGTGATCAAGATGTCAAAATAGATTCCCCCACTGCAGGAAAAGTGAGCTTGAAGATTTTCTTAGCTTTTTTAGCAACATATTCGTCATAGTCTAAATCAATTGATATAAAAGCTGTTGTTTTGCAAGGTGAAAATTTCAAAGGGAAGTGTTTTTTTGAAACTACCTAAAGAAGTTGGCAGTATGGACAGCAAACTGTGGAAAGTAAACAAGTGTTTCTGGGTTGAATTATGCGTCAAGGGTGTGGGATGGGATTCTCCGTGGGATTTCTGGTGTGGTGCACCACCGCCGGCAGCTGGATCCTCCTTCACGGCAACCAGCCAATGTGGTTTCCCATTGTGGGCACCCCTACGACATTGGGAAATCTGCGGGCTTGAGTGCACTGCTGGTGAAGCGGAGGATCCACTGACAGAGAATCCAGCACGTGGTATTTCTCAGTTAGCTCCATCCTTTTGAAAACAGATTGTATTCAGCTAAAAGCAGACCCAACAATGTTCTCTTGGTATTACTTTAAAACATTTTTTAGAGTGCCCAGTTCCTTTTTTCCCCAATTCCCAGGGGTAATTTAGCGTGGCTAATTCACCTACCCTGCACATCTTTTTAGGCTGTGGGGTGAGACCCACGCAGACACGAGGAGAATGTGCAAACTCCCCATGGACAGTGACCCAGGGCCGGGATCTAACCTGGGTCCTCGGCAGCAGTGCTAACCACTGCGCCACCGTGTTGCCCTGTTCTACTGGTATTACAAGGGAAACTAGCAGGCATCTTTGTGATGCACGTCGATGATTTTTTGTCAGGAGGTTCTGCAGAATTTGAGCAACGGGTGATAGATAAAATAAAGGAGTTTAAGGTTGGAAGTCAGGCTTTGGAGGCCTTTAAATACACGGGATTAGACATTTAGCAGATTAAGTCTGGATTGGCCTTGAATCAAAAATTTTATTTTGAAAATGTCAATCACATTCCAATAAATCGGGCCAGATGCTCACAAAAGGAGGCTCTTGCATCCAACAAAGAATTAAATCAATGAAGAATTTTGATTGGACAGTTGATCTGGTGTTGTGCAGTCAGACTGGATCTGATGCGCATTGGGATGCCTTGGAACTGAGTCGAGTCATAAAGTAATACAGGACAGAAGAGGCCTTTCGACTCAAGTCTGCACCAACAAAGCTATGCTAAATCTACACTTAAACTATACTTGGATCATTGGGATGTCCTCCAGGGAAGGTGGGGCCTGTACAAGAAGGACGGGTTACACCTGAACTGGAGGGGCACCAATATCCTGGCTGGGAGGTTTGCTAGTATGGTTCGGGTGGGTTTAAACTAATGTGACAGAGGGATAGGAATCAGAACAGTAAGTCAGCAAGTGTAGAGACTGGGGTTGAGCATGGTACCAGGGCCAGGCTGGCTCAGAGGAAGGGCAGACTGGGGGAAGTTGAACTCAATGGACCTGGAGGTCTGGAGTGTATCTGCTTCAATGCACGGAGTATAACAGGCAAGACACATGAACTTCAAGCCTTGATTCATGCACGGAACTTGGATGAGGCTGCTGCATTGGAGACTTGACTCCAAAAGGGACAGGACTGGCAGTTAAATATTCCAGGATATAAGTGTTTTAGGCGAGTCAGAGAGGAAGAGTTGGGGGAGATGCAATAATAGTTAGGGAACATATTACAGCTGTACAGAGGGAGGACACCATGGAAAAATCAAGTAATGAGGCACTGTGGGTAGAACTCAGAAACAGGAAGGGGGCAGTCACTATGATGGGGGTGTATTGCAGGCCTCCCAACAGCCCACATGAAGTTGAAAAACAGATATGTGAGCAGATTCTGGATAGATGTAGAAATAATAGGGTTGTTGTAGTGGGAGACTTTAATTTTCCTCATATTGACTGGAAATTCCTTAGGACTAGAGTCTGGATGGTGAGGAATTTGTTAAGTGTGTCCAAGAGATTTTTTGGAACAATATGTGGATAGTCAGACTAGAGAGGGGGCTATACTGGACCTAGTACTAGGGATTGAGCCTGGCCAGGTCATCAAAGGGAACATGTAGTGAACAGTGACCATAATTCCGTAAGCTTTCGAATACTCATGGAAAAGGACGAGTGTTGTCCGAGGACTAAGGTGTTAAATTTGGGGTAAGGCTAACTACAACCAGATTAGGCAGGATTTGGAGGCTGTGTTTGGGAGAGGCTGTTTGAGGGTAAATCCACATTTGGCATGTGGGAGTCTTTTAAGGAGCAGTGGATGGGAGTGCAGGACAGGCATCTGCCGGTAAAAAGGAAGGGCAGAAAAGGCAGGATTCAGGAGCCGTGGATGACCAGGAAAACTGAGAGTCCAGTCAAAAAGAAAAAGGATGCATACGTGAGGTCTAGGCAACTAAAAACAGATGAAGCGCTTGAAGAATACAAGGAAAGTAGAAAAGAGCTCAAGCAGGGGGTTAGGAGGGCAAAAGAAGTCACAAAATGTCATTGCCAGACAGGATTAATCCCAAGGCATTTTGTATGTATATTAGGAACAAGAGGGTAGCTAGAGAAAGAGTTGGTCCCACTCAAGGACAAAGAAGGGAAATTATGAATTATGTGCAAAACCAAAGGAAGTAGGTGATATCCTGAATGAGTATTTTGCAATAGTAGTCACAATGGAGAGGGACACGTTGATTGGTGGTGTCTCAGATGGATGTATAAACACTTTAAAACAGGTCATTATTCCGAGGGAGGGGGTAGCATGGTGGCGCAGTAGGTTAGCACTGCAGCCTCACGGCGCAGAGGTCCCAGGTTCGATCCCGGCTCCGGGTTGCTGTCCGTGTGGAGTTTTCACATTATCCCCGTGTTTGTGTGGGTTTCACTCCCACAACTCAAAAATGTGTAAGCTAGGTGGATTGGCCACGCTAAATTGGCCCTTAATTGGAAAAAATGAATTGGGTACTCTAAATTTGTTATTATTTTTTTAAATTATTATTACGAGGGAGGAAGTGTTAGTTGTGTTAAAAAGCATTACGGTAGACAAATCCCCAGGGCCAGATGGCATCTATCCCAGATTACTGAGGGAGACAAGATATGAAATTGCTGGGCCCCTAACAGAAATCTTTGCATCCTTGTTGGCCACAGGTGAGCAGGAGAGATCCCAGGGGATCTAAGTCCCCACGCTGGCGGGAGAACTGGCGCCAACCACTCCGGCGTCCACAGCCCCCGAAAGTGCAGAGTTCTGCATGCGCAGATCAGCCTGCGTATTTTGGCGCATGCGCAGAGGGTTTGTGCCCCCCACGGAACAGGCCCGCCCGCAGATCGGTGGGCCCCGATCGCAGGCCAGGCCACCGTGGGGGCCCCGCGGGTCAGATCCCCCCGCCCCCCCCGAGGACCGCGCTGGCCGACTTACCTGCCAGGTCCCGCCGGTACGTGAGTTGAGTGATTTACGCCGGCTAGACTGGCCAAAAATGGATGATCACCCGGCCCATCGGGGCCTGGAGAATCGCCAGGGGGCCGCTGCCAAAGGCCCCGGACCGCCGTGGCGTGAATCCCACCCCAGCCCGGAAAACGGCGCCGGAGAATACAGCAGCTGGCGCGGGGCGGGATTCGCGCCGACTCCCAGGGATTCTCCGACCCGGCGGTGGGGTCGGAGAATCCCGTCCATCCATGCATATTTCTAAGTGAATGATCGTAATAGCGGCAGACAGCGTGTCTTTGTACAAGGGAGGTCATGACTCACAAATTTAGTTTTTTGAGGAGGTGACAAAGATGATTGGAGGGGCTGTGGATGTTGTCTGCATGGACTTTAGTAAAGCATTTGGTAAGGTCCCTCATGGCAGGCTCGTGCAGAAGATTAAATCAGATGGAGTCATGGGTGAACTAGCTGGATGGATTCAGAACTGGCTTGGCCATAGAAGACAGAGGATAGCAGTGGAACGGCGTTTTTCCGAATGGAGGTCTGTAACTAGTGGTGTTCCGCAGGGATCAGTATTGGGACCTCTGCGGTTTGTAATATCTATAAATGACTTGGAAGAAAATGTAGTGGGTCTATTTTGTGAGGGCCACGAAGAATCCAGCACGAGTTTGTAGAACAGAAAGAAAACTTTATTTACAATAACATATATAACCACAGCAGCATTAACTCCCTTGCTGCTCACTCCTCTCTAGCTGGTTCCATACTGGCCAGTTTTATTTATGCAGGGACCTGCTAATGATTTCTCCACCCCCCCCTCATTGGGGAAGCTCATACTCCCTAAGGATTGTGGGATTGCCATTAGTCCCCAGCTAGTGGTAAGCAGGCAGGTTATAACATCCCTCCCCCCCAAAGTCCAAGGAATCCACCAAAGACCCTGGCGAAGGAAGGCGTCGGACTCGTTTTGCCGCAGGCCGGACACCATTTGCACGAGGCGCTGGATTGGGCGGCGTGTAATGAGACGAAGAACAGCGCTTCCGTGATGAACGGCGTAACGGTTGTACATCCACGGCCTGTGGGACCGAGGACTCTCCTTCTGAGGCGCCTTGTGTCTCCATCTCGGAGTTGTAGTCCAAAGCCTCTGTCATCTTGGCTTCCCTATCTCCACGTGGTTCTGCAACGACCTGTGCAGGCTTTGATTGTGGCATCAGAGGAAGGTTGTGAGGAACACTCACCATTGTGTCTGGTTCTGTGGCTGTAGAAGTGAGTTCTGGGGGCAGGGAATCTTTGGTAGAGGCGGCCTTCTGAACCGATCGTGGTCTACATGCTTGCGTTGGAGACGACCCTGGGCTTGCACTTGGTAAGAGATTGGGCCCATTCATCGAAAGATAACGCCAAGTACCCACTGGGCACTACCAGCAAAATTTTGAATGAACACCGGGTCACCAGGTGCAAACTACCGAATCGGCCGATGCCAAGAAAGGCCATGTCCCTGCCGTTCTTGAGTGCAGCGTACTTTTGCGCCAATATCCGGGAAAACCATGCTGAGGCAGGTGCGAAGTCTCCGGCCCATTAGAAGTTCTGCGGGAGCTACCCCAGTCACTGCATGTGGAGTGGTCCTATATGAAAACAAAAAACGAGCCAGTCTCGTGTCCATAGATCTGGAAGATTGCTTCTTTAGGCCCTATTTTAATGTCTGCACTGCACGCTCCGCCAACCCATTGGAAGCCGGGTGGTATGGAGCGGTGCTGAAATGGCGTATGCCGTTTATCTTCATGAACCTCACAAACTCCTCACTTGTGAAAGGAGTGCCATTGTCCGTGACGAGCACCTCGGGGAGGCCTTGTGTACTGAAAGACAAACGCATCTTCTCGATCTTTGCGCAGGACATTGTGCCTACCATCTTATGCACCTCTAGCCATTTAGACTGGGCATCAATTAATAGAAGGAACATGGATCCTTGAAAAGGGCCGGCAAAGGCCGCCCTGGCCATCCCCAGTGATGTAGGGGCGCGGCCGGCGGAAGCTTCTGATGCTCCTGGCAAATGGAGCAGTTTTGGGCCACCTTCTCAATGTCGGTGTCGAGGCCTGGCCACCAGACATAATTCCGGGCCAACATTTTCATTTTGGTCACACCCTGATGCCTGAAAGACACGCTTGGTAGGACGTAAATGGACTAATGCCTCTGAGAAGCGTCTAAGGACAGCCTCCAAATTTTCCAAATGTTCCTGCTCCGACGTCCCTGTAATCAAAACATCATATAAGTAGACAGCGACACGCGGTAACCTCTCAGGATGCCCTCCATGACGCGTTGAAAGATAGCACAGGCAGAGTTGCCCCAAAGGGCAACCATGTATATTCATACAGGCTCCTGTGTGTATTAATCATTACATATGGTCGGGTGGCAGGGTCCAGCTCTGTAGGTAGGCGTGACTCATATCTAATTTTGTGAATGAGAGTCCGCCCGCAAACTTCGCGTAGAGATCTTCTATGCGGGGCATTGGATATTGGTCGAGCCGGGAAGCCGTATTCACTGTACATTTATAGTCGCCGCACCAGCATCTGGCATCCGGTTTCATTACAGGTACAATTGGCACTGCCCAGTCAGCGAAACAGACGGGCCTGATAATACTCAAGGACTCCGAACGAGTGAGCTCCCCTTCTACCTTCTCGAGCAAGGCGTAAGGCACAGGGCGCGCCCGGAAACAGCACGACGTGGCTCCTGGTTCAATCTGGATACGGGCTACAGCCCCTTTTATCTTCCCCAAACCGGGCTGCAATACATCTGGGTACTGTTGTAGTACCTCCGTCAACCCTCCAGAACCTGTTTGAAGGATGTGCTGCCACTGCAGCCGCAAATGGCGCAACCAGCCCCGACCCAACAGGCTGGGCCCGTGGCCGCGCACCATGGTAAGTGGGAAACTCCCCTCCTGGCGTCCATAAACAACAGGAGTCATCGTAGTTCCAGTGATGTCCAATGGTTCCCCCATGTAGGTGGCCAACCTGGCCTGTGTATCGGTTAATGGAAGGGTCTGTATACCCTGCTTGATGTGGTCAAATGTCCTCAGGGCGATCATGGGCGTTCATGGGCGATCATGGAGACCGCTGCGCCAGTGTCCAACTCCATCTCAAGCGGGTGACCACTGACCCGTACTGTCACCTTAATGGGGGCCACACGGGGAGCTGCCACACAATGCAGCTGCAGGCAGTCGTCCTCCGTCTCCACGTCCTCGGCAGTAGGTTCATCCAAATGAAAGGTACGGCCCTTGGGCTGGCCCCAGTTTCTGTCGGAACGACTGCGCCTCTGGCACCCCCAGGGCCGGTGTCCGCAACGGGGTCGGCGCCTACAAGTCCGACACTGACATGACTCTACATCCATCGGTTCTGGAGAAGGCTCCCTTCGGGAAAGAACATCTGGCGGCCACTGGCTTCGATCCGGACGTCGCCTCGCCCAAGGTACGGCAGGGGTGCGAGGAGACACTTTTGGATGGAAGAGATTGCGCCCCAAGGTGTGCACCTCCATTCCCTGTATCTCCTGCACTCCCCATTCTACAGTGTCTCGGGACAATACGATCTGAATGGCATGTTGAAAAGTTAATGTTGGCTGAGCTAACAACTTTCTCTGGGGGGCCGCATTGATAATACCGCAAACCAAACGGTCGCGTAACATTTCTGACAAGGTCTCACCATAGTCACAGTACTCCGCAATCCTGCGTAGCCTGGATAGAAACTCTGCAAGGGATTCTCCAGGGGTCCTCTCAGCGGTATTAAACCGGTAACGCTGGACTATCGTGGACGGGGTTGGGTGAAAATGTTGCCCCTCTAAGGTCACAAGTTCATCAAACATCTTGGTGTCCACCGCAGCTGGGTACGTAAGGCTCCTTATCACTCCAAATGTATGCAGCTGCAGGCGGTCAGCAAAATGAACACCTGGCGCTCATTTTCAATAATGTTGTTTGCCCGGAAATAGTAAAGCATCCATTGTGTGTACTGGTTCTAACTCTCCAGCGCTGCATCAAAGACATCCAAACGTCCATAAAGATGCATGGTGTAACAGAAAAAAAACTTCCAACCTGTATCCAACATATATATGTATGTATGTATATGTATGTATATGTATATGTATGTGTATATGTATGTGTATATGTATGTGTATATGTATGTGTGTGTGTGTGTGTGTGTATGTGTGTGTATGTGTATGTGTATGTGTGTGTGTGCGTGTATATAGCAGTAACTCCCTTGCTGCTCACTCCTCTCTAGCTGGTTCAATACTGGCCAGCTTTATTTATGCAGGGACCTGCTAATGATTTCTCTGCCGCCCCCCCCCCCTCCCCCTCCCCCTCCCCCTCCCCCCTCCCCCCCCCCCTCCCCCCTCCCCCCTCATTGGGGAAGCTCATACCCCCTAAGGATTGTGGGATTGCCATTAGTCCCCAGCCAGTGGTAAGCAGGCAGGTTATAACAGTCTGATTAGCAAATGTGTGGATGATACTAAGATTGCAGGAGTTGTGGATAGTGATGAAGACTGTTAGAGAATACAGCAGGATATGGACTGGCTGCAAAATTGGGTGGATTTTTTGAGGGCCACGAAGAATCCAGCCCGAGTTTGGAGAGTCTAAAGAAATAACTTTATTTACAATTACGTATGTACAACACCAGCAGTACTCCACCACTGCTCTCTCATTTAGCTGGTTCCACACTTGCCAGCTCTATTTATGCAGGTGATTCTGCTAATGATTTCTCCACCCTCTTCATTGGGGGAGCTCATATTTACTAAGGATTGTGGAGAGAGCACGCATGTGCTGTGGAGGCTCTCAATTCCATTGCTGAGAGACTGCTACAGGAATTTGCAAACATGAGAGAGGGAGAGGGAGAGGGAGAGAGAGGGAGGGGCAGGACATTCTGCTGTTAAGGCCTGGCCTGGGGTTCAGCCTGAGGCTGGATTTAACAACTGCCTGCCTCCCTTTCTGCTTGTTTGATGGACTACTGCTGTTGACTCTTGAAATGAAATGAAATGAAATGAAAATCGCTTATTGTCACAAGTAGGCTTCAAATGAAGTTACTGTGAAAAGCCCCTAGTCGCCACAGTCCGGCGCCTGTTCGGGGAGGCTGGTACGGGAATTGAACCATGCTGCTGACCTGCCTTGGTCTGCTTTCAAAGCCAGCGATTTAGCCCTGTGCTAAACAAGCCCCTTGGAGGAAGGAGGAGAGAAGGGTGGTGGTTGGTGCATCGGAAATCATATCTGCATAAATAAAGCTGGCCAGTATGGAACCAGCTAGAGAGGAGTGAGTAACAAGGGAGTTACTGCTGCTGTTGTGTATATGTATATATATGTTATTGTAAATAAAGTTTTCTTTCTGTTCTACAAACTCGTGCTGGATTCTTTGTGGCCCTCACAAAACTGGCGACGAGGGTTAAAGTGGATAGATGTCTACCCTACTGAAGCCACCTCCCTGGATTTTTGTTGGATACAGGTTGGAAGTTTTTTTTCTGTTACACCATGCCTCTTTATGGACGTTTGGATGTCTTTGATGTTGGAGAGGGAGGAAGTCAGGTGCTCTGCTGCCGGTGAGGAAGGGCGGCGGCCCGAATCAACTGCAACATGCTGGAGGTTTACCATCTGATACAGCTTTTGTTTGGACAGCTGACTGTTTACCGTTTCTATGTTTGGAAGGCATGTATTGTTCCTACTGCTCCTACTTTTGTGGCCTGGACTGAGGGCTGGCTGGAGCAGGTGACCGGACATTGGGACTACAGGAGGAGGACGGTGGTGGCTCAACTCAACTGGACTCTTTGGAGGCCGTAATGACACATCATTAAAGGCTATTGGCCGCTTCCGTGTAATAATGACTTTCTAGTTCAAGGTTGGATGGCCATGTTAATGGCTAGTGTATTTGTACTGTTGCACATTGTTGTTTAATGTTTGCTCATATGCTTGTTATTGTATTGGTGCTGTTTTTTGTCTCCTGTCTGGGCTGGTGGGAGTAGGGATATGCCCTCTCCTTCTTCCATTGCCCCATGTCAGCGGACCTTTCCTGGTGAGTTGGGCTGCTTGGAGCGTCCATCCACCAATGTGGGTCTCTGCGGCCGGGGGGCGGGGGAGGCACTGCCTCGACAGCTGGTGGCATTGTTCCTTGTCTTTTGTATGCTCTCTACAGTTTGGTTATGATGTGCTGGGTTATTCTGGGCTGAAATGTGCCCCTCTTGAGAGGGGTAGACTGTTCTTTCTCTCTCTCTTCTGCCGTGCTCCATGTTGGAGTGGCCTATTCTGGTGGGTTGGGCTGGTGTGTCTTTCTGCTGATGTAGGTCGGGGGGCTGAGGTTGTAAGTGTGTTCTGGGGTGCCATGTGTTTGGTGTACTTGTGTACTGTCTTCTGTATTTTGATAATGTTATTAAACTAAAATATACCCCCAATAGTCCCCAGCCAATAGTAATCAGGCAGGTTATAACAGCGGAGAAATGGCAGATGGAATTTAACCCGGGCAAATGCGAGGTGATGCATTTTGGTGGATTCAATTCAGGTGGGCACAGGTGGAAATGATGGTAAAGAAAGCATATAGTATGCTTGCCTTCATAGGGCGTGTATAGAGCAGTGTTTTTCAAACTTTTTTCTAGGGACCCATTTTTACCAACCGGCCACCTTCGGGACCCAACCCGGCCGACCTTCGCGACCCACGCCGGCCGACCTTCGCGACCCACGCCAGCCGACCTTCGCGGCCTACGCCGGCTGACCTGCATGACCCACCATTTTCTCTTACCTTGTTTGCTGCAGACAAAAATGGCAGAAATTGTTTTGTGTCCCTTCTAGCCCTCGTACACGCTCCTCCAATGGAACCTGTTGGATGAAGGTGAAGCCTTCCGGTGTCGGAAAGTATGGAGTCTCCATCTGTCCAAAGTTCTGCATTTTTTTCCTGTAAAAGTTTATCAAATAAACCCCACCTGAACTTGTGAAGAAAAATAAAAATAAAATGAATAAAATAAATGAATAAAACACCCCCGAACTTGTAAAAGAAAAAGCTGAGCCATTTAAAAAAAAGAAGCGGCTGCACTGCGCATGCGTGCCCGATCATCGGCGCGCATGCGCAGTGCGGCCAGATTTTGAAAACATATTTGCCATTTTGAAGGCCGCTTGCAGCCGGCGTTATTAACAGTTGGGGGCTAGCAATATTTGGAGTAGTGGATGAACCGGGAGTGCAGGAGGCGAAAGAGGCCGGCATTCTGGCCTTTGCGTCCCTAGTAGCCCGGCGAAGGATCTTGCTAATGTGGAAGGAGGCGAAGCCCCCCAGCCTGGAGGCCTGGATAAATGATATGGCTGGGTTCATAAAGTTGAAGAGGATTAAGTTCACCTTGAGAGGGTCTGCGCAGGGGTTTTACAGGCGGTGGCAACCGTTCCTAGACTATCTCGCGGAGTGTTAGAGGAAGGTCGGTCAGCAGCAGCAGCAACCTTGGGGGGGGTGGGGTGGGGTGGGGTGGGGGTGGGGTGGGGGTGGGGGGGGGGGGGAGGGGTGGAGGGGACGTCTTGGGGGGCGGGAAGGGGGGACTGCCTGGGAGGGTGGATGAGCAAGAGATAACATGAAGGGTTGGGGAAACTGGCAAGTACGGGTGAGGGCCAGTGTACAAAGCTGTATAAATATATCATTTTGCCATGTATATATCTTGCTCTGCGCAATTTCTCGTTTTTTTTTTGTTACGTGGGGGCGGGGGGGTTATTGTTTGTAAGGGAGAAAAATTGTGTTAAGAAACTTTAATAAATATTTTTTTTTTTAAAAGATGGGGTGAACAGTTGGAGGCTTTTTCCCAGGGCGGAATTGAAAATTACAAGGGGGCACAAGTTCAAGGTGAGGGGGGATAGGTTCATTGGAGATGTGCGGGGGAATTTTTTTACACAGAGGGTGGTTGTGGCCTGGACTGCATTGCCAAGTGAGGTGGTTGAGGCAGATACATTAGCAGTGTCTGGATAGGTACATGAACAGACGGGATATAGAAGGGTATAGAAGGATACAGGCGGTTAGTCTAGATAGGACAGGTGATCGGCGCAGGGCCTGTTCCTGTGCTGCATTGTTCTTTGTTCTAAATCTACACTCATCCCACTTTCCAGCACTTGGCCTATAGCCTGGAATATTATGACATTTCAAGTGCTCATCCACGTATATTTTAAAGGTTTTGAGGTTTCCCACCTCTACTACCCTAGTACATTCCAGACTCTATCCCAGGCAATATCCTGATATATCTCCTTTGCACCCTCTCCGGTGCAATCACATCCTTCCTACAGTGAGGCGACCAGAACTGCACACAGTACTCCAGCTGTGGCCTAAGACCTTCTTCCTCACTATAAATCACCCTGACAATCTTTGTGTCATCTGCAAACTTACTTTTCATCCCAGCTACGTTCTGTCTATATTGTTTATGTACATCACGAATGATAAGGGACCTGCCACCAATCCCTGTGATACGCCACTGGATACCAGCCTCCAGTCAGACAAACAGCCTTCTACCACCACCTTCTGTCTCCTGCCACGAAGCCAGTTTTGGATCCAACTTGTCAACCGGGTTCGATCCGGGCCCTGAGTCACTGTTCGTGTGGAGTTTGCAAGTTCTCCCTCTGTCTACGTGGGTCCCACCCCCACAACCCAAAGATGTGCAGGGTAGGTGGATAGGTCACGCTAAATTTCCCCTAAATTGGAAAAAAAAAGAATTGGACATTTTTAAATTTAAAAAACCATTTCATTCTAAAGGGAATATGTTGGGCCTGTACACTCTCCATTTCCTTTTTGAGCGCCTCTATTGCTCTGCTGTAGCTTTTCCCACAAGAAGCTGAACCCAGTCTAATTTGGCCAGATTCTGCCTTATTTTAATGAATTCTGCCTTCCCCCAACACAAAACCGTTTTTTGCAGACCATCTTTTTCCTTTTCCACAACAACAATTGTGCAGTGTCGTCGTCACTATCACTAAAATGCTCCCCCATTGACACCTCAAACACCCGTCTGGCTTCATTCCCCAGAATTAGATCCAGCACTGTGCCATCCATTGTTGGACCTTCTAGAGATTGACAAAAAAAATCTCTCCTGAATACATTTCAAGAAATCCGCCCCCTCTAAACCCTTTACACCATGACTATCCCAATTAATGTTAGAGATGTTGAAATCCCACAATATAATTACCCTATTGCTATTATTATTACACACCTCAGTGAATTGTCAACATACCTGCTCCTCTGTTGCCTGCTGGCTGTTTGGGGGCTAATACAACCATCAATTCACTTGAGACAAGAGTAAAAGTAAACCGTGGCTTTAATCAACTTAGAACAGTGCCTGCCTGCGACTGATACAGTACTGTGCGCTGCCTACAGGTCAACTGCTCTTTATACCGCCCCCCCCTCAAGGGGAAGAGCCATGGGCAGAGCCCATACGTGTCCCAATATGTTCCCCTATGGATAATGCCATACAATGGCCCATAGGTGGAGCTCACAAGGGCAACAGCATAGCATAGATGCAAATACAAAGGCAAAACATGGTACTGATACAATGGTGGATTATTGGTATAATACATTCACCACATTCACCCCCTGTTAAAAGAATGAAGTCCGGCGGGGGTGACGGGTTCATAAGTTCAGCCGGTCCGGCGCACGGATTGTGCGCTGTGATCGCCGAAGCTCTGGCATCGCTGCTGACCCGGGTGTCGAGCTCATCCGTGCTGGCATCGGTAGTGGGGGCGCCGGTGCGGGTACAGACGTGGACTCTGGGCGCGTCTCTTCTGGAGCTTCATTCCTGTGGACCGGTGAAGGGGGAATGGCAGGCAGGAGCCATAAAGGGGCGGGGGCGCTGATCATGGTAGGTTGGGCGGGATATAGTGGAGGGGCGGTGGTGGTGGTAGTGGTGGTGGTGGTGGAACCGGCAGGCGCCAGGTCCCGGAGGGAGACCGTAACTTGTCGGCCATCGGGGTGTTCGATATAAGCGTACTGGGGGTTTGAGTGTAGGAGCTGGACCCTCTCTACCAGAGGATAGGCCTTATGGCTCCTGACGTGTTTTCTGAGTAGGACTGGCCCCGGTGTCTTCATCCAGGACGGAAGCGAGGCACCTGAGGTGGATCTCCTAGGGAAAACCAATTGGCGGTCATGACGGGTCTCGTTTGTGGCCATGCAAAGTAGGGACCGAATAGAGTGGAGCGCATCGGGGAGAACCTCCTGCCAGTGAGAAACTGGGAGATCCCTGGACCGCAGGGTCAGTAGGACGGTCTTCCAGACCATTGTGTTCTCCCTCTCCACCTGCCCGATTCCCCTGGGGTATAACTGGTAGTCCTGCTCGAGGCAACACCCTTACTGAGCAGGTACTGACGCAATTCGTCGCTCATGAACGACGAACCCCGGTCACTGTGAACATAATTGGGGAAACCAAACAGGGTGAAGACACTATGTAGGGCTTTAATGACGGCGGACGTGGTCATTTCGGGGCAAGGAATTGCAAAGGGGAAGCGGGAGAACTCATCAATAATATTGAGGAAATATGTATTGCGGTTATTGGAGGGAAGGGGCCCTTTGAAATCGATACTGAGGCGCTCAAAGGGCCGGGATGCCTTTACCAGGTGGGCCTTATCTGGTCGATAGAAGCGCTGTTTACACTCTGCACAGATCTGGCAGTCCCTGGTCATGGCTCTGACCTCCTCGGTGGAGTTGGGGAGGCTGTGGACCTTGACATAGTGGATAAGCCGGGTGACCCCCTGGTGGCAGAGGTCATCGTGAATAGCCCGTAGTCGGTCACCTTGCGCGCTGGCGTATGTGCCGCAGGACAGGGCATCTGGCGGCTCGTTGAGCTTCCCAGGACGATATACTATATTGTAGTTTTTGGTGGAGAGTTCGATCCTCCACCTCAAGATCTTATCGTTCTTGATTTTGCCCCGCTGCGTATTGTCGAACATGAAGGCCACCGATCGTTGGTCGGTGACGAGGGTAAACCTCCTACCAGCGAGGTAGTGCCTCCAGTGCCGCACGGCTTCCATGATGTCTTGGGCTTCTTTTTTGACCGAGGAGTGTCGAATTTCAGAGGTGGTGAAGGTGTGCGAAAAAAACGCCACCAGTTTGCGTGCTTGATTGAGGGTAGCGGCGAGATGCGTCGCTCTCCACCTGGAAGGGAGCGGACTCGTCCACCGCGCGCATCGTGGCTTTGCCAATGTCCGCCTTGATGCAGCTGAAGGCCTGGCAGGCCTCAGTTGCCAGTGGGAAGATGGTGGCCTTGATTAGTGGGCGGGCTTTGTCCGCATAGTTGGGGACCCACTGGGCATAATATGAAAAGCCTTGACGCAACAAAGCCAGTGCGAAAAAATATCTTTTGCCTCCGCGGCCTGCAGATCGAGTTCCAGTCGGTCAGGTTTGAGGGCCGATTCCATAGTTGCGTTTGAGTTGATTAAATTGATGCGACCATCAATTCACTCAAGACAAGAGTAAAAGTAAACCGTGGCTTTAATCAACTTAGAACAGTGCCTGCCTGCGACTGTCACAATACTGTACAGGTCAATTGCTCTTTATACCCCCCTCAAGGGGAGGAGCCATGGGCGGAGCCCATACATGTCCCAACATGTTCCCCTATGGATGATGCCATAAATGGCCCATAGGTGGAGCCCACAAGGACAACAGCATAGCACAGATGCAAATACAAAGGCAAAGCATGGTACTGATACAGTGGTGGATTATTAGTATAATACATTCACCACAGGGACCTATAATATACTCCCAGCAATGTGACTGCCCCCTTTTTATTTCTAAGTTCGACCCACAAAGCCTCATTTGAAGACCCTTCCAAGATATCATCCCTCCTATTGCATTCACTGATTCCTTAATTAATAGTTAATAGTGCGACACCATCTCCTCTTTTACACCCTCTCCTGTCTCACCTGAAAATTCTTTACCCTGGAATGTTGAGTTGCCAGTCCTGCCCCTGCCTCAACCACATCTCTACGATGGTAACAATATCACAATTCCACGCTCTTAACTCATCAGCCTTACCTATAATGCTCCTAGCATTAAAGTAGATGCCATCGAGCTTTGCCTTAGTCCCTTGGAACTCAACATGGCTGAACTGCCTCTGCCTTGTTTCCTTTACTATAGTATGTCATGTCCTTTTTGTACTAACGCTCTGTGTCACCTTCCGCTGCTGAACTGGTTTAAAATTCTTCAAATCGCACTAGCAACCCCACCCGCAAAGATGTTGGTCTCAATCTGGTTCAGGTGCAGGCCGTTCCACATGTACATGTCCCACCTTCCCCAGAAATGGTCCCAGTGATACAGGAATCTAAAACTCTCCTTCCTGCACCAATTCTTGAGCCAGTCATTCATCTGCCCTATTCTCCTCTTTCTGTACTTGCTAGCACTTGGCACTGGGCGTAATCCAGAGATTATAACAATTGAGGTCCTGCTTTTTAATCTGCTGCCTAGCACCTGAATTATTATTTTTTAAAGGGCAATTTATCATGGCCAATCCACCGAATCTGCACATCTTTGGACTGTGGGAGGAAACCGGAGCGCCCGGAGGAAACCCACGCAGACATGAGGAGAAAGTGCAAATTCCACACAGCACCCTGAATTCTTGATGCAAGATCTCATCCTTTATTGTACCTATATCGTTGATATCAATATGTACCACAACCTCTGACTTATCAACTTCCCCCTTTAGGATGCCCTGCAGCCGTTCAGTGACATCCCTGATCTATCTCCTGGGAGTCAACACACCATCGTGGAGTCATATCTGTGGCCACCAAAACATCCATCTGTTCCCTTAACTAATGGATCCCCTGTCACTATTGCTCTTCCTTCCTTGGGCCTCCTCTACAGTCAGGTCGCTTGTGGTATCAGAGCTTGGCTGTGACTGCCAAATTTGAGAGCTGGATTCTCGGGGACTCCTGCACTGCCTGCCTGCTTCTCTTGAACTGCCTGGTGGTCACCCTTCTTTCCTTCAGTCCCTTGAACTGCAGTGTGACCACCTCTCATGCTATCCATGTAACTCTCTCAGCCTTGCAGATGTACCACAGTGTCTCCAGCCACCGCTCGAGCTCCAAAGCCCTGAGCTCAAGTTTCTGCATTTGGGAGCACTTCCTGCCCATGTGGTCATCTAGGAGGCTAGTATGCTCCATGACTTCCCACATTTGACAGGTCCCACATTCCACTTGGCTGACCTTACCTGCCTTGTCTTAAACTTAAATATACTTTGTCTTACTTGCTAACTTTTCCAATTACTTAGTCTTAAAAAACATTCCTCTCACCTCAACATTGTCTCCTTGTGTAATTCTACTTTGACCTATTTTCCTTGAATTAATTAATATAACTTATCGCTTTACTTTATTCTGCTGGCTCTGATTTTTACTTATCCTTGGTGATTTTCAATTATTTTTGTTCAACTAGAACTGACTGCAGGACACCATTCCCAGACTGCTTCACTGCGATGCTGACTGCAGGATACCATTCACAGCCTGCTTCACTGCGATGCTAACTGCCGGACACACCTCCCAGGCTGCTTCACTGTGATGCTGCCAGCCTCACTCTTCCCAGACTGCTTCACTGTGCTGCTGACTGCAGGACACCATTCTCAGACTGCTTCACTGTGATGCTACCTGCCAGGCATTCTTCCAAGACTATGTCACTGCAATGCTGACTGCAGGACACTATTCTATGATAAAACACACTACAGTTGAGGCGACTCTGAAAGTAAATGGAACACGAGAGAATTTACATTCGGAGAAATGTCACTCAAGCTTCCAGCCTTGGATGGTCCAGAAGATTTGAAGTGAGTCACTTTCAGTGATGCTTCACATGCCAATCTTCCAGATCAAAATTCTAGTACAGCAGAGTTTATCATATTCTTGGTAGGAAATAATAACTAATGTTGTCCTTTGGCCTGGAAAGTGAAGAAAGTAAAAAGGGTAGTTCAAAGCTGAGGACCCGAGTTCGATCCCGGCCCCGGGTCACTGTCTTTGTGGGGTTTGCACATTCTCCCTGTGTCTGCGTGGGTTTCACACCCACAACACAAAGATGTGCAGGTTAGATGGATTGGCCATGTTAAATTGCCCCTCAATTGGAAAAAAATAATTGGGTATGCAAAATTTTTTTTTAAACTACAGAATCATTAGCCGGCCTAAATGCAACAGATAGGTGATTTTATCTGTCAAAATTCTTTTTTTTTTAAATTTAGAGTACCCAATTCATTTTTTCCAATTAAGGAGCAATTTAGCGTGGCCAATCCACCTACCCTGTACATCTTTGGGTTGTGGGGGTGAAACCCACGCAAACATGGGGAGAATGTTCAAACTCCACACGGACAGTGACCCAGAGCCGGGATCGAACCTGGGACCTCGGTGCCGTGAGGCAGCAGTGCTAACCACTGCGCCACTGTGCTGCCCCGTCTATCAAAATTCTTGAGGATGATCCAACGCAAGGGACATTTTGAGAAAGGTTTGACCGTTGAATATGTATAACCATTCGCTGTGGGTTAATATACATTCAACAGAGCGTGTGATTGAGAAAAGTTTAAGGAGTTGACCTCACTAGCATAAAATAAATGTGAGGGTAAAGATCGCAAAGATAAAATGGTTCGATGCAAACTGCTAATTATCGGACTGTTTTACAAAAAGGAATGCTTGCTAAAAGAAATTGATGGGTGTTTCAGAGGAGGGATATCTTACATGATAATAGGTTATAAGAAATGTGGGGGAAAATTCTCTTTTATTTGTTTTGAAATGATGTGAGTGCGTTATGAAGTTTATTGTTGGGTGGCACGGTGGTGCAGTGGTTAGAACTGCTGTCTCATAGGGCCGAGAACCCGCGTTCGATCCCAGCCCCGGGTCACTCTCCATGTGGGGTTTGCACATTCTCCCCGTATCTGCATGAGTCTCGCCCCCACAACCCAGAGATGTGCGGGGAAGGTGGATTGGCCACGCTAAATTGCCCCTAATTGGAATTTTTTCTTTTTAAATTAAGTTTATTGTTTAAAAGAGGAAAGGAGACTCTGTTGATGGTGAGTTCATTATATTGTAAGAATAGGCAAGTGAAGGGGAGAGCTGTGAGACTGATCAAAGTCAATAAACGTTTTCAATAAAAAGCAGCTCTGCCTCTTGGCTTTGATTTCACCAATCGGCTTGGGGGTTCTATTGATGCCTGCCTCCTGGCCCCCCTGCTGATTTAATGCTGCCCTGTCTCTGGTGTCCATCTTTTGTTAAAAACAAACTAAAAATAAAATAAGGAAATCATAATTTTTTATTGGGTTTTTGAACGAAGTATATTTACCGTTATGTACACAGAATAAGATATATATATATAAATATATAGAGAGAGAAGAGAAGGGCACACACAAACATACCAAAAAAAAATAATAAAAAAGAAATAAAAAATAAGATAAAATAACGAGGAAGATATTATGTACCAGCTCAACAGCAGCAACTCTGTACAATTGGCAGTTTTATTTATAACACATAAGTAGGCATCTGTTTGTGTGCGGGGGGTTAGAGTGGGGGGGGGGGGGGGGAACTGGGGGGGTAGATATACATTTGGGTGCCGGAGAAACAATTACAGTGGGCAATACGCGAATGGGTCTGGTGTTGGTGTTGTCACTTGCTTCTCCCGGACGGATTTCACTGCCGTTGTCGTCTCGCGCTCACCTCCGCTTCAGCTGTTAGTCCCGTCTTTCGCCCAGATTTTCCTTGCTCTATATTCCTGTAGATGCCAAGTCTGATATTGTTTCCCGTGCCCTCCTTCCGGCTGTCATTCCCCTGCCCCCCCCCCCCCCCACCTCTCTGGTTCTCCTCTATTGTTCCCTGTCTCTTCACTCTTCCCCCCCTTCCCCCCTTTTTGCCCCCTCCCCCCCCCCCTCCTGTGGTTCGCCTTTCTTTCCTCTTAGGTTTAGCTGTGTGTGTTCCCGCTGCCCCCCCCCCTCCCCCCCGGTCTATCCCTCCCTCCCCGCCTCGGCTACTTTCCCCTGATTCTTGGCTACCTGGCTATTCTTCCGCTTTTTCTTTGGCCACAAACAGGTCCCGGAACAATTGCGTGAATGGCTCCCACGTTCTGTGGAAACCGTCGTCTGACCCTCGGATGGCGAATTTGATTTTCTCCATTTGGAGAGATTCTGAGAGGTCGGACAGCCAGTCTGCAGCTTTGGGTGGTGCTACTGACCGCCAGCCGAACAGGATTCTATGGCGGGCGATCAGGGAGGCAAAGGCAAGGGCGTCCGCCCTCCTCCCCAGGAATAGATCTGGCTGGTCTGAAACCCCGAAGACCGCCACTTTCGGGCATGACTCCACCCTCATCCCCACCACCTTGGACATTGCCTCGAAGAAGGCTGTCCAGTACCCCGCAAGTCTGGGGCAAGACCAGAACATGTGGGCGTGGTTGGCCGGGCCCGCTTGGCACCGTTCACATCTATCCTCCACCTCCGGGAAGAACCTACTCATACGGGTTCTTGTTAAGTGGGCTCGATGTACCACTTTTAGTTGTGTCAGGCTGATCCTTGCACGCGTGGAGGTGGAGTTGACCCTAAGCAGTGCTTCGCTCCAGAGTCCCCACCCTATTTCAATCCCCAGGACTTCCTCCCATTTCTTTCTTGTTGCGTCCAGTACGGTGTCGACCCTTTCTACCAGTCGGTCATACATGTCGCTACAGTTCCTTTTATCTAGGATGCTTGCATCCAGTAACTCTTCCAGTAATGTCTGTCGTGGCGGTTGTGGGTACATCCTTGTCTCCTTTCGTAGGAAGTTTTTGAGTTGCAGAACCTTAGCTTGTTCCCCCCTGGCTAGCTGGATTTTCTCTGTCAGTTCGTCCAGTGTTGCGATCCTGCCTCCGTGTATCGCCCTGACTGTCAGTGTCCCTCCGTCCTGTCCCCACTTTTTGAAGGTGGCGTCAGTCAGTGCTGGTGTGAACCTATGGTTGTTGCAGATGGGAGCTTTTTCCGACATTTTGGTCAGGCCAAATTGCTGCCGTAGTTGGTTCCAGGACTGGAGGGTGGCTATCACCACCGGGCTGCTGGAGTGTTTTTTGGGTGGGGATGGGAGTGCCGCCATGGCGAGGGCCCGGAGGGAAGTCCCCATGCAGGAGTCCTCTTCCGCGCGCACCCACTTGGCTTCTGGCTCCTTGATCCATGTCCTTATTCGCTCGGCCGTTGCCGCCCAGTGGTAGAATTGTAGGTTTGGGAGGGCTAGCCAACCCCCCCCCCCCAGATTGTTTTTGTCGGACCTTCTTTGGGATCCCAGCATTCTTCCCCCCATTCGAATGCCATGATTAGTTTGTCTAGTCCTTTGAAAAAGGCCTTGGGGATGTAGATCGGGGTGGATCTAAGTAGGAAGAAGTACCTGGGCAGTACATTCATTTTGATCGTCTGGACTCTCCCCACGAGGGAGAGTGGGAGTGTGTTCCATATTTGCAGGTCTTTTTTTACTTCCTCTGTCAGACCGGTGAGGTTCCGTTTGTGGATTCCTTTCCAGTCATGGGCTATTTGGATCCCCAGGTAGCCGAATTTGTGTTGGGCTTGTTTAAATGGCAGGCCCGTTAGTGCTGCCTCCCCCACATGTGGGTATACCGGGAAGATCTCGCTTTTGCTCATGTTGAGTTTGTAGCCCGAGAAGGCACCAAACTCTTTCAGGAGCGCAATGATTCCGTCCATGATGTTTTGTGGGTCCGAAATGTAGAGGAGATGGTCATCTGCATAGAGTGAGACTCTGTGCTAAGTAAGGCAATTATTTTGAACATACAACCAAACTATTTTTTTATCAAACATTTTATTGAGATATTTGTGATTTTGTAACAATAACAGAAGAAACAGTGTACATACAAATATAAACATAGTGCAAAGGCCGTCTTCCTCCCTCACAGGTCCCACCTTTCTTACACACTAATCTAAGCTAACCCCGCCCCCCTCTCTTTGCTGACAGTTAATTTTCTCTAAAAAAGTCGACGAACGGCTGCCATCTCCGGGTGAACCCTAATATTGACCCTCTCAGGGCGAACTTGATTTTCTCCAGACAGAGAAAGCCAGCCATGTCAGTAAGCCAGGTCTCTTCGGGGGCTTTCAGTCCCGTCAAGCTAATAGTATCCGTCTCCGGGCTACCAGGGAGGCAAAGGCCACAACGTCTGCCTCTTTCTCCTCTTGGATTCCCGGATCTTCCGACACTCTGGAAATCACCACCTCTGAACTCGGTGCAACCCTTGTTTTTAACACCTGGGACATGACATCCGCAAACCTGCTCATCCGGGCCAATGTCATGTGTGCCCGGTGAACGACCTTAAATTGTATCAGGCTGAGCCTGGCACATGCTGTGGACGCGTTGACTCTACTCAATGCATCCACCCAGAGACCATCCTCTATCTCTCCTCCTAACTCCTCTTCCCATTTGTGTTTCAATTCCTCGGTCTGCGTTTCCTCTGACCCCATGAGTTCTTTACAGATGTCCGAAACCCTCCCCTCTCCCACCCACTACCCTGTCCTGTATCCTCCTTGGTGGTAGGAGCGGGGAGGTTCGAACCTGCCTGCATAGGAAGTCCCGCGCCTGCAGGTACCTAAACTCAATCCCTCCTGTCAATTCAAATTTCTCCTCCAACTCCCTCAGGCTGGGGAAGCTCCCCTCTATGAACAAATCTCCCATCCTCTCGATCCCTGCTCTTTGCCATCTCCGGAACCCTCCATCCAGCCTCCCCGGGGCAAACCTATGATTATTGCAGATTGAAGACCAGACCGATGCTCCCTCTGCTCCCACATGTCTCCTCCATTATCCCCAGACTCTCAGGGCCGCCACCACCACGGGGCTAATGGAGTACCGTGCCGGCGGGAACGGCAGAGGCACCGTTACCAATGCCCCTTACATGATGGAGCCTCTACTCGCTCCCACACCGAACCCACCGCCCACCACCCACTTCCTAATTATGGCTATATTTGCCGCCCAATAGTAATTGCTAGCCCAGGGGTGGGGGTGGGGGGGGCAGGGGGTGTTATCTTGGGGTGGTGTTTGGGTTAAGGTGGGGGGTTTTCCCCTATTTGTGCTTTTTACTGTTATATGGGGGGTTACTGTTTATGGGGGAAATCCAATGTATAATTTCTACTTGTTGTGTTCTTGTTGTTTTCTTTTTGTTAGGGGTGGGGGTTTTGTTGAAAATTTGTTGAAAAACTTGAATAAATATATATAATTTTTAAAAATTGTAATTGCTAAAGTTCGGCAGCGCCAGCCCGCCTTCCCCCGGCTAGGCTTCAGCATCCCCTTTTTTACTTGTGGGGTCTTGCCCGGTCATACAAAGCCAGAGATGACCTTGTTTACCCATTTTAAAAAAGGCCCGTGGAATAAAGATGGGAAGACACTGAAAAACAAACAGGAATCTCGGGGGGACCGTCATTTTCACTGTCTGTACCCTCCCAGCCAGTGACAACGGGAGCACCTTCGGAAATCTTCCTTCATTTGGTCCACCAGTCGGGTCAAATTTAGCTTATGTAGCCGTTCCCATTCCCGTGCCACCTGGATGCCTAGATGCCGAAAGCTTCCCCCTGTCACTCTGAACGACAAATCCCCCAGTCGCCTCTCCTGCCCCCTTGCCTGGATCGCAAACATCTCACTTTTCGCCATGTTCAATTTATAACCCGAAAATTGGCCAAATTCCCCCAGAATACTCCTAATTTCCCCCATCCCCTCTAGTGGGTCAGAAACATACAGAACAAAGACCAAAGAACAAAGAAAAGTACAGCACAGGAACAGGCCCTTCGGCCCTCCAAGCCTGTGCCGACCATGCTGCCCCACTAAACTACAATCTTCTACACTTCCTGGGTCCGTATCCCTCTATTCCCATCTTATTCATGTATTTGTCAAGATGCCCCTTAAATGTCACTATCGTCCCTGCTTCCACCACCTCCTCCGGTAGCGAGTTCCAGGCACCCACTACCCTCTGTGTAAAAGCCTTGCCTCGTACACCTACTCTAAACCTTGCCCCTCGCACCTTAAACCTATGCCCCCGAGTAATTGACCCCTCTACCCTGGGGAAAAGCCTCTGACTATCCACTCTGTCTATGCCCCTCATAATTTTGTAGACCTCTATCAGGTCGCCCCTCAACCTCCATCGTTCCAGTGAGAACAAACCGAGTTTATTCAACCGCTCCTCATAGCTAATGCCCTCCATACCAGGCAACATTCTGGTAAATCTCTTCTGCATCCTCTCTGAAGCCTCCACATCCTTCTGGTAGTGTGGCGACCAGAATTGAACACTATACTCCAAGTGTGGCCTAACTAAGGTTCTATACAGCTGCAACATGACTTGCCAATTCTTAGACTCAATGCCCCGGCCAATGAAGGCAAGCATGCCGTATGCCTTCTTGACTACCTTCTCCACCAGTGTTGCCCCTTTCAGTGACCTGTGGACCTGTACACCTAGATCTCTCTGACTTTCAATACTCTTGAGGGCTCTACCATTCACTGTATATTCCCTACCTGCATTAGACCTTCCAAAATGCATTACCTCACATTTGTCCGGATTAAACTCCATCTGCCATCTCTCTGCCCAAGTCTCCAAACAATCTAAATCCTGCTGTATCCTCTGACAGTCCTCATCGCTATCCACAATTCCACCAACCTTTGTGTCGTCTGCAAACTTACTAATCAGACGAGTTACATTTTCCTCCAAATCATTTATATATACCACAAACAGCAAAGGTCCCAGCACTGATCCCTGCGGAACACCACTAGTCATAGCCCTCCAATTAGAAAGGCATCCTTCCATTGCTACTCTCTGCCTTCTATGACGTCGCCAGTTCTGTAGACACCTTGCCAGCTCACCTCTGACCCCGTGTGACTTCACCTTTTGTACTAGTCTACCATGAGGGACCTTGTCAAAGGCTTTACTGAAGTCCATACAGACAACATTCACTGCCCGACCTGCAATTGTCAGCGGCTTAATGGCCAACGCGAACAGCAGTGGGGAGAGGGGACATCCCTGCCTCGTCCCCCGGTGCAGCCAAAAATAGCCCAATGTCAACCTGTTCATCCGCACACTCGCCACAGGTGCCTGATACAGCAGCCTAACATAGTCAATAAAGCCCCATCCAAATCCAAACCGCCCCACACCTCCCATCTTATAATGTTGGCCGCCAACTGCCTGCCCTTAACAAATCCCGTCTGGTCCTCCCCAATCACATCCAGAACATAGTCTTCGATCCTAGAGGACAAGATGTTGGCCAACAGTTTGGCGTCTGTGGTAGTCACCATGATCAGTATTATATGTATTACGGTAAGACACGTATAATAGAGGTACATGGGTAAATCCCTGCCTGCTGGCTCCGCCCAGTAGGCGGCGTATAAATGTGTGTGCTCACCGGTGCTGCAGCCATTCTGGTGGCAGCTACAGGAGGCACAACATCTTTGCTCAATAAAGCCTTGATTATTCCACTACTCTCGTCTTTGTGGTAATTGATAGTGCATCAATTTATTGAGCAAAGATTTTTAAAACGATGGATCTTCGCATCAAGCCTGATCGCCTGCAGCTGAGCCTGAAAGCAACCCAACGCTACATCCGCTTTTGACTACTGGCTAGCCTGCTTTGAAAGCTACCTCCGAACATCCGCTGAGGAACCCTCGGACGCGCAGAAGCTCCACGTCCTTTATTCCTGGGTGAACCCTGTCATTTTTCCTCTCATCTGGAATGCGCCCACTTACTCCGAAGCGATGGAGCTCCTGAAGGGACATTACGTTCGGCCAGTCAACCAACTATATGCCAGGCACCTCCTGTCCATGAGACAGCAACTCCCCGGTGAGTCTCTGGACGATTTCTGGCATGCCCTGCACATCCTGGGGAGGAACTGTGACTGGCAGGCAGTTTCGGCAGTCCAGCACACAGAACCTTTAATCTGAGACGCCTTTGTTATGGGCATGAGGTTGCGTATGTCCGCTAGGGCCTACTGGAAGGGGGTATGCTTGATCTTGCAGGACCTAAGCAGCTCGCGATCTCGTCAGAAGTGGCCTCCCGTAACGTGCAATCGGACGCCCCCGACCGCACGGCACCCTCGTGGGCATCGTGGGCCCCACCAGCTGCCGACTCCAGCTCACCGCAAGCCTGCGCTGCGCGGCAGCCAGCCAACCCTGGGGGGCCCAAGTGCTATTTTTGCGGGCAAAACAAACACCCCCAGCAGCGCTGCCCGGTGCGGAGCGCGACCTGCAACGGATGTGGAAAGAAGGGAAAAGTTGTTTCTGTTTGACAGGCCCGGTCGGTCACCGCTGTTTCCAGGCCCGGCGCTCCTGCACCCCCATGTGCGACCCAGGGGCACCGCCATTTTCCTCCTCGCAAGGCACGTGCGGCCCGTGAGCGCCGCCATCTTCTTCTCCGCAGGCCACGTACGGCCCGTGGGCACTGCCATCTTTGATGCCGCCCGCCATGTGCGCCCTTCTTCGGCGCCATTTTGGACAGCGCCTCAGGACCCCTGCTCGTCTGGCCGTTCATATCCTGCCGCTACCTCCACCACCGCTGACGAGCCGGGGATCTCCCAGCAGCTGCCGTAGCTCACCTCGATCACCTTGGATCAGTCCTGGCCCCGCAACCTCACGACCGCAACAATGACGGTGAAAATCGATGGGCACGAGACAACCTGCCTTTTTGACTCCAGGAGCACAGAGAGCTTCATCCACCCCACGACGGTAAGGCGCTGCTCCCTCGCGGTACACCCCATTACGCAGAAAATCTCCCTGACCTCCAGATCCCATTCCGTGGAAATCCAGGGGTACTGCATCACGCCCCTCACCGTCCAAGGCGTAGAGTTTAGCAACTTCCGGCTCTACATCCTCCCCCACCTCTGCGCTGCCCTGTTACTCGGCCTGGACTTCCAGTGCCACCTCCAAAGCTTCACCTTAAAATTCAGCGGACCACTACCCCCCCTCACCGTTTGCGGCCTCACGACCCTTAAGGTCGATCCACCTTCCTTGTTTGCAAATCGCACCCCGGATTGCAAACCCATCACCACCAGGAGCAGACGGTACAGTGCCCAGGACAGGACCTTCATCAGGTTGGAGGTCCAACGGTTTCTGCGGGAAGGGGTCATTGAGGCCAGCAACAGCACCTGGAGAGCTCAAGTGGTAGTAGTAAAGACTGGGGAGAAGCACAGGATGGTCATTGACTGCAGTCAGGCCATCAATCGGTACACGCAGGTCGACGCGTGCCCCCTCCCACGCATATCTGACATGGTCAATCGGATTGCGCAGTATCGTGTCTTTTCCACAGTGGACCTGATGTCCGCCTACCACCAGCTCCCCATCCGCCCGGAGGACCGCCAATCCACTGCGTTCAAAGCAGATGGCCACCTCTATCACTTCCTTAGGGTTCCCTTCGGCGTTACTAATGGGGTCTCGGTCTTCCAACGTGAGATGGACCGAATGGTTGACCGGTATGGACTGCGGGCCACCTTCCCGTACCTAGAGAACATCACCATCTGCCGCCACGATCAGCAGGACCACGACGCTAACCTCCAAAAATTCCTCCAGACCGCCAAACTCCTTAACCTCACGTACAATAAGGAGAGACGCGTGTTCTGCACGAACCGCTTAGCCATCCTTGGCTATGTCGTGGGAAATGGAGTTCTAGGGCCCGACCCCGACCCCATGCGCCCCCTCATGGAACTCCCCTTCCCCCACTGCCCCAAGGCCCTGAAACGATGCCTGGGGTTTTTCTCCTCCGATGCCCAGTGGGTCCCTAATTATGCGGACAAGGCCTTCAACTGCATCAAGGCAGACACCGCCAAGGCCACGATACATGCGGTCGCCGAGTCCCTCCCCTTTCAGGTCGAGAGCAATGCATTGGACGTAGCTCCGGCCGCCACCCTCAGCCAGGCGGGCAGGCCCGTGGCCTTCTTTTCCCGCACCCTCCATCCCTCCGAAATTCGGCACTCCTCTGTCGAAAAGGAGGCCCAAGCCATTGTGGAAGTTGTGCGACATTGGAGGCATTACCTGGCCTGCAGGAGATTCACTCTCCTCACTGACCAACGGTCGGTTGCCTTCATGTTTAATAACACACAGCGGGGCAAGATCAAAAATGACAAGATCGTGAGGTGGAGGATCGAGCTCTCCACCTATAATTATGAGATTTTGTATCGCCCGGGGAAGTTCAATGAGACCCCTGACGCCCTATCCCACGTTACATGTGCCAGCGCACAAGTGGACCGACTCCGGGCTCTCCACTATGACCTCTGCCACCCGGTTCTTCCATTTCATCAAGGCCCGCAACCTGCCCTACTCCATTGAGGAGGTCAGGACTGTCACCAGAGACTGCCAGATCTGCGCGGAATGCAAGCCGCACTTCTACCGGCCAGATCGAGCACACCTGGTGAAGGCCTCCCTCCCCTTTGAGCGCCTCAGCATGGACTTTAAAGAGCCCCTCCCCTCCACCGACTGCAACACGTACTTTCTGAACGTGGTCGATGAGTACTCCCGGTTCCCTTTCGCCATCCCATGCCCCGATGTGAATTCTGCCACGGTCATTAAAGCCCTCCACAGCATCTTCACACTGTTCGGTTTCCCCACTTACGTCCACAGCGATCGGGGATCCTCTTTTATGAGTGATGAGCTGCGTCAGTTCCTGCTCAGTCAGAGCATCGCCTCGAGCAGGATGACCAGCTACAACCCCCGGGGAAATGGACAGGTGGAGAGGGAGAACGGGACGGTCTGGAAGGCCGTCCTGCTGGCCCTGCTGCTAAAAATCTCCCGGTCTCCCGCTGGCAGGAGGTCCACCCCGACGCACTCCGCTCCATCCGATCGCTCCTCTGCACCGTGACTATCGAGACCCCTCATGAACGTCTCTTTGCCTTCCCCAGGAAGTCCACCTCCGGGGTCTCGCTCCCAACATGGCTGACAGTTCCTGGACCCGTCCTCCTTCGCAAGCATGTGCGGACCCAAAAGTCGGACCCTTTGGTCGAAAGAGTCCACCTCTTACACGCGAACCCGCAGGACGCCTACGCAGCACCCCGGCGGGCGCCAGGACACATCTCCCTCCGGGACCTGGCACCCGCTGGATCCCCACCCACTGCCCCCGACCTGACAGCACCGCCCCCCCCCCCCCGCCCCCGGTTGCCTCATTCACCCCTGCGCTACTCACTATCCTCCAGGCGAACCTCACCACAGCCCCCACCCCAGGAGTATCCGTCCTCCCATTGGTTCAACTCAGGGATGACGAAGATGAGGACAACACACTCCCGGAGTCACAGGTGACCAAATTGGCGCCCACATCACCACCAGGACTGAGGCGATTGCAGAGGAGGGTCAAAGCCACCGACAGACTGAACATGTAATTCTTTATTCCACCTCTTCCGCTGGACTCTTTTTTTAACAGGGGGTGAATGTGGTAGTCACACTAGCTGTATTGCGGTAAGACACATATAATAGAGCTACATGGGTAAATCCCTGCCTGCTGCCTCCGCCCAGTAGGCGGCGTAAAAATGTGTGTGCTCGTCGGTGCTGCAGCCATTCTGGTGGCAGCTACAGGAGGCACAACATCTTTGCTCAATAAAGTCTCGATTATTCCACTACTCTCGTCTTTGTGGTAATTGATAGTGCATCAGCATCAACATTTAATAAGCAGATCGGTCTGTAGGACCGCATAGCTCCAGGTCCTTCTCCCGCTTCAAGATCAGTGAGATTGTGGCCTGTGACATCGTCGGGGGAAGCACACCTCGCTCCCTTGCCTCATTAAATGTCCTCATCAGCAGCGACCCCAGCATCACAGAGAACCTTTTATAAAACTCCACTGGGTACCAATCCGGTCCTGGGAATTTACTCGACTGCATGGTCTTCAGCCTTTCTGCTATTTCTTCCATCCAGATCGGGGGCCCCAGCCCTTCTAGCAGCCCTTCCTCCACCTTCGGGACCCTCAGCCCCCCTAACAATTGCCTCACCCCTTCCAGCCCAGCTGGGGGTTCCGACTCATACAGCCTACTATAAAATTCCTTGTTCGCCCTGGGCAGCACGGTAGCATTGTGGTTAGCATAATTGCTTCACAGCTCCAGGATCCTAGGCTCGATTCCTGGCTTGGGTCACTGTCTGTGCAGAGTCTGCACATTCTCCCCGTGTGTATGTGGGTTTCCTCCTGGTGCTCCGGTTTCCTCCCAAAGTCCAAAGATGTGCAGGTTAGGTGGATTGGTCATGCTAAATTGCCCTTCGTGTCCAAAATTGCCCTTAGTGTTGGGTGGGGTTACTGGGTTATGGGGATAGGGTGGAGGTGTGGACCTTGGGTAGGGTGCACTTTCCAAGAGCAAGTGCAGACTCGATGGGCCGAATGGCCTCCTTCTGCACTGTAAATTCTATGATTAAAGCCTGCTGAATCTTTGACCAAGTTCCCGTCTCTGTCCTTCACTTTCCCAATCGCCCTGGCTGCCTCCCTCTTTCTGAGCTGCTACACAAGCATTCTGCTGGCCTTCTCTCCATATTCATATATCGCCCCCCCTCGCCTTCCTCAGCTGCTCCACCGCCTTCCCTGTGTTGCTGATTTTCTCCTTGGTTCAATTGCTCTGTTTTATTACCTTTGCTCTCGAGTCGCCAGGTAACTTTATGATACCGCCACGAGGTTCAAGTCCGAGTAATGATCAACAACCCAATACACCGATTAGTAAGATTTAAATCAAAGCACATTTATTATGCACAGTAATCGCTACTCATGCACAAATTCTATGTCTAAGCTACTTCTACAACTAACAGGCCTATACTTAACTTTGGACTGGCCCACCAGGTCAGGGGAACAAATGACCTTTCGTTCGGGTTCTGAACCTGCGGGATTCGAAGTTGGCACGGATTGGTAGCTAGGAGCGTCTATCTCGTAGCAAGTGTTGAATTAAGACTTATGATTGTCGGTCTTCACTGAAGTCACTGCACCGGTCATGGTCAATGTTGGTTCGTGTTGCTGGGTGACCCGGGCAGGAAGTTGGGGCTCAACTCTTATAGTCCCCAGGGGCTTCCTGCCTTTCGGGGCAGACCCTATACCTGGTCCCAAGTGATTGGACTTTGTCCCAATCGCTTGGTTCGATTTTCTCCAATACTGGAGCGGTTCCCTGATCGATGGGCGGTCTTGAGGTGCTCGTTCACCTCCTTTGTGTTGGCTTCTGCTGGCGCCGAGGAGTCTGGCTTTGCTTTGTGTGTCCAAAATGTTACTTATTGTTCCCCGGGGATTGCTCATCAGTATGCAGATGGCTGTTACTTTGTTATGCTGATGGCCGCTAGTATCAATGTTGTCTGGTTTTTTGCAGAGGTAAATACACAGCAAACCTGCAGCTGCTGGTTTTTGTCTTGTTGGCTGACTTTCCCATCAGCCTTTGCCGTTCACCATTTTGAATCGGGAGTTGGCCAATGTAGGTGGCTACACCTGTAGTTAACAAGCCAAACTCCGCCTGTAGCCTCTGTCATTCCCTTAAAAGCCCTGCCTCTGGGGTCTCCGCATATCTCCTGTTCACCTGAAGTATTTCCCCTATCAGTCGATCCATCTCTGCTCTATCTACCTTCTCCCTGTGGGCCCGTATCGAAATCAGCTCCCCTCTGACCACCGCCTTCAGCACCTCGCAGACCATTGCAGCCGAGACTTCCCCTGTGTCATTAACTTCCAGATAGTTCCGGATACATTTCCTCACCCGCCCGCACACCTCCTCATCCGCTAACAGTCTGACATCCAATCTCCAATGTGGGTGTTGGCCACCCTCCTTGCTCACCTGTAAGTCCACTCAGTGCGGGGCATGATCCGAGACTGTGATCGCTGAATACTCAGTGTCCACTACCCCTGTCAGTAAAGCCCTGTTCAAGATGAAAAAGTCGATCCAGGAGTACACTTTACATACGTGTGAATAGAAAGAGACCTCCTTCACTCTCGGCCACACAAACCTCCATGGGTCAACTTCCCCTACCTGCTCCATAAATCCCTTTAGCTCCTTTGCCATTACTGGCACCCTGCCTGTCCTTGAGCTCAACCGGTCTAGCCTTGGGTCAATGACTGTATTGAAGTCCCCCCCCCATGCCAACCTTTGTGAGTCCAGGTCCGGGATCTTCCCCAACATCCTCCTTATGAACTCCACATCCTCCCAGTTTGGCGCATAAACATTCACGAGTACCACCGGCAGCCCTTCCAGCTTCCCACTAACCATGATGTAATGGCCTCACACATCCATAACCATTCTTCCCTCCTCGAATGACACTCGCTTATTAATCAGGATCATGACCCCTCTAGTCTTAGAGTCCAGCGCCGAGTGAAATACTTGCCCGACCCATCCTTTCCTTAATCTAGTCTGATCGGTTACCCTAAGATGCGTCTCCTGTAACATTGCCACGTCCGCCTTCAATCCCCTCAAATGCGCGAACCCGCGTGCCCTCTTAACCAGCCCATTTAGCCCTCTAACTTTCTATGTGATCAGCCTGGTCGGGGGGCATCTCCCCCCTACCCCCTCCCCCCCCCCCACCGATCAGCCATCACCTTTCTTAGGCCAGTCTCCAGTTCGCGCCCCGCGCACCCGCAGGCCCGTCCCCAGGCAGCCTCCATCCCCGACCTCCCTTTTGTCCTCCAGCAACAGTCCCTCCCCCATCAGCAGAGCAATTCCCCCTCCCCCTCCCCCCAATAACAGCACAGTAAAAAAAACACTTCAACAAGCATAACATCTGCTCACCCCCCACTGCGCTTCCGTGAGCCTGCCCGTCCAGCTAGCTTGGTAGCCCCACCCATGGCGCCAAACATTTCCCCACCTATTGTTCCCCCCCTGCCCCGCTCATACATGTAAGAGAAAACATTCCCAGCCCAGTTAACCGAAAGAAACAAAAAGAAAAGAAAAACCCCACTTTGAAAATTCACACCTCCATCCCACACCAGTACTAATGCAAACTTCAACTTACACAAATACACGGCAGCTCCAGGATCGATACAGAAAGCATTACAAATATAGTCCAAAAACAAAAACATTTTTAACATGAATACTGCAGCAAAGTTCAAACACCTCAGTCCCCTGCCAGCCCTTTCCTTCAGTCGAAGTCCATTGCTTCCTCGGGCGACTCAAAATAGAAGTGTTGCTCCTCACAGGTGACGCAATGACGTAACCGATACAGCAGTCCAAACTTCAGCTTCTTCTTGAAAAGGGTGGACTTTACTTGGTTGAATCCCGCTCTTCTCCTGGCTACGTCCGCGTTCAGGTCTTGGTAAATGTGCAGGTTGCTGCTCTCCCACTTACAGCTCCATGTCTGCCTGGCCCACCGTAAAATACGCTCCTTATCCAGGTACCTGTGCAATCTCACCACCATCGCCCTCGGGGGGGGCGGGGGGGGGTCACCTACACGCGGCTTCTTCGCTAGTTCACTGTGCACCCTGTCCACCTCCAAGGGTCGGGGGAACGTTCCATCCCCCATTAGCTTCTCGAGCACGCCAGCTGGATATTCCCCGAAACCGCTCCTTCGGACCCCTCCGGGAGACCAACGATCCTCAGGTTCTGCCGGCGGGACCTATGCTCTAGATCCACGACCTTCCCTGGCGTCTTTTCTGATGGTCTCTTAGCATCACCATCTCCATTGCTGTTTGGTGTTCCTCATGCTCGGTCAGTGCCTTCTCCACTTTCTGGATCGCCCAATCTTGAGCATCCAATCTCTGTTCCAGCCAAGCAATAGATTCCCGAATCAAGTCCAAGCATTCCTGTTTCTGCTTGGCGAAGCCCTCTTGAATAAACTTCATCAACTGCTCCGTCAACCGCTGGGTCGTCGAACCAGGACTCCGGTCATCCGCCATGCTTTTTCCCACTGCAGCTTCAACCCAGGCCTTCTCTGTTCGCCTATTTCTTCCTTTGCAAGCACTCCTGGTCCGCCTAGCCATGCACTGGTGTGGGACTCATCCTCACAGTCGCGTCCACTATCAATTTTCCAAGTAAAATCCGAGAAAAAAATTGGGGAAAAGGTCCAAAGGTCCGACCCGAGCGGGAGCCACCAAATGTGCAACCTACTCCTTCATGCCCGCCACCGGAAGTCACAAACAAACTTTCAATGAGAATGGGACAGCAGAATCAGAAGATCGGCAGGTACCTTATTGATCTGACCATTGACTCTTGCCAGATTGATGGGAGAGAGGATGCGGTCAAAAGGCACCTGGCAAAGCTGGCATTCGGACATACAGTCTAAATAATTACTGACCTCTGAATTATATCGTCCATTCTTTGTGCAATTGTAATTACATCTTGGCTAAACAGAGGCAGATTTAGAATTATAAAACATGCTTTACATGGCACGCTATTACTTTCCTAAATCAGTGTACCATCTCAATTATTGTGATTAATAGTGTAAGAGCATACCTATTGCCGTGGTTGGCTTAAGTATTTTGCTGATTTTGTATATATGAAAATTGCCTTCAATAAAGTGTTTTTGAAAATAAAAAGTGTAAGAGCTAATTGTGTTTTGAGAGTGAATATGGATTCAAGTATGAGTATATGTACACCTGCATGGGTGACTATATACATGCTTACTGTCTGCATGTTCATCCATGTGTGTGCAAATGCCTGTATTTCTCTGTTTGAACATGTGTGTCTTTATATACACCAACAGTTCTGAACTACACTCCAGACAGCCCAGAAGCAAATTCACACAAGATCTGCGTGCAAAAAGAAGATTAATGGTCACAGAAACACATTTTAAAAGCTGAAATACGATAGAGGCGAGCAGTAAAATGAAAATGAAATTTTTAAAAAAATCATAAAGCAGATGTAGAAGAAGAATAGAATAGAATCCCTACAGTGCAGAAGAAGGCCATTTGACACATTGGGCGGGATTCTCCGATATCGGCGCGATGTCCACTGACCGGCGCCAAAAACGGCGCGAATCAGTCCGGCATCGCGCCGCCCCAAAGGTGCGGAAGTCTCCGCATCTTGAGGGGCCGAGCCCTCATCTTGAGGGGCTAGGCCCTCGCCGGACCGATTTCCGCCCCGCCAGCTGGTGGGAAAGGCCTTTGGTGCCCCGCCAGCTGGCGCGGAAATGACTTTGACGGGCGGCGCATGTGTGGGAGCGTCAACGGCCGCTCACGGTATCCCCACGCATGCGCAGTGGAGGGGGTCTCTTCCGCCTCCGCCAAAGTGGAGACCATGGCGAAGGCGGAAGGAAAAGAGTGCCCCCGCGGCTCAGGCCCGCCCGCCGATCGGTGGGCCCCAATCGCGGGCCAGGCTAACGTGGGGGCACTCCCCGGGGCCAGATCGCCCCGCGGACCCCGGAGCCCATCCGCGCCGCCTTGTCCCGCCGGTAAGAGAGGTGGTTTGATTCTCGCCGGCGGGACAGGCATTCCAGCAGCGGGACTTCGGCCCATCACGGACCGGAGAATCGCTGGGGGGGGCCCGCCAACCGGCGCGCCGCGATCCCCACCCCGCCGAATATCCGGTGCCGGAGAATTCGGCAACCGGCAGGGGCGGGATTCACGCCAGCCCCCGGCGAATCTCCGACCCGGCGGGGGGTCGGAGAATCCCACCCATTGAGTCTGTACTGACCCTCTGAAAGAGCATCCTATCTAGATACACTCCCCCCCCCCACCCTATTCCTGTAACCCAGTAACCCCATCGAACCTTTTTAAAAAAATATATATATATTAAAGTTTTTTAACAACACAATTTTTTCCCCTTACAAACAATAACCCCCGCCCCCCCCGTAACAAAATAACACAAAATCGCACTATATACATGGCAAAATGGTATAGTTACATAGCTTTATACACTGGCTCTCGCCCGCACGTGCCAGTTTCCCCCGCCCTCCATGTTATCTCCCGCTCACCCATCCCCTCAAACAATCTCTCGTGCCCCCCCCCCACCCCTCCCCCGCAGGGTTGCTGCTGCTGCTGACCGGCCTTCCTCTAACGCTCCGCGAGGTAGTCTAGGAACGGTTGCCACCGCCTGTAGAACCCCTGCGCAGACCCTCTCAAGGCAAACTTAATCCTCTCCAGCTTTATGAACCCAGCCATGTCGTTTATCCAGGCCTCCAGGCTAGGGGGCTTCGCCTCCTTCCACAATAGCCAGGCTAGGGGGCTTCGCCTCCTTCCACAATAGTCCCATCGAACCTTTTGGACACTAAGGGGCAGTTTGTCATGGCCAATCCACCTAACCTGTACATCTTTGTACAAGCATTTGAAAGTGAAGCGAACTGAAAGAGAAAGCATGATGTGAAAATCAAATCAAATGTATTTTTAGCAAAAACTGATATTCTGAACGAATGTAGCATAAAACCAGTGATGAAACAGAAATGAATTGTCAGGAAATGAGTCATTGGGAAAAGAAGTGATGGAACAGGGCAAAGACTGTACAGAAACCAAGAAAGGTATAGGCTGACAGAAGCTAATAAAAGACTGGATAACTTCAGCTACTTGGTTAAAAGACAATAATAACCACTGGTTGCTATCTTGTGATTATATTTGAAAACAGTTTTTGTTTAAGATTGTGATTAAAGTAATTCAAAGGACACAACCTTAAAAACATGTTGAAATAGTCAAGTACAATTTTTATGTATGTGACACCACCTTTAACAAAGGAAAGCATCTCAAGGAGCTTCACAGGACTGTTATCAAAATTTAATGAAAGGAGATATAAAGTGTAAATAAATAAAGCTTTGCCGGGAAAGCAGTTTTTAAAGAGTGTCTTATACCAGGAAGGATAGACAGAGGGGCAGACAAGCCTAGAGATGGAATTCCAGAGCTCAGGACCTTGAATGCATGGATGGCAATGGTGTAGGGTAAAAACCAGTGTGTCGAAGAGACCAGCGTTCAAGATATCCCTTTGTGATTGGTGCTGAATTAGGAATGGGGGGGGGGGGGTTCAGTTGTCATGCTCCACGTAGCAACATACGTAGAATGCGGAATGATGTCTAGTTGGGAGAATTTGAGTAGTTAGGGTGCAAATGAAAACACAGAACTTCAACAACAATAATCTCTGCATTGCTACTTTGGTTTCACACCAATTTGTCAAGCAGATTAGAGATTTAAACATTTGGCTCATGAGTGATGTGGAAAGAAAGGGGTTTGATTAATGGGGATCTAGCACCAGCATTTGAGATAGGTGTCATGTCCCTCATACATGAAAGAGATTATAAACTGTTAAATTAAACCTTATCTTTTTTTCCTCATTTAAAAAGTGGACGTTGCTGAACCAAAAGATGGCTGCTACAAGTCGCATGATTCATATGTTTTTGGAAATTTCAAACAAAAATTAGGAAACTGTGACTAACACAGGGATTTGTGGAATCTCACACCTCCCATTGTGAGGACACATTACAATGAATTTAACCAGGGACTAGTGTATGACCAATCTCCCCAGACTGGACTACGACAAAGGGAAAGCCATCAAAATTAATTATTCCAGCAGAAGTGCTGCAAACCATCATTTATCTCCAAAGGTGAACAATGGATTTTGACCAGAGACATAGAAACAGTGTGTTAGCTTGCAACTGACTCATTAATGGCCAACATCTGATCTTTAGAATGTTTCAATATTACATTTCCAGACTCACAACTAACTCTGGTGTTTAAACTCCAGTCTGCAATCGCCACAGCAGGACTCCAAGCTGACTACCAGCCTTTATCAAGCCTAAACCTCCTCGGAGGATTCCTGCCATTCCCTGCCAAGCACACCAAGTCTTTGGATACCAACCTAATCTCGCTGCATCACCAACTATTAACCTTAAAGGAATTCTGTAAAGATCCTGCTTCAAATAGTTGAACTGTAGCTCCACCATGAAGGAATGCTTACTGGGGTCTGACATCCTGTATTCCGGCAATCTTTGGGCGAGATCCAGATGAACTTATTTAAGTGAGTCATTAGACCCATTTAAATATGTTGGTGCCAAATTCTCCCGAGACCTTGGAACGAAAGGCTGTACCTAGGTGTACCTGGGTGACCTTGCAAGGGTGTCGATTGGCACTGGTCCACACAAACGTGAACAAAGGGTAATGGCACCTGGGGGAGGGGTCTCCCAGGCCACCGGAGGTCCCCAGATGACTGGGCACTGGACAGCGTGGTACCCTGGCATGCCTTCTGGCACTCAGGCTCTGCCAGCCTGGCACCTTGCCAGTGCCACCTGGGCATCCTGACAATGCCACCCTGACACTGCCAGAGTGCCAGGCTGGCAGTGCAAAGGTGCCCATGTGCCAGGTTGCCCGTGCCAGGGAGACAGTGCGGATGGGGGGCTTCCAGAGGCTGGCGTGTGGTGTCCGAGGGGTAGTGCCGAGAGTTGGGGTGGCATTTAAAAATGGCACCCCGGTATCTTCCTGCACTGACGAGCTCAGCTTGTAAGTACATCCTCAGTGGGGTGTTCCCTGCAGAGGCTAAAAAATACTACTGAGTCCCATTTAATATCGGGATTATTCTCGGCTTTGCAGGCACCCAAAACGAGACTCTCTTTTTGGGATTTTAAATGGCACCCAATGACTACCCAAACACCAGATCCTCAACAGACTCCACCTCTTTCAACCCATAATGTCTGAGACGTTATCAGTCCTGCACACAAAGACAATTTCTAGATATTGATAAACATCCTTTGTTGAAGTCATTCTGGAGAAGGTCACATAACCTAAGACTCTGACTTGCTGAACAGGTTAATATTATCTCTGAGCTGCATACCCCAGTTTGCTGTTTAACATCTGACTTGCAGGTCACACAGAAACAAACACCGGCCAGGCTGGAAACTGGTCTCCATCTAACCTGACACCGCTGGGAATATTTTGTATGATCACCTACAGAACTGATTGAATCTCGGTGTGCCTATTTCATCTTTTGACTTCAACACCACCAGGAAAGCAAATCTTAAGCACCGGACTTCAGTCAGCTGAGTTACGAGCTAGAATTCCTCAATGGATTTTGTTTCTGGACTCTGGAATTCACGTGAATTGTGTGTGTGGGTAGATGGTGGTCAGTAGAAATGGGGTAGTAGGTTAGGTTGTCATTATTCTGTTTTAATTACTGCATATTTACTCCTTATTTCGTTAACAATAAACAGTAATTGTGTTTCAACTTACAAACCTGGTGACTGTAAATTATTGGGCAGCCAAGGGCCAAAGATTTCGGGAATTTTTATACGCATTATTGGTTAATTCACTTGTGTTACGACTCCAGGGCCTGTGAGGCTCAAATTGATGACACACTCGCCCAGGGTGTCCTAACAGTTGGAATAGTCAAACCTAAAGGTAGCAAATGCATGGATGAGGATTTCAGCAGCAGATGGGCTAAGGCACAGTCAAAGTCAGTCTCAAAATACTTTAAAATTGGTATTCAACCAGACCAAAATGGGAATGGATCTAAAAGACCATTATATTTGTATCTGTTTGGCGCCAAGCACGTTATGTGACATGAGAATTATGTCTGAACATGGTGTCTTCAGACTATTTTGCAATTATTGACTTGTTCAGCAATATTTATGTTATTTATACATGGATGCATATAATATATATGGAAGAAGAAAACTATATTCTGCCTCCAAATCGTTGCTTTTGTTTGGACAGCAGAAGATAGATTTTTTTCTGGTGGATTTACCCCTTTTCCTTCTGCCTTTAAAGGACACCCTGGCAATGATCAGCAGGCCTCCAAGTTTTGATTCTACTCCTGCCACCTTTCACCCTGAGTAGGTGAAAAAAGGAGCAGCAACGAGAGCAGCATCTGCAACATCAAAGCTTTTGGAAATATGTTGCTTCTTCTCTGTAACAGATTTCCCCAGGAGAAAAACTGTTCTGAAGGTCACATTTAAAAAAAACATTGGACTGAGTTTAAAGATTGTTCTCAAAATGGCTTCAGGCTGCCAGAAATAATTCTGGATTTCAATCACCTTTCTCTTACCTCACGAAGAGACAAGGATGCGTTCCTCAGACATTTCCATTTAAAATCCAATGAATGTCCCAAAAGAGTAAACCGAAGCTAATTGACTTGATGGCTTTTTCTGCAAACACATAGCTAATTGATACACCACTGTAAGCTGTGAACAGTCTTAACACTTTTGATCACTACAACGAGTAAGAAGACTTTGGATAACTGTAATGGATTACCACTTGCCTTACATTTAAAAAAATATATATATATTTTATTCAAGATTTTTTGGCCAAACATAACAGTAAGTAGTGTTTCTTTTAAACAACAATAAAGCAATATAAATAACAGTGGCCAGTTTTAAACAAATAAAATAAATAATATATGAACAGAAACAAAAACCAAACTAAATGGCAATTGCCTTGTCAAAAATAAATACTCTCCAAAGATACAATCCAACAGTCCAATATACATTACCTAAAACAAGTGCCTATACATATACAATAACATCCCTGAGAGTCCGTCCGATTCCTCCCACCCCCCCCTCCCCTCCCCCCTGGGTTGCTGCTGTTGTCTTCTTCTTTTCCATTCCCTCTATCTTTCTGTGAGGTAGTCGACGAACGGTTGCCACCGCCTGGTGAACCCTTGAGCCGAACCCCTTAGTACGAACTTAATCCGTTCTAACTTTATAAACCCTGCCATGTCGTTTATCCAGGTCTCCACACCCGGGGGTTTGGCTTCCTTCCACATTAACAATATCCTGCGCCGGGCTACTAGGGACGCAAAGGCCAAAACATCAGCCTCTCTCGCCTCCTGCACTCCCGGCTCTTCTGCAACCCCAAATATAGCCAACCCCCAGCTTGGTTCGACCTGGACCCCCACCACCTTCGAAAGCACCTTTGCCACCCCCATCCAAAACCCCTGTCGTGCCGGGCATGACCAGAACATGTGGGTGTGATTCGCTGGGCTTCTCGAGCATCTCGCACACCTATCCTCTACCCCCAGAAATTTACTGAGCCGTGCTCCAGTCATATGCGCCCTGTGTAACACCTTAAATTGTATCAGGCTTAGCCTGGCACACGAGGACGATGAGTTTACCCTATGTAGGGCATCAGCCCACAGCCCCTCCTCAATCTCCTCCCCCAGCTCTTCTCCCCATTTCCCTTTCAGCTCATCTACCATGATCTCCCCCTCGTCCCTCATTTCCCTATATATGTCCGACACCTTACCATCCCCCACCCATGTCTCTGAGATCACTCTATCCTGCACCTCCTGCGTGAATTCCCTCACCTGTTGCCTCGCAAAAGCCCTCAGTTACATATACCGAAATGCATTCCCTTGGGCCAACCCATATTTTTCCGTCAGCGCTCCCAGACTTGCAAACGTCCCATCTACGAACAGATCTCTCAATTGTGCTACCCCTGCTCTTTGCCATGCTCCAAATTCCCCATCCATTCTCCCCGGAACAAACCTATGGTTATTTCTTATCGGGGACTGCACCGAGGCTCCCGTCTTTCCCCTATGCCGTCTCCACTGCCCCCGAATTTTCAATGTAGCCACCACCACTGGGCTTGTGGTGTATTTCTTCGGTGAGAACGGCAGCGGTGCCGTCACCATAGCTTGTAGGCTAGTCCCCCTGCAGGACGCCCTCTCCAATCTCTTCCACGCCGCTCCCTCCCCTTCTCCCATCCACTTACACACCATTGAAATATTGGCGGCCCAGTAGTACTCACTTAGGCTCGGTAGTGCCAGCTCCCCCTGTCCCTACTACGCTGCAAAAATCCCACCACTTGCCTTACATGGAAAGTACTTGGATTCAGGTCACGATAATGTGGTAGCTATCTTGCCATCAACCCAGAGAGGTGTTGCTCTTTTTAACCTTAGTCTATTTGCTCTGTTTAGGTCACCTTTGCTCATGAGTCGCCAGGTATCTTTATGATACCGCCATGTGGTTCAAGTTCAGGTTATGATTAATAACACAGCACACCGCTTAGTAAGGATTAAAACAACGGTCATTTATTATATACAACAAGGCGTTTAGTATATAGACCAGTGGGAAGGTGGGAGCTTTTATCAGTGGGCGGGCTTTGTCCGCATAGTTGGGGACCCACTGGGCGTAATAGGAAAAGAACCCGAGGCACCTTTTCAGGGCCTTGGGGCAGTGGGGGAGGGGGAGTTGCAGGAGGGGGTGCATACGGTTGGGGTCGGGCCCTAGAACTCCGTTTTCCACGACGTAGCCGAGGATGGCGAGTCTGGTTGTGCGGAAAACGCATTTCCCCTTGTTATAAGTAAGGTTGAGGGCTTGGGCAGTTTGGAGAAATTTCTGGAGGTTGACGTCGTGGTCCTGCTGCTCGTGGACGCAGATGGTGACGTTGTCCAAGTACGGAAATGTGGCCCGCAGCCCGTACTGGTCCACCATTCGGTCCATCGTTCTTTGGAAGACCGAGACCCCGTTTGTGACGCCGAAGGGAACCCGGAGGAAGTGGAAGAGGCGGCCGTCTGCCTCAAAGGCCGTGTAATGGCGGTCCCCCGGGCGGATTGGGAGCTGGTGGTACGCAGACTTCAGATCCACCGTGGAGAACACCCGGTAGTGTGCGATCTGATTGACCATGTCCACTATCCAGGGAAGGGGGTACACATTGAGTTGCGTGTACCGGTTTATGGTTTGGCTGTAGTCTACAACCATCCGGTTCTATTCCCCGGTCCTAACAACCACCACCTGAGCTCCCCAGGGGCTTATACTGGCCTCGATGATCCCTTCCCGCAAGAGTCGCTGGACCTCGGACCTGATAAAAGTCCTGTCCTGCTTCTGGTGGCGACTGGCTTACAGTCGGCGGTGAGATTTGCGAGAGCGGGGGAGGGTCGACCTTCAGGGTCGACAGGCTACATACAGTGAGTGGGGGAGGGACCCGCTGAACTTCAGGGTTAGGCTCCTGAGGTTGCACTGAAAATCCAGTCCCAACTGTTATACGTTTTAGTTGCTGTGAAATGAAGAGTCTAAAGTTCTTGTTTCCTTTTCACCAAGCACCATTTATTTCCCTTCCACAGCCTCTGCACAAAACCCTTGACAACACACCACCTGACAGAGGCCACCTGAAGCCACTTTACATATCAGTGTCAATTAATGGATACTTAACATAAATGAGACAACTAATTGCAATGTCTCTTAACCCATTACTTAACAGTCTCCCCTTCCTTGGAGAAAAAAAAATAATTAGGTGAAAACAACATTTCAAGAAACTCAAAAACACACACATGATGTCCCTCCCCTTTTTTTTTGTTTGGGCGAGAAAGAAAAAATAAACAGTCACAAAAACAAGTGCCCTTCATTAACAATATCCAAAAGTTTCTGTGAACTCGCCTCTCTTTTCGTAAAACAGTCTGACAGTTGATAACTCCTGTCGACCCATTGAATTTTTGTTATTTCCCCTCTGTCCAACATCTGCTTCAAACTTGCAATGTCTATCCGTAACCTCTTTTCATTGACACTCTTTGTAGAGTGCATATTTTCCCACAGCGATTTATTGTCAATGTGACAGGCAATAGGTATATTACCCAAATCTCCTAATCCCAAAATTTCTGTCAATATCATACTTATATAAAAAGCCATATCCACCGCCTCTACAAGGCTTAACGTCTCAGCAGCCAAAGTGCTTTTGACCACTCTCCTTATTTTCTTTGTTTCCCACACAAGTGGGCAACATTTACCATTGTTCCCCAAAAGGAAAATTATAAAACCTCCTGCGCTTGAAACCCCATCACATACTGTGATGCGTAGGACGCATCACTATAAACTATGAGTTTCAAGTGCTTAAGGTCACCTAAAACCGGAAACTTCAAAACACACTCCTGCATTTTTAGTTTGGCCAACGCTTTATTTGCTCTTATTATGTCTTCCACTTTGGGATCAATCATTTTTGTACTCAACTCTAAGACATCAAAACTCACATCCGGTCTAGTCTGTCTACCTAACCAGTTCAGTTGCCCAATTAAACTTCGCAGTTGCTCTTTTTCTACCTTTGAAACCATTGCGTCTTTTTGTGAAACTCGGCCACGACTAATTGCTATTGGGGTGATGCTTTCCAAATAAGATTGCTGACGTAAAGTTTCCCCTAACTTAGTCTGTCCAATTTCCAGTCCAATATATTTAAATGCTCTGGAAGCCTGACTTCCAACCCTGAATTCTTTCCTCAAACCAGAGATTACAATAATTTCAAAATCACTAGTCCCACCCCACAAAAAATAATCGACATGCATCATAAAAATGTCAGAAAGATTTCCTTTATAGTGCCAGTAAAACATTGCCGGATCTGCTTTCAACTGGCAACAGCCTAACTTTAACAAAACTGACCTGACCGAAAAATACCAGACTCTAGATGCATCATTTAATCCATATACACATTTGTTCAACTTCCAGAGTACCCCTTCTGTGTTAGCTGCTTCTTTTGGAGGACGGAGAAAAATGTCTCTCTGGAGCTGATGCCCCTGCAAAAAGGCAGCTTTTATATCTATAGAATTGCATTCCCATGCCTTTGTGGCTAATAGAGCCAAGAAGATCTTTAAAATAACCTTTCCTGCTGTAGGTGAATCTACCCTTAAATCCTGATCTTCTAAGTTTTCTTCAAAGCCCCTTGCCACAAGCCTAGCCTTTGCCTTATAAGTTCCATCCGGAAGAACCTTTTCCGTGCAAATCCATCTGTGGGATAGAGTTCTTTGTCCCCTATCCGGTACTTCCATGCTTCTACTCCTATTAGTATTTGTAGTCTTACTCATGTTCCGAGATCTTGACAAACTACGTCCCCTCTCCCACCTGTTATCTCGTTCTGTACTGCTACTGCTTGATCTTTCCCTTCTGCTGTGGGATGTCCTTTCAATAGTTCTCGGCCTTTTCCTGTGGACCTGTTCACTATCCGATGTACTATCTGAACTGGTACTGCGTTTCTGCGCCCTCCATTTTTGAACTTCGTTTTCCCAATCCATTGTCTTGACTCCTTCCCCTGAATGCTATACATTCAACCAATGTTTACACTTTCCAGTGGCCTTCCCTGCTCTACTAATAACAGTTGCATCCTTCCATTGACTAGACCCTTCAGGCAAGTATGTCACTTTTGTACCAACTTTTGGCAGTGGAAAAATGGCCTGTTTTAATTCACCAGAAGTGTTGTGTTCCTCCACAGAAACCCTGTCTATATCAGTTAAGTGGTCCTCATAGTTCTGTAACACATGCGTACCAGATGACTCTGGTTCCTCGTCATGTCTGTCTACTCTGTCTAAATTTGAAAATTTGTAATCTGTACCCATTATCCTTGATGAATGGACCCTTACAGTTTGATTACCATGTTGCAAAATAATTGTTTTGCCATCTATGCCTATGAGTTTCCCTGGGCCTTTCCATTCATTAGAATTGTCTCTCTTATAGTATACCATGTCTCCTTGCTGAAAAACGGCATCTGATGGCTGGACGTTATGTCTTAAAGCTCTGCGAATTCTTTCAGAGACTTCTGCTTCCAAAAAAGCTTTTCTACTGCTATGTAATGCATTTAAATGTTCAGCAAAACCAGAGCTAATTGTAGTCCCCTCCCAAGCTGGAGGCTGGTCATCCAAAATGGACGGAATTTTAGGATTTCTACCAAACACTAATTGATAAGGACTATAGCCCCCAACCATCTGCAATGAATTCTTTGCATGTACTGCCCATGCTAAAGCTGAATTTAGCCTGCAATTTGGTCGATCTGCCAACATTTTCCGAAGCATGTCATCGATGACAGCATGATTTCTTTCACAGACATCATTACTAAATGGACTTTCTGTAGCCGTATTCATAACTCTGATATTCATGTTTTCACACATATCCCTCAACTCATCATTAGCAAATTCTCCCCCATTGTCCGTAAGGAATTTTGCCGGTGGACCCATTCCTGTCCATAATCCATTTTTCCACGATTTAATCCAGAATTACCCTCTTTTCTTTACTTTGTACAATCGTTGATTGACTAAATCTGGTTGCTAAATCTACAAAATGCAAAATAAATATATTATTTGCTTTATCCCAGATCTTAAGGTCCATGGCCACAATGTCGTTAAAATTCCTGGCCAAAGGAAGGGTTACTATCGGTCGTGCTGGTGTCCTTCTGTACTTCATACAAACTACACAGCGGTCACTAACATGTTCTATCAGTTTAGTATAGTCGTCATCCCTTACCCCTGCATACTTTAATAAATTTTTCAGCCTCCGAGGAGGCGGATGTGCAAATTGCCTATGCAGTTTTAATACCACAAGTTTTTTATCAGCTAAAGTCCCATTTTCAACTGCCATTAACACATCCTTAACCACTCTACTTGAAAAATTATTTGTCAGTAATGGAATACAATAGTGTCCCGACTGTGTAAATTGTAAGTCCACCGTCTTTCCAAAAACTGTTGCCTTATCTTGTTCCATATCCAATTTCATGTGTGCTTTCTTCATTGATGGTCTACTCAGAAGCAAAGGTATCTCACTTGATACAACATCCGTGCTAATGAAATTATTCACTCCGGCAATATTGCACTCTTTTAAACGACTTCAGAGTATTATCATCCCCAAACCTGAAACTTGTGGAACTTTCAAATTCCTTCACCTTGTTACGATTTTCAGCATTCAAAGAGTCCAGGTAACATTTTAACCAGTCAATTCCACACACAGTAGATGTGCAGCCACTGTCTAATACAGTACAGTTGAAGGATTCTGCAACCAACACCCTCATTACCGGCGTAAAACTGCTTGTCAATAGGACAATGCCTTCTTTCTGGTCACTATCGTTTTCCTCTTCTGACTCTTCCGTGTCATGTGTCGCTTCAAACACTCTAACATAACGAGTTGGACAGTTGAAAGCATAATGGTATTGAGAGTCACATCTAAAACATTGATTTATCATGCCCCGTGCATTTCTGGGGTTCATCTTCCAATTGTAGGTTCTAACTGGGTTTCTGTCTTCATAATTTCCTTGTCTCGGTCTCCGTCTATATTCTTGAGCCCTGTTCGTAGCCATACGATTTCGCCATCCTGTTACTAGTGTATTTTCCATATTCTGCCTTATTGCAGGCTGACCTATTTGGGTCATCAGAGCCATCGGAATCGAATGTTTCCCCAGAAAATTTTGTAAAGCTTTTGTCATCTGTTCGAATAAGGTATCCTTATCAGTAAACTGAACTCCTGTCAAAACCAGGAGCCTATCCATGTTGCTCACTCTAGCACAGTCAAGTAATTTAAAGGCCAACACAGACTGTGGAAATTCCAGATTGTGTTTCTGCAGCCTTTTATATAGTCTGCCAAATTCCATTATATAGTCTTCCATGGAGATATCCTCCATTTTCCGGAACTGATCAAAATCCGACCATGCGTCATACGCACTTAACAAGTCATCTTTCTTATAAATCTTATCCATATAATGTAATAAAGTCTCCAGACCTTTTTCTGAGTCTAACTCTTCTAATTCCAGCTCAGAAAGCACTTTGTTTTGGATTTTACTGCCATATGGTAGAGAAAGAGCCAATGCCATACCTTGTTTTCTCTTTCCCAAAGCAGTTACTTTAGTCCACATAACTACTGCACTTCTCCATTGGTCGTACGATTCCTTTTCGGAAAATAAGGGAGGATAGTCATATCCAGCCATCTTTATCCTGGGTTCAGCCATGTATCTTTTTTTTTTTTTCCTTCTCACTCCTTGGTTTGATCAGGAAAAGTTGTATCTTTCAAACCTTCACATTTGCACAACAACCATCCTCTGCTACCATTGTTATACGTTTTAGTTGCTGTGAAATGAAGAGTCTAAAGTTCTTGTTCCTTTTCACGAAAAACCATTTATTTCCCTTCCACAGCCTCTGCACAAAACTCTTGACAACACACCACCTGACAGAGGCCACCTGAAGACCCTTTACATATCAGTGTCAATTAATGGATACTTAACATAAATGAGACAACTAATTGCAATTTCTCTTAACCCATTACTTAACACCAACAGGAGAGGAGCGCAGAGATCGGGGAGTGGCATTGTTAGTCAAGGACAGTATTACAGTGGCAGAAAGGACGTTTGATGAGGACTCGTCTACTGAGGTAGTATGGGCTGAGGTTAGAAACAAGAAAGGAGAGGTCACCCTGTTACCCTGTTAGGGGTTTTCTATAGGCATCCGAAAAGTTCCAGAGATGTAGAGGAAAGGATTGCAAAGATGATTCTGGATAGGAGCGAAAGCAACAGGATAGTTGTTATGGGGGACTTTAACTTTCCAAATATTGACTGGAAACGCTATAGTTCAAGTACTTTAGATGGGTCTGTTTTTGTCCAATGTGTGCAGGAGGGTTTCCTGACACAGTATGTAGATAGGCCAACGAGAGGCGAGGCCATATTGGATTTGGTACTGGGGAATGAACCAGGACAGGTGTTAGATTTGGAGGTCGGTGAGCACTTTGGTGATAGTGACCATAATTCGATTAAGTTTACTTTAGTGATGGAAAGGGATAGGTATATACCGCAGGACAAGAGCTATATCTGGGGGAAAGGCAATTATGATGCGATGAGGCAAGACTTAGGATGCATGGGATGGAGAGGAAAACTGCAGGGGATGGGCACAATGGAAATGTGGAACTTGTTCAAGGAACAGCTACTGCGTGTCCTTGATAAGTATGTACCTGTCAGGCAGGGAGGAATAGGTCGAGCAAGGGAACCGTGGTTTACTAAAGCAGTCGAAACACTTGTCAAGAGGAAGAAGGAGACTTATGTAAAGATGAGACATGAAGGTTCAGTTAGGGCGCTCGAGAGTTACAAGTTAGCTAGGAAGGACCTAAAGAGAGAGCTAAGAAGAGCCAGGAGGGGACATGAGAAGTCTTTGGCAGGTAGGATCAAGGATAACCCTAAAGCTTTCTGTAGATATGTCAGGAATAAACGAATGACTAGGGTAAGAGTAGGGCCAGTCAAGGACAGTAGTGGGAAGTTGTGCTTGGAGTCCGAGGAGATTGGAGAGGTGCTAAATTAATATTTTTCGTCAGTATTCACACAGGAAAAAGACAATGTTGTCGAGGAGAATACTGAGATTCAGGCTACTAGACTAGAAGGGCTTGAGGTTCATAAGGAGGAGGTGTTAGCAATTCTGGAAAGTGTGAAAATTTATAAGTCCCCTGGGCCAGATGGGATTTATCCTAGGATTCTCTGGGAAGCTAGGGAGGAGATTGCTGGGCCTTTGGCTTTGATCTTTAAGTCATCTTTGTCTACAGGAATAGTGCCAGAAGACTGGAGGATAGCAAATGTTGTCCCCTTGTTCAAGAAGGGGAGTAGAGACAACCCCGGTAACTATAGACCAGTGAGCCTTACTTCTGTTGTGGGCAAAATCTTGGAAAGGTTTATAAGAGATAGGATGTATAATCATCTGGAAAGGAATAATTTGATTAGAGATAGTCAACACGGTTTTGTGAAGGGTAGGTCGTGCCTCACAAACCTTATTGAGTTCTTTGAGAAGGTGACCATACAGGTGGATGAGGGTAAAGCAGTTGTGGTGTATATGGATTTCAGTAAAGCGTTTGATAAGGTTTCCCACGGTAGGCTACTGCAGAAAATACGGAGGCATTGGATTCAGGGTGATTTAGCAGTTTGGATCAGAAATTGGCTAGCTGGAAGAAGACAAAGGGCGATGGTTGATGGGAAATGTTCAGACTGGAGTCCAGCTACTAGTGGTGTACCACAATGATCTGTTTTAGGGCCACTGCTGTTTGTCATTTTTATAAATGACCTGGAGGAGGGCGTAGAAGGATGGGTGAGTAAATTTGCAGATGACACTAAAGTCGGTGGAGTTGTGGACAGTGCGGAAGGATGTTACAAGTTACAGAGGGACATAGATAAGCTGCAGCGCTGGGCTGAGAGGTGACAAATGGAGTTTAATGCAGAAAAGTGTGAGGTGATTCATTTTGGAAGGAATAACAGGAAGACAGAGTACTCGGCTAATGGTAAGATTCTTGGCAGTGTGGATGAGCAGAGAGATCTCAGTGTCCATGTACATAGATCCCTGAAAGTTGCCACCCAGGTTGAGATGGTTGTTAAGAAGGCATACGGTGTGTTAGCTTTTATTGGTAGAGGGATTGAGTTTCGGAACCATGAGGTCATGTTGCAGCTGTACAAAACTCTGGTGCGGCCGCATTTGGAGTATTGCGTGCAATTCTGATCGCCGCATTATAGGAAGGATGTGGAAGCATTGGAAAGGGTGCAGAGGAGATTTACCAGAATGTTGTCTGGTCTGGAGGGAAGATCTTATGAGGAAAGGCTGAGGGACTTGAGGCTGTTTTCTTTAGAGAGAAGAAGGTTAAGAGGTGACTTAATTGAGGCATTCAAGATGATGAGAGGATTGGATAGCGTGGACAGTGAGATCCTTTTTCCTCGGATGGTGATGTCTGGCACGAGGGGACATAGCTTTAAATTGAGGGGAGATAGATATAGGACAGATGTCAGTGGTAGGTTCTTTACTCAGAGAGTAGTAAGGGCGTGGAATGCCCTGCCTGCAACAGTAGTGGACTCGCCAACACTAAGGGCATTCAAATGGTCATTGGATAGACACGTGGACGATATGGGAATAGTGTAGATGGGCTTTAGAATGGTTTCACAGGTCGGCGCAACATCGAGGGCCGAAGGGCCTGTACTGCGCTGTAATGTTCTATGTTCTGTGTTCTCTACAGTTGAAAATTGGCGTCCTCGGCACCATGTATCGCGAGGTTTATGACAGTGTACCCCCGGATCTGCACTGAGTGCGATCCAGAAGCGAGGGAGATTGTTTGAAGTGCGGGGGAGATGTGGAGCGATCAGCGCCTTACCGTGTCTGGGTGAATGAAGCTCTCCGTGCTCCCGGAGTCAAACAGGCAAGGCGTTTCGTGTCCATTTACCTGGAGGGTCATCATGTAATTCAGGAGGTGTTTTGATTGTGACTGGTCGAGGGTGACCGCGCTGAGTTGCGGGTAGCCGGCGTGGTCGGAGGTGATGGGGTGGTCCCAAGATGGCTGCCCCCGTCGGTCGCACGTGTCGAGCAGCGTTGCAGATGGCGGCCAAGGTGACGGCCCCCGTCGGTCACACGAGTTGGGCGGCGAGGCAGATGGCATCCAAGATGGCGGCCCCATGAGTCGCACGTGGCGGGCCGTGTGGGAGACGGTGGCCAAGATGGCGGCCCCCGTGAGTCGCACATAGTGTGCGGGCTTGAAGATGGCTGCCCCCATGGACAACATGAGGCAGATGATGCGTCCAGAGGGGGCGGAGCCGGCAAGCACGCAGCTACACTGCGGGGTCTGCGGGCCTGTGAGTCTGAGAGTCTGGTTTGCGTGATGGACTGGGCTGTGTTCACAACTCTCTGTAGTTTCTTACGGTCTTGGGCTGTGAAGTTGCCATACCAGGCTGTGATGCAGCCAGATAGGATGCTTTCTATGGTGCATCTGTAAAAATTGGTAAGAGTCAATGTGGACATGCCGAATTTCCTTAGTTTCCTTCGGAAGTATATGTCAGGAACGCAAGAGCTGAAACCATTGATAAGAACGAGGTATAATCAAGGTGGCATTATTTTATTGAGTACTCCTTCTTAAGTAGAGCGTCTGAACACCTGATGGTCCAGGGATGAATAATAATCGCTCATTTAATGCTCAGCTCAATATTATGTAGATTTCTACATTCTATGATTGTAGGCAGTAGAGTGTTGGAAATGATTTACTGATTGGAAATGTGAATGTCGCTCCTGAAGCTGCCAATAATGACCACAAACTGGTGAAGAATATTAATATTTGACCTAATTTAACCTCACAATAAAATGTAAATTTGGGTCGGTTAGCTCAGTATGGCTGAACTTTACAGACACTGTGTTGTTAATGCAGACTTATTGAAAGTGGAAGAGATTACAATCAATTATTAATTTTAAAACATTATGAATGGTTTTCAAAGAGTAAATGGTGAGAAACTATTACTCATGGCAGCAGGGCCAGTAACCAGAGGACACAGATTTAAAATAATTGGCAAAATAGCTGGTGGGGAGATTGAGACATTATTTTAATAGGTGTTGAAGTGATCTGGAATACACAGCATGAAGAGGTGATGTTAGCAGATTCAATAATAATTTTCAAAAGGGAATTGGATAAATGAATTGGATGAAAAGCAAAACTCTTGAGCCTATGGGGAAATAGTAGGGGTCGGGATGAATTGAATCAACGAATGATACAACATAGAAGGAGGTCCCATCATGCTGTGCTGGTGCTTCACTTAAGTTCTACAATTAATTCCACTCGTTCGATCTTTCTCCATAGCTCTATATTTTTCCTCTTAAGTATTTATCAAATTCTCTGTTGAATTCTTGCATCACCCTTTCAGCCAGTGCATTATAGATCATGGGCACAATTCAGTGACCCCGATGCGCCTGGCGCAGATCCGAGCGCAACAGGTGAATTGCACGTGACCCCAAATAGGGCTCTGCACCAGGCACCAGGTCAATCACGAGTCACTCGGCTCGCTCCATCTGGCGCGATCTGGATCTCGCCCTCGCTGCAGCTTGCCAGCAGGAAATCACTCTAAGATCGACCTCAGCAAAAAGAACTACCCGGAGGCCAAAAAAATGGCAAAGTGTCGGCGGATAGCTGGATGTTTCTTGGCGCTGCAGCCAAAGGACAAAGCACAGTGCAGCACAGGAACAGGCCCTTCGGCCCTCCAAGCCTGCGCCAATCATGATGCCTGTCTCAACTAAAACCATCTGAATTTCCAGGGTCCATATCCCTCTATTCCCATCCAATTCATGTATTTGTCAAGATTCCTCTTCCACCACCTCCCCCGGTAGCGCATTCCAGGCACTCACCACTCTCTAAGTAAAAACCTTGCCTCACACATCTCCTCTAAACTTTCCACCTCGCACCTTAAACCTATGTCCCCTAGTAATTGACTTTTCCACCCTGGGTAAAAGCGTCTGGCTATCCACTCCTTTCCATGCCACTCATAATTGTGTAAACATCTATCAGGTCGTCTCTCAGCCTCCATAATTCCAGTGAAAACAATCCGAGTATATCCAACCTCTCCTCACAGCTACTATAATGTAATCGCTTATTGTCACAAGTAGGCTTCAATGAAGTTCCTGTGAAAAGCCCCGTGTCGCTACATTCCGGCGCCTGTTCAGGGAGGCCAGTACGGGAATTGAGCCAGTGCTGCTGGCCTTGTTCTGCATTTTACAAGCCAGCTGTTTAGCCCACTGTGCTAAGCTAGCCCCTCCAGACTACTACTCTCCAGACCAGGCAGCATCCTGGTAAAACCTTTTCTGTATCCACTCCAAAGTATCCACATCCTTCTGGTCGTGTGGCAACCAGAATTGTATGCAATATTCCAAATGTGGCCTCAAGGTTTTGTACAGCTACAGCATGATTTGACAATTTTTATACTCAATGCCCCGACCGATGAAGGCAAGCATGCCATATGCCTTCTTGACTACCTTCTCCACCTGCTTTGCCACTTTCAGTGATTCATGGATCTGAATGTCCAAATGTCTATGCATGTTAATACTCCGAAGGGTTCTTCCATTTACAGTTTAATTCCCACCAATATTAGACCTTCCAAAATGCATTACCTCACATTTGTCCAGATTAAACTCCATCTGCCATTTCTCCACCCAAGACTCCAGCCAATCTATATCTAAAACTTTAACTTCGGTCTGCGGAATCGCGGCCCATAACAATGTCTATGTTTTAAAAAACTAATCCATTTCTGGCTTGTCAAACAATCACCTTAAATCTTGTCCTCTGGTAACAGTTACTCTTTATTTACCCTATCAAAACCGTTGATTTGTCTCACCGGCACAAACAGATGCCTACTTATATATATATATATCATATTCTGTGTACATAACAGCAAATATACTTTGTTCAAAAATCCAATAAAAAACATTTATAAAACAAAAACGTCGATGACTGTGAACGCATCAATCAAATCTCCCCTTGGTCTTCTTTGCTCTGAGGAGAACAATCCCATCTTCTCTACTCTTTCCACATAACTTAAATTCCTCATCCTTGCTACTATTGCAGTAAATCACTTCTGCGCTCTCCCCGAGGCCTGGACATCCTTCCTGAAGTGTGATGCCCAGAATTGAACACTATACTTATGCTGAGGCTTAACCAGTATTTTGTAGAGGACTTCCGGGTGCGGCGATGACCAGCTAAGTCGCACGTTTCGGCAGGTCCCGGTGGAACGGACTTTTGGGCTCTTAATAAGAGCCCCAACGGCAATTTTAACGGCTAAAAGTACTGTGCGGTAAACCAGAAGGGAATCCCCCCTGGATACGGATGGAAAAAGGAGAGGAAAGTGGCCGGATTGCGGTGGATCCTTTAGAGCAGCAGCAAGGAAGGCAAGCAAAAACCAAGATGGCGTCGGAAGGTGGCAGTTTAATATGGGGCCCTGAACAACACGAGTTTTTGAAACGCTGCGTGGAAGAGCTTAAAAAGGAGATGAAGAAGGAGCTGTTGGCCCCGATATTACAGGCGATTGAAGGGCTAAAAGATGAGCAAAAGACCCAGGAGCGGGAGCTTCGGGTCGTGAAGGCAAAGGCTGCCGAGAACGAGGACGATATACAGGGCCTGGTGGTGAAGACGGAGATGCACGAGGCACACCATAAACGATGTGTGGAAAGGCTGGAGGTGCTGGAAAATAATGCGAGGAGGAAGAAATTAAGGATTCTTGGTCTTCCTGAAGATGCAGAAGGGGCGGACGTCGGGGCATATGTGAGCACGATGCTGCACTCGTTAATGGGAGCGGAGGCCCCGACGAGTCCGTTGGAGGTGGAGGGAGCTTATCGAGTTATGGCGCGAAGACCGAGAGCAGGAGAAACTCCCAGAGCCATCGTGGTGAGATTCCTCCGTTTTAAGGACAGAGAGATGGTCCTCAGATGGGCAAAGAAAACTCGGAGCAGTAAATGGGAGAACGCGGTGATCCGCGTATATCAAGACTGGAGTGCGGAGGTGGCGAGAAGGAGGGCGAGCTTTAATCGGGCCAAGGCGGTGCTTCATAAAAATAAGATTAAATTTGGAATGCTGCAGCCGGCAAGACTGTGGGTCACATATGAAGGGAAGCACCACTACTTTGAAACGGCGGATGGGGCGTGGACATTTATTGTTTTTTTTTAATAAATATTTTATTGAAAATTTTTGGTCAACCAACACAGTACATTGTGCATCCTTTACACAATATTATAACAACACAAATAACAATGACCTATTTTATGAACAAAAAATGAATAAATAATAAATAACAAAAATGAAAACTAACCCTAATTGGCAACTGCCTTATCACAAGTAACACTCTCCAAAAATATAATTTAACAGTCCAATATATAATTATCTGTCGCAACGACCTATACATATTATACAGTATATATTAAAAACCCTGAGAGTCCTTCTGGTTCCCCCCCCCCCCCCCCCCCGATCCTGGGCTGCTGCTGCTGCCTTCTTTTTTCCATTCCATCTATCTTTCTGCGAGGTATTCGACGAACGGTTGCCACCGCCTGGTGAACCCTTGAGCCGACCCCCTTAGAACGAACTTAATCCGCTCTAGCTTTATAAACCCTGACATGTCATTTATCCAGGTCTCCACCCCCGGGGGCTTGGCTTCTTTCCACATTAACAATATCCTGCGCCGGGCTACTGGGGACGCAAAGGCCAAAACATCGGCCTCTCTCGCCTCCTGCACTCCCGGCTCTTGTGCAACCCCAAATATAGCCAACCCCCAGCTTGGTTCGACCCGGACCCCCACTACTTTTGAAAGCACCTTTGTCACCCCCATCCAAAACCCCTGTAGTGCCGGGCATGACCAAAACATATGGGTATGATTCGCTGGGCTTCTCGAGCACCTCGCACACCTATCCTCCACCCCAAAAAATTTACTGAGCCGTGCTCCAGTCATATGCGCCCTGTGTAATACCTTAAACTGAATCAGGCTTAGCCTGGCACACGAGGATGACGAGTTTATCCTGCTTAGGGCATCTGCCCACAGCCCCTCCTCGATCTCCTCCCCCAGCTCTTCTTCCCATTTCCCTTTTAGTTCATCTACCATAGTCTCCCCTTCGTCCCTCATTTCCCTATATATATCTGACACCTTACCATCCCCCACCCATGTCTTTGAGATCACTCTGTCCTGCACCTCTTGTGTCGGGAGCTGCGGGAATTCCCTCACCTGTTGACTCGCAAAAGCCCTCAGTTGCATATACCTGAATGCATTCCCTTGGGGCAACCCATATTTCTCGGTCAGCGCTCCCAGACTCGTGAACTTCCCATCCACAAACAGATCTTTCAGTTGCGTTATTCCTGCTCTTTGCCACATTCCATATCCCCCATCCATTCCCCCCGGGGCAAACCTATGGTTGTTTCTTATCGGGGACCCCCCCAAGGCTCCAGTCTTTCCCCTATGCCGTCTCCACTGTCCCCAAACCTTCAGTGTAGCCACCACCACCGGGCTTGTGGTGTAGTTCCTCGGTGAGAACGGCAATGGGGCTGTCACCATAGCCTGTAGGCTAGTCCCCCTACAGGACGCCCTCTCTAATCTCTTCCACGCCGCTCCCTCCTCCTCTCCCATCCACTTACTCACCATTGAAATATTAGCGGCCCAATAATACTCACTTAGGCTCGGTAGTGCCAGCCCCCCCCTATCCCTGCTACGCTGTAAGAATCCCTTCCTCACTCTCGGGGTCTTCCTGGCCCACACAAAACCCATGATGCTCTTTTCAATCCTTTTAAAAGAAGCCTTCGTGATCACCACCGGGAGGCACTGAAACACAAAGAGGAATCTCGGGAGGACCACCATCTTAACCCTCCCTGCCAGTGACAGGGATACCATATCCCATCTCTTGAAATCCTCCTCCATTTGTTCCACCAACCGCGTTAAATTTAACCTATGCAATGTGCCCCAATTCTTGGCTATCTGGATCCCCAGGTAACGAAAGTCCCTTGTTACCTTCCTCAACGGTAGGTCCTCTATTTCTCTACTCTGCTCCCCTGGATGCACCACAAACAACTCACTTTTCCCCATGTTCAATTTATACCCTGAAAAATCCCCAAACTCCCCAAGTATCCGCATTATTTCTGGCATCCCCTCCGCCGGGTCTGCCACGTATCGTAGCAAATCGTCCGCATACAAAGATACCCGGTGTTCTTCTCCTCCTCTAAGTACTCCCCTCCACTTCTTGGAACCCCTCAACGCTATCGCCAGGGGCTCAATCGCCAGTGCAAACAATAATGGGGACAGAGGGCATCCCTGCCTTGTCCCTCTATGGAGCCGAAAATATGCAGATCCCCGTCCATTCGTGACTACGCTTGCCATCGGGGCCCTATACAACAGCTGCACCCATCTAACATACCCCTCTCCAAAACCAAATCTCCTCAACACCTCCCACAAATAATCCCACTCCACTCTCTCAAATGCTTTCTCGGCATCCATCGCCACTACTATCTCCGTTTCCCCCTCTGGTGGGGCCATCATCATTACCCCTAACAGCCTCCGTATATTCGTGTTCAGCTGTCTCCCCTTCACAAACCCAGTTTGGTCCTCGTGGACCACCCCCGGGACACATTCCTCTATTCTCATTGCCATTACCTTGGCCAGGATCTTGGCATCTACATTTAGGAGGGAAATAGGTCTATAGGACCCGCATTGTAGCGGGTCCTTTTCCTTCTTTAAGAGAAGCGATATCGTTGCTTCAGACATAGTCGGGGGCAGTTGTCCCCTTTCCTTTTCCTCATTAAAGGTCCTCATCAATACCGGGGCGAGCAAGTCCACATATTTTCTATAGAATTCGACTGGGAATCCATCCGGTCCCGGGGCCTTTCCCGCCTGCATGCTCCTAATTCCTTTCACCACTTCTTCTACCTCGATCTGTGCTCCCAGTCCCACCCTTTCCTGCTCTTCCACCTTGGGAAATTACAGCCGATCCAAGAAGCCCATCATTCTCTCCCTCCCATCCGGGGGTTGAGCTTCATATAATTTTTTATAAAATGTCTTGAACACTCCATTCACTCTCTCCGCTCCCCGCTCCATCTCTCCTTCCTCATCCCTCACTCCCCCTATTTCCCTCGCTGCTCCCCTTTTACTCAATTGGTGTGCCAGCAACCTGCTCGCCTTCTCCCCATATTCGTACTGTACACCCTGTGCCTTCCTCCATTGTGCCTCTGCAGTGCCCGTAGTCAGCAAGTCAAATTCTACATGTAGCCTTTGTCTTTCCCTGTACAGTCCCTCCTCCGGTGTTTCCGCATATTGTCTGTCCACCCTCAAAAGTTCTTGCAGCAACCGCTCCCGTTCCTTACTCTCCTGCTTCCCTTTATGTGCCCTTATTGATATCAGCTCCCCTCTAACCACCGCCTTCAGCGCCTCCCAGACCACTCCCACCTGGACCTCCCCATTATCATTGAGTTCCAAGTACTTTTCAATGCACCCCCTCACCCTTAGACACACACCCTCATCTGCCATTAGTCCCATGTCCATTCTCCAGGGTGGGCGCCCTCCTGTTTCCTCCCCTATCTCCAAGTCTACCCAGTGTGGAGCGTGATCCGAAATGGCTATAGCCGTATACTCCGTTCCCCTCACCTTCGGGATCAACGCCCTTCCCAGCACAAAAAAGCCTATTCGCGAGTAGACTTTATGGACATAGGAGAAAAACAAGAACTCCTTACTCCTAGGTCTGCTAAATCTCCACGGGTCTACACCTCCCATCTGCTCCATAAAATCTTTCAGTACCTTGGCTGCTGCCGGCCTCCTTCCAGTCCTGGACTTCGACCTATCCAGCCCTGGTTCCAACACCGTATTAAAATCTCCCCCCAGTATCAGCTTTCCCATCTCTAGGTCCGGAATGCGTCCTAGCATCCGCCTCATAAAATTGGCATCATCCCAGTTCGGGGCATATACGTTTACCAAAACCACCGTCTCCCCCTGTAGTTTGCCACTCACCATCACGTATCTGCCCCCGTTATCCGCCACTATAGTCTTTGCCTCGAACATTACCCGCTTCCCCACTAATATAGCCACCCCCCTGTTTTTCGCATCTAGCCCCGAATGGAACACCTGCCCCACCCATCCTTTGCGTAGCCTAACCTGGTCTATCAGTTTCAGGTGCGTTTCCTGTAACATAACCACATCTGCCTTAGGTTTCTTAAGGTGTGCGAGTACCCGTGCCCTCTTTATCGGCCCGTTCAGCCCTCTCACGTTCCACGTGATCAGCCGGGTTGGGGGGCTTTCTACCCCACCCCCTTGTCGATTAGCCATCCCCTTTTTCCAGCTCCTCACCCGGTTCCCACGCAGCTGTATCTCCCCCAGGCGGTGCCCCCCCGCCCATCCCCACCCATACCAGCTCCCCCCTCTCCCCAGCAGCAGCAACCCAGTAATTCCCCCCTCCCACCCACCCCGCTAGTAATTACTCCCCCCATGTTGCTCCCAGAAGTCAGCAAACTCTGGCCGACCTCAGCTTCCCCCCGTGACCTCGGCTCGCACCGTGCGACGCCCCCTCCTTCCTGCTTCTCTATTCCCGCCATGATTATCATAGCGCGGGAACCAATCCCGCGCTTCTCCCTTGGCCCCGCCCCCAATGGCCAACGCCCCATCTCCTCCACCTCCCCTCCTCCCCCCATCACCACCTGTGGAAGAGAGAAAAGTTACCACATCGCAGGATTAGTACATAAAACTCCTCTTTCCCCCCTTTTTAACCCCCCTCTTCGCCCCCCACATTCGCCCCACCACTTTGTTCAAATGTTCTTTTTAATAACCCGCTCATTCCAGTTTTTCTTCCACAATAAAAGTCCACGCTTCATCCGCCGTCTCAAAGTAGTGGTGCCTCCCTCGATATGTGACCCACAGTCTTGCCGGTTGCAGCATTCCAAATTTTATCTTCTTTTTATGAAGCACCGCCTTGGCCCGATTAAAGCTCGCCCTCCTTCTCGCCACCTCCGCACTCCAGTCTTGATAAACGCGGATCACCGCGTTCTCCCATTTACTGCTCCGAGTTTTCTTTGCCCATCTAAGGACCATTTCTCTATCCTTAAAACGGAGGAATCTCACCACTATGGCTCTGGGAATTTCTCCTGCTCTCGGTCCTCGCGCCATCACTCGGTATGCTCCCTCCACCTCCAACGGACCCGCCGGGGCCTCCGCTCCCATTAACGAGTGCAGCATCGTGCTCACATATGCCCCGACGTCCGCTCCCTCTGCACCTTCAAGAAGACCAAGAATCCTCAGGTTGTTCCTCCTTGCGTTGTTCTCCAGTGCCTCCAACCTTTCCACACATTGTTTCTGATGTGCCTCATGCGTCTCCGTCTTCACCACCAGGCCCTGTATGTCGTCCTCATTCTCGGCTGCCTTTGCCTTCACGACCCGAAGCTCCCGCTCCTGGGTCTTTTGTTCCTCCTTTAGCCCTTCGATCGCCTGTAATATCGGGGCCAACAGCTCCTTCTTCATTTCCTTTTTGAGCTCTTCCACACAGCATTTCAAGAACTCTTGTTGTTCAGGGCCCCATGTTAAACTGCCACCTTCCGACGCCATCTTGGATTTTGCTTGCCTTCCTTGCCGCTGTTCTAAAGGATCCACTGCAATCCGGCCACTTTCTCCTCCTTTTTCCATCCGTATCCAGGGGGGATTCCCTTCTGGTTTACCGCACAGTGTTTTTAGCCGTCAAAATTGCCGTTGGGGCTCCTATCAAGAGCCCAAAAGTCCGTTTCACCGGGAGCTGCCGAAACGTGCGACTCAGCTGGTCATCGCCGCACCCGGAAGTTCGTGGACATTTATTGTTGAAGAGAAATTGGAATAAGCGGGTTATTAAAAAAGAACGTTTGAGACAAAGTGGTGGGGCTAATATGGGGGGCGAAGAGGGGGGAAAAAGGGGGGAGAGATGATTTTTATGTTGTTAATCCTGCGACCCGGTAACTTTTCTCTCTTCCACAGGTTGTGGGGGAGGGAGGGAGGTGGAGGAGCTGGGGGCGTTGGCCATTGGGGGCGGGGCCAAAAGGGAAGCGCGGGCTTTGTTCCCGCGTTATGATAATTATGGCGGGAATAGGGAAGCAGGAAGGAGGGGGCGTCGCACGGTGCGAGCTGAGGTCACGGGGGGAAGCCGAGGTCGGCCAGAGTTTGCTAACTTCTGGGAGCAACATGGGGGGTGTAACTACGCTAGTGGGGGATCTAGCGGGGGGGGGGGGGGGGGTGGGGGGGGATTTACTGGGTTGCTGCTGCTGGGGAGAAGGGGGAGCTGGTATGGGGTGGGGTGGGCGGGGCGGGGCGGGAGGGCACCGCCTGGGGGGGGACACAGCTGCATGGGAACCGGGTGAGGAGCTGGATAAAAGGGGATGGCTAATCGACAAGGGGGGGGGTAAAGAGCCCCCCAACCCGGCTGATCACGTGGAATGTGAGAGGGCTGAACGGGCCGATAAAGAGGGCACGGGTACCCGCACACCTTAAGAAACTTAAGGCAGATGTGGTTATGTTACAGGAGACGCATTTGAAACTGATAGACCAGGTTAGACGACGCAAAGGATGGGTGGGGCAGGTGTTTCATTCGGGGCTAGATGCGAAAAACAGGGGGGTGGCTATACTAGTGGGGAAGCGGGTAATGTTTGAGGCAAAGACCATAGTGGCGGATAGTGGGGGCAGATACGTGATGGTGAGTGGTAAATTACAGGGGGAGGCGGTGGTCTTAGTGAACGTATATGCCCCGAACTGGGATGATGCCAACTTTATGAGGCGCATGTTAGGACGTATCCCGGACCTAGAGGTGGGGAAGTTGGTAATGGGTGGAGATTTTAACACGGTGCTGGAACCAGGGCTGGACAGATCGAGGTCCAGGACTGGAAGGAGGCCGGTAGCAGCCAAGGTGCTTAAAGACTTTATGGAGCAGATGGGAGGAGTAGACCCATGGAGATTTAGCAGACCTAGGAGTAAGGAGTTTTCGTTTTTCTCCTATGTCCACAAAGTTTATTCGCGAATAGACTTTTTTGTTTTGGGAAGGGCGTTGATCCCGAAGGTGAGGGGGACGGAGTATACGGCTATAGCTATTTCGGATCACGCTCCACACTGGGTGGACTTGGAGATAGGGGAGGAAAAAGAACGGCGTCCACCCTGGAGAATGGACATGGGACTAATGGCAGATGAGGGGGTGTGTCTAACGGTGAGGGGGTGTATTGAAAAGTACTTGGAACTCAATGATAATGGGGAGGTCCAGGTGGGAGTGGTCTGGGAGGCGCTGAAGGCGGTGGTTAGAGGGGAGCTGATATCAATCAGGGCACATAAAGGAAAGCAGGAGAGTAGGGAACGGGAGCGGTTGCTGCAAGAACATCTGAGGGTGGACAGGCAATATGCAGAGGCACCGGAGGAGGGACTGTACAGGGAAAGGCAAAGGCTACACGTAGAATTTGATTTGCTGACAATGGGTACTGCAGAGGCACAGTGGAGGAAGGCACAGGGTGTACAGTACGAATATGGGGAGAAGGCGAGCAGGTTGCTGGCCCACCAATTGAGGAAAAGGGGAGCAGCGAGGGAAATAGGGGGAGTGAGGGATGAGGAGGGAGAGATGGAGCGGGGAGCGGAGAGAGTGAATGGAGTGTTCAAGGCATTCTATGAAAGATTATATGAAGCTCAGCCCCCGGATGGGAAGGAGAGAATTATGTGTTTTCTGGACCAGCTGGAATTTCCTCAGGTGGAGGAGCAGGAGAGGGTGGGACTTGGAGCACAGATCGAAATGGAGGAAGTAGTGAAAGGAATTAGGAGCATGCAGGCGGGGAAGGATGGATTCCCAGTTGAATTTTGCAGGAAATATGTGGACTTGCTCGCCCCGCTACTGATGAGAACCTTTAATGAGGCGAGGGAAAGGGGACAGCTGCCCCCGACTATGTCAGAGGCAACGATATCACTTCTCCTAAAGAAGGAAAAAGACCCGCTGCAATGCGGGTCCTATAGGCCTATTTCCCTCCTGAACGTAGACGCTAAGATTCTGGCCAAGGTAATGGCAATGAGGATAGAGGATTGTGTCCCGGGCGTGGTCCATGAGGACCAAACTGGGTTTGTGAAGGGGAGACAGCTGAATACGAATATACAGAGGCTGCTAGGGGTAATGATGATGCCCCCACCAGAGGGGGAAGCGGAGATAGTGGTGGCGATGGATGCCGAGAAAGCATTTGATAGAGTGGAGTGGGATTATTTGTGGGAAGTGTTGAGGAGATTTGGCTTTGGAGATGAGTATATTAGATGGGTACAGCTGCAGTATAGGGCCCCGATGGCGAGCGTGGTCACGAATGGACGGGGGTCTGCGTATTTTCGGCTCCATAGAGGGACGAGGCAGGGATGTCCTCTGTCCCCATTATTGTTTGCACTGGCGATTGAGCCCCTGGCAATAGCATTGAGGGGTTCCAGGAAGTGGAGGGGAGTACTCAGGGGAGGAGAAGAACACCGGGTATCTCTGTATGCGGACGATTTGTTGTTTTATGTGGCGGACCCGGCGGAGGGGATGCCAGAGATAATGCGGATACTTGGGGAGTTTGGAGAATTTTCAGGATATAAACTGAACATGGGGAAAAGTGAGTTGTTTGTGGTGCATCCAGGGGATGAGGAAGGTAACAAGGGACTTTCGCTACTTGGGGATCCAGATAGCCAAAAATTGGGGTACATTGCATAGGTTAAATTTAACGCGGTTGGTGGAACAGATGGAGGAGGACTTCAAGAGATGGGACATGGTATCCCTGTCACTGGCAGGGAGGGTGCAGGCAGTTAAAATGGTGGTCCTCCCGAGATTCCTCTTTGTGTTTCAGTGCCTCCCGGTGGTGATCACGAAGGCTTTTTTCAAAAGGATTGAGAAGAGTATCATGAGTTTGTGTGGGCCGGGAAGACCCCGAGAGTGAGGAAGGGATTTTGCAGCGTAGTAGGGATAGGGGGGGGCTGGCACTACCGAGCCTAAGTGAGTACTACTGGGCCGCCAATATCTCAATGGTATGTAAGTGGATGGGAGAAGAGGAGGGAGCAGCGTGGAAGAGATTGGAGAGGGCGTCCTGCAGGGGGACTAGCCTACAAGCTATGGTGACGGCGCCGATGCCGTTCTCACCGAAGAAATACACCACAAGCCCGGTGGTGGTGGCTACTCTGAAAATTTGGGGGCAGTGGAGACGGCATAGGGGAAAGACGGGAGCCTCGGTGTGGTCCCCGATAAGAAATAACCATAGGTTTGCTCCGGGGAGAATGGATGGGGGATTTGGAACATGGCAAAGAGCAGGAGTAACACAATTGAGAGATCTGTTTGTAGATGGGATGTTTGCAAGTCTGGGAGCGCTGATCGAAAAATATGGGTTGCCCCAAGGGAATGCATTCAGGTATATGCAACTGAGGGCTTTTGCGAGGCAACAGGTGAGGGAATTCCCGCAGCTCCCGACGCAGGAGGTGCAGGACAGAGTGATCTCAAAGACATGGATGGGGGACGGTAAGGTATCAGACATATATAGGGAAATGAGGGACGAGGGGGAGATTATGGTAGATGAGCTGAAAGGGAAATGGGAAGAAGAGCTGGGGGAGGAGATTGAGGAGGGGCTGTGGGCTGATGCCCTAAGTAGGGTAAACTCATCGTCCTCGTGTGCCAGGCTAAGCCTGATACAATTTAAGGTGTTACACAGGGCGCATATGACTGGAGCACGGCTCAGTAAATGTTTTGGAGTAGAGGATGGGTGTGCGAGATGCTCGAGAAGCCCAGCGAATCACACCCTCATGTTCTGGTCATGTCCGGCACTACAGGGGTTTTGGGTGGGGGTGACAAAGGTGCTTTCGAAGGTGGTGGGGGTCCAGGTTGAACCAAGCTGGGGGTTGGCTATATTCGGGGTTGCAGAAGAGCCGGGAGTGCAGGAGGCGAAAGAGGCTGATGTTTTGGCCTTTGCGTCCCTAGTAGCCCGGCGCAGGATACTGTTGATGTGGAAGGAAGCCAAGCCCCCGGGTGTGGAGACCTGGATAAATGACATGGCAGGGTTTATAAAGCTGGAACGGATTAAGTTCGTCCTAAGGGGATCGGCTCAAGGGTTCACCAGGCGGTGGCAACCGTTCGTCGAATACCTCACAGAAAGATAGATAGAGGGAATGGAAAAGAAGAAGACAGCAGCAGCAACCCGGGGGGGCGGGGGGGCGGGGGGGGGGGGGGGGGGAACCAGAATGACTCTCAGGGATGTTAGTGTATAAGTATAATATGTATAGGTTGTTGTATACTGGACTGCTGAATTGTATTTTTGGAGAGTATTTATTTGGGACAACGCAGTTGCCATTTAGTTTTGTTTTTAAATTTTGATGTTGTTTATATATTATTTATTTCTTGTTTAAAAAACTGGCCATTGTTATTTGTATTGCTATATTACTGTGTAAAAGATACACAATGTACTGTTATGGTTGGCCAAAAATTTTGAATAAAATATATTTAAAAAAAAAACAGTATTTTGTAAATGTTTAGGAAAACCATCTTATTTTGCATACTATGCTTCCCACTGTTTACTCAACCTGTCCTGCAGAGACATGTATCTATAAATTCCGGGTTTCTCTATTCACCCCCACCTGCAAATTCTTTTTTTTAAAAATATTTTATTGGATGTATTTTCAAATGTGAACAAAACAAACCATCAACATATAACATGTCCAATGCACATTTTACACAGACCCTCCAACCTCCCTCCCTTTTCCAGCTTAACCCTTGCCTCCACCCAACAAAGACCCCCTCCCCCTCCCTCTCCCCCTCCCCCCCCCAATTCTCCACCTCCCCCTCCCTCCCCTCTCCCCCCTCTTCCCCCTCCTCTAACCCTTCCTCTGCCCCCTCTCATCTTCCCTCCTCCCCTTCCCCCTCCCCGTCCACCTACCCCCTCCTCCCCTCTCCCTCCCTCCTCCCACTCCCCCTCCCCTCATCCATCTACCACCCCCTCCCTCTCTCCTCTCCCCTCTCCTCCTCCCCCTCCCCCAATTCCCCCCCTTTCTCCCTCCCCCTTCCCCTTGGTGAGAGCAGGCACCCCTGCCTCATCCCACACTGCAACTCAAAATACCCCGAACTGAAACCACTGGTCTGGACTTGCCTTCACCCTCCCTGCCAGTGACAGTGGCAGCACTTCCCATCTCCTAATATTTCCTGCATTCCTTCCACGAGTCCCGTCAAGCAGGCATTATGATCGCATCCAATAGACTTTGTACATTCGCCGACAGCTGCCTAGCCTTTACAAACCCCATCTGGTCTTTCCCAATCACCCTGGAATTCTGCCCTCACCAGCACATTCGCCAAAGGTTTTGCATCGACATTCGGGAACGATATTAGCTAATTTGACCCTCATTGCTCATGGTCTTTATCCTTCTTTAGGATGAGTGAGATGGATGCCTGTGATAATGTGTGGTCGGGGGGGGGGGGGGGGGGGGGGGGGGGGTAGCTCACTCTTCTCTCGTGCCTCATTGTACATCCCCACCAGAAGGGGACCTAACTCCGACCTAAGCTGCTTATAGAACTCGGCTGGGAACCCGTCTGGACCCAGGGCCTTCGTGAACTGCATCGACCCCACACACTCTATCACCTCGCGCAGCCCCACTGGGGACCCCAGCCCTTGCACTCATCTGCTTCACCCTCAGAAACTCCAACCTGTCCAAAAACTGCCTTCTACTCTCGTCCCCTGCAGGAGATTCCAACTGGTATAATTTCCGGGAGAGGGCCTCAAATACCCCAGCTCTCTTACCGTTTTGCACCCCACCCCCCCATAACTCTCATCCATCCAATTTCTCTTGCCGCTGCCTGCTTCTTCTGTGTGACAAGCATCTTACTAGCTTTCTCCCCATATTCATACACTGCCACTTGTCTTGCACAGTTGCCTCACCACCTACTTCAATTACATCAGTCCAAACTCCATTTGCCGCCTCTATCGCTCTTTATGCAGCTCCTCGTCAGGCGCCGCTGAATACCTCTGATCTACCGCCAAAATGGCCTTCATCGGCCTCATTCTCTCTGCCCGCTACACCTCCTCGTGTAGCCGGAGCAAAATAAATTCTCCCCTGATCACAGCCTTCAGCGCCTCCCATATCACGTCAACGGAAACCAGCTTCATATTGCTCTTGTCCACATCATTCCGAATGGGCCCTTCTATCCTCTCGCAGACTCCTTTATCAGCCAGTAGCCCCACGTCCATCCTCCACTAGGGTGTCTGGGGTCCATCCTCTCCACATGCAAGTCTGAAACCACAATTTCCGAATATTCTGGCCTGAGCACTCACGTCAAGAACACTTTGTCCATGACAAAAAAGTTATCCAGGAATACCCCTTATGTACATGCAAGAAAAATTAGAAGTCTCTTGCCCCCGGCCTCTTGAACCACCATGGATTCACTCCACACATTTGCTCCATAAACCCTAACAGCTCCCTAGCCATCGCCAATACCCTCCTGGGTCTGGGACAAGACCGGTCCAGCATGTGGTCCAGCATCCTATTGAAATTCTCTCCCAGGATCAACTGTGTCCAAGTCCAGGTTCTTAGCCAGGGCCCGCCTCATGAACTCAGTGTCGTTGCCCAACACCACCGGGACACCCTCCAGCTTCCCATTTATCATCATAAATCTACTACCCAGGTCCACCACAATCTTCCACACCGTAAAAACCATTCTCTTATGGACCAGCATTGCCACCTCTCATGTTTTCATGTCTATCCCTGAGTGGAAGACCTGGCCCACCCAGCCTTTTCTCAGCCTCATTTGATCTGCCACTTTCAGATGGATATCTTGCAGAAATACTACGTCCGCTATGAGACTCGTTAAATGCACGAACACTTTACAAGTCATGGGCACTATTTCTTATGCACTTTCAAGAATTGGATAACATCGAACATTAGTTGCGGGGGGGCGGGGGGGGGGGGGGGGCTGTGTAGATTAAGGGTGACTACGGGTAATCCCTGATTCCTTTTTGTCATTTGTTTATGTAAACATGCGGGCTGATGTTTGGGGGTTGGTGGGTGGATGGGATCATTGTTATTATGGGGATTGACATATCTTGCTGATTATTGTTTATTGTTGATGGGTTTAAATGTGGGAGAAAATGTGAAAAAGGAGGAGAATAAAAATATTTTTTTTTAAAAAATGCACGAACACTTGCCTTAATGGGCCCATTTAGTCCCCGAACATCATCAACTGAGTTACCCATACTTCTTTTTTTAGCCAGCTCCCCAGGTCATCGTTTCGTACCCCCTGGGGCTCCCACAAGGTATACACTGCCATCACTCCTCGCGCATTTGCGCCAAACCAGCGGCAGCTCCCCCAAGTCATCGTTTTGTGCCACCTGGGGCTCCTACAAGGTATCCACTGCCATCACCCCTCTTGCATCTGTGCCACACCAGCTCACTCCATGTCAGTCCCTCCTTCCTCCCATTCCTCCCCCCTCCCCCATCCCTCCCACCCGTGGCAAAGATAAAACAGAACTGCAACCACCTCCGCCACCCCAAATCACCAGTTTACGCCCCACACCGCTTCTGTTAACTCACCTCTCCACTAATATGGTGGCCCCCACCCGAGGCCCCCATGTTCCCCTTTCCCACCTCGAGACCCTTGTACCCGATGTGTCATATCTCCACCTCCCTTCCCAGGACTCTCCCCCTTGCAAACCCAAACACAGAACATACATCTCCTAACATTAGAAAGATGGATAAGGGTGGCACGGCGGCATAGTGGTTAGCACTTCTGCCTCACAGTTCAATCCAGGTCCCGGGTCACTTTCTGTGTGGAGTTTGCACATTCTTCCCGTGTCTGCTTGGGTTTCCCCCCCACAAACCCAAAGATGTGCAAGGTAGGTAGATTGGCCACTTTAAATTTCCCCTTAATTGGAAAAAAAAGAATTGGGTACTCTAAATTAAAAAGAAAGAAAGGTAGAGAAGAGAATAATATTGGAAAAAGAATAAAGAAACATTAACCACATTGACATCAACTCAGTCCAAAATATTTACAGGTCTGCAATCCCGCGATCCCGTAAAAACCTGATCGCTTCTTCTGGCGTGTCCATATAGAACTCCTGGTTTTGGAATGTGACCCACAGCCGAGCCGGGTACAATACCCCAAATTTCACGCCTTCCTTGTGAAGGTCCACTTTAACCCTGTTAATCCTGGCCCGCTGTTTGGCCAGCTCCGCACCCAAATCCTGGTAAATTCAGACCACGTTCCCTTCCAAGGTGCACTTCTTCATCTGCTTTGCCCATTGTAGAATTTTCTCTTTGTCTAAGACCCAATGTCATCTCACCAACATTGCTCTCGTCTGTTCGTCCGCCTTTGGTTCCCTCCTCATCGCCCTGTTTGCTCGGTCCACCTTGAAGGATTGATCGAAGGCCCTCACTCCCATTAGCTTTTCCAACATTCACACTACATAGTCGACGGATTATGAACCCTCAGTCCCTTCTGACAGCTCTACTATTCGGATATTCTGCTGCTTCTCCCGATTTATTAAATCATCCACCTTCACTCGCAGCTCTTCTGGCTCTCAGCTACCAGGATAATCTCCGCCTCCACGAGGCCAACCAGTCCTCGTGGTCAGCCACTGACTCCTCCATCTTTTGGAGTGACAGTTCCTAGGCCTTGAGCCTCTGTTCTACCCTCTCAATGGCTGCCCGATTCGGGTCAGCCACCTTGGCCAGATCCTCCAAGGTTTCACACCTCTGCTGCTGGAATTTCGAAGTCAAAAATTTCACCGCGTTGGTAGTGCCGCCTCGCAGCCTACTGACATCTTAACTCCACTTAGAGAAAGCTCCTGGTCCATTTGGTGCCCCTTAATCAACGTGCTTCTTGTACAGTAAGGTTTAAACATGCCCCATTATTGAAGACTTCTTGTCTCACACTGTTCCGCTCCTTTTCCTTTCTACATTCGCCCACATATATGGGTATTCAGGTCTGATTAATCCTGTCTTGCTTGGGAGCCACCAAGTGCTTACACCATGGCCACCACCGGCGGTACCCCCACCTGCAAATTCAACCATTCATTTTATATTTTGCTCCTCAATCTTTGACCAACATGGATTACTTCACACTTCTCTGTGTGAAAATTCATTTTCTTTTCTTTATTCTTTCATGGATGTGGATGTCACTGGCAAGGCCAGCATTTGTTGCCCATCCTAGTTGCGCCACATGCGAGGCCATTTCAGAGGGCAGTTAAGAGTCACCCACATTGCTGTGGATCTATGTAGGCTGTACCAAGTGAAGGCAACGGTTTTCCTTCTGTAAAGAACATTAGCGAACCAGATGTGATTTTAGGGCAATTGATGACAGTTTCATGATCATCATGGCTGAGACTAACTTTATATTCCAGATTTATCAGTTGAATTTAAATTCCACCAGCTGCCACGATGGGATTTGAACCCCTGCCTCCAGACCATTGGCCTGGGCATCTGGATTGTGAGTCCAGCAACATTATATGTCTTCACATTTCACCAGGTTGTTATTCAAGTCTGTTACTCTCTCCTTCGTATTTTACAACATTTCCAAATTTCATGATCAACTTAATGTCCTCTCGCGCCCATGCCTCACTGTCATCCTGCACAAATGGTGCCTTGCCCTTCTTTGCATATAAGCCATTATCAACACCTGTCTCCCTGTTTTGCTTCCAGAAGAAGAAAGTACACAATTTGATGAGAGGCAGAGACACAGGAAGGAGTTAACCCTGTTGTGATGGGCAACTGTCAGACACTGGCAATGTTTGCTCACCTGGTCCACTGGGAAGGAGGCCTTGTTCCATGAAATTGCTGAATTTAGCAGTAAATTTTCTCCTCGTGTCTACATGGGTTTCCTCCGGGTGCTCTGGTTTCCTCTCACAGTCGAAGATGTGAGGGTTAGGTGGATTGGCCATGCTAAATTGTTCCTTAGTGTCCAAAAGGTAACGTGGGGTTATTGGGTTACAGGGGTAGGACGGAGGCATGAGCTTAAGTAGGGTGCTCTTTCCAAGGGTCGGTGCAGACTCGATGGGCCAAATGGCCTCTTTCTGTACTGTTGTGATTCTATATAATGTGCACATTTTTTGAAATGATGTGCTGGTGAAGAAAATGGCTTGCATTTCTGCACTTTTACAATGATGGGCCATCCCAAATTGTTGCTCTTTTTAGCCTTAGTTTATTAGCTCTGATTATGTCACCTTCCCTCACGAGTCGCCAGGTATCTTTCTGATACCGCCACATGGTTCAAACTCGAGTTATGATTAATAAGTCAGCACACCGCTTAGGAAGATTGAAATCAACGGTCATTTATTATATACAAAAACTAATGCTTACACAATAATCCTACCATCTATATCGAAACCCACCACTACTGGCCAATACTTAACTTTAGGAAGGGCCCACCAGGTCAGGGAAACTAATGGCTTATCGAATCGGATCTGGCCCCCTGGATTCAAAAGGCTGCTACAGGTCAGTGGCTAGGTATCTCTACCGGATAGCGATCGTTGGATTCAAACTTACAGTGGCCAGTGGCTGGTCTTGCGAAGGTCTCGAGCAGGCGAAGATGAGAGAGAGAGAGATCTGAACTTGGCCCCTCACTTTATAGGGCCCAGGGGCTTCCTGCCTCTCAGGGCGGCCCTTGACCCTGAGTCCCAAGTGATTGGACTTGTTCCCAATCACTGGGTTCGATATGCTCCAATAATGGGGCGATTCCTCGATCAGGGGGTGGTCGTTCACCTGTCTTTGTTTCGGCCACTGCAGGCGCCGACAGGTCTGGCCCGGCATTCAATTGCTAATATGATGCAATTGTTCCCGGGGATAGCCGATTAAACTGCAGATGTCTGGGTTGATGTGCTGCTAATAGTCCTGAGTATCGATCTGGGCTGACTTCCCCAGAGCCGAATACGCTATTCTGTCTGCAGCTGTCCGTTTGTGTCCTGTTGGCTGCTTTTCCCATCAGCCTTTTCGGTTAGCCATTTTAAATCGGGTTTTGGCCAAATTAATAGGGAATAAGCCATTTTAGGTGGCTACAAAATTTACAGCCAATTAAGTACCTTTGAAGTGCCCAATGTAGGAAATGTACATTAAAGACCCAAGTCACAGTTATTAATTATTTTTTTTAAATTAAGAGTACCCAATTCATTTTTTCCAATTAAGGGCAATTTAGCATGGCCAATCCACCTACCCTGGGTTGTGGGGGTGAAACCCACACAGACACGGGGAGAATGTGCAAACTCCACATGGGCAGTGACCCAGAGCCGGAATCGAACCCATGTCCTCGGCACCGTGAGGCAGCAGCACTAACCAGTGCGCCACTGTGCTGTCCGTCACAGATATTAATTGAGAAGCACAGTGAAAGACACAATGACATCCTACTTGGCTACAAGATTCCGTGATACATATGTAGATCATCACACACAGTACCAAAAATAACATTTAAAAATCTGAATTTTTCATTATACCTGTTCCTGCCACTCAACCCATGAACCCATAGAATCCCTGCAGTGCAGGAGGAGGTCATTCAGTCCATCGAGTCTGCATTAACCCTCCGAAAGAGCACGCCCATGCCACCCTCTCCGGATAACATCTTTGAACACTAAGGGGCAATTTTACCATTGCAAATCCACCCAACTGCAGCACCCGGAGGAAAACCATACAGACATGGGGACAAACTCTACACAGTGACCCAAGGCTGGAATTGAACCCAAACCCCTGGCGCTGTGAGGCAGCAGGGCTAACCACTGTGCCGCAGCAATTGTTTTCGACACTATGAATCCGAATGGACCACAGGAGGAATTACATTAATTGCATTTCATTCATTGAAACATTAACTTGGTCACAACACTCGTATAGATTCCGAAAACCGGCATTTAATTGGTTAACAGAGGATCGCAAGCATTCCTCAAGTTGCTGTGGAAGTGGCTAAACCAATTCTTCGGGGGGGGGGTAATTAAACATCTCGGATATTTGGTTTGAAAATCAAACGTCAATTGTCAGAATGCAGCCGTGGGAACGCAATGGGAGGGCTCAGCGACAAGGTCAACTGGGGACAGGCAACATCGTGAGCAAAAATACAAAGAACTGGATACCTGAACTCGATACATCTGGAGAACCTTCAACGAAGCGGGAATCCGGACATCTTCCGAACCTTACAGCAATTTTCTTATTTTAAATAAGGGACACTTTCTGGGAAAATCAAGGGCGGGTTTCTTAGTTCTTGGGAGGGTCCAGTCCTGAGTAATGAACTGGTTCGCTTTCAGCCTTGGGCAGGATGTTTTTGCAAGTGTGTCAAATCGGTAGCAGGTTTCTCACACAGAAACCTTTGAAAACGAAGTACTGTGCAGAACACACCCCGCGTCCCCATTAAAAAATCCTTCGCGATTAATATCAAGATAGCAAGATTAATATCAATAGCGAGATTAATATTGATCAGATTCATACTCGCATATTCATTTCAGAATTCTAACTCCTTTGTTTAATTGTGTACTTCATCATTAGATAATATTTAATTTGAATTTGGTAAAATTGCACATCAGATTATGTTTAATTGAGATGTTTGGTTTAAATAAACTTTCTGAAAAAATTGGGGCTGACGGCAGAACCCAATCAAGACAATAAATTAAGTGCAAAGCACCGGCGAATTTCAATGAAAATAGTTCCTCTTGCAAATTTGGAGTTTTATTAACATGAATGAATTTTGATTTATAACATGCATGAATTTTGGTTTATAATCAAGAGAATTGTTTATCACTGGGTGAGTAGCTTTCCTGTAAAATGAAAATCTACCAGTATCGCCTTAACTGACTCTTTTAAAACAACAATGTGTTTAACTTTGGGATCATTGAAAGCCAAATTGGAAAAAAACTATACATTTGCAATGATCTAAAACGGCAGGGAAATTATGCAGGTTCTTATTTTTCTCACGACTGACAGGGATAGGGTCTGAAGCGGTTGATAAATGGAGTTGAAATCAGCCATGATTGAATGGTGGAGTGGACACGATGGGCCGAATGGCCTTACTTCCGCTCCTATGTCTTATGGTCTTATAATGAATACTTGCACCGAGTTTTAGTTGAGCCACCTGCTTTAGCCATGTAAATGTTACAATCCTCATCTCCGCTCTGTTTCTTTATTGGCCCTGCAGTTCAAATTGGGAAAGGCGCCTTTATTTCCCAGCCCCTTTCCCTCCCTTGCTGCTCTTTGCTGCATAGTCTGGAAGTCACGTCTGAGGTGGCAATACAAAGAGCTATATTCGTCGATAAAATGTGCTTGCGTTACATATGAGGGGGGAAGGCAGTCAGGAAATAGGGGTTAAGGTCAGAGTCAGCTCTCAGCTGAGCAAATGCACTTGGCACTGCGGTGAGCTGCTGGGAGAGAGTCGCTATGAATGACACGACCTCAGGTTTAGGGAAATTCCCTTCTACTCTGCACACACACACAATTGAGGGCTGGCGTTACGATGTAATTTAATAATCCACCAGATTTAATTTCACCGAATGCCATCAATATGCATTACACGGCACCAACTGTACACATGCACACACACAGCTGTCAGTATAGGCAGTGCATCAACAGAAAAAATAGAAATGTGAACATGGGGGAATAAAAGCTGCAGAATTGGAGGGAAACACACGTACTGTTAAAGTACGTGTCTGTGATATTAACCATCTGGTTAATGTTCTCCATATGTTCTGAATGGATTATGCCTCAGATTATTGTCAGAGGATAATTGTCATGGGTTGGGTGTCCTGAATTGAGATGACAGCACTCACCCACACATGGCTGCAGATGTGCATTGGGGGGGGGAAGGGTCACTGGTGGGGAATGTTGAGTTGTTGCTGCTGCTGCAGGGGAACTATTTGCTGTGGTGGGGGAAGCGCGTGGGGGCTGGCGGACGGAGCGAGTGGCGGTTTCGCAGGCTGTTGGCGGAGGGATACGGGCTGTGTGTGGTTGTGGCGGCTGGAGCTCGAGCGGCGTCTGCACGGAGCCGGTCAGCGGCTTTCTGGCTGAATAAAACCTCCTCAGCTGGATTCAGCTCTTCCCTCCCACCATGTCAGTTCGGTGAGGTTTTTTCCCCAGTTTGGTGAGGTTGAAGCTGGGTGGGAGGGGGGGGGGGGGAGTGAAGAGTGTGTGTGTGGAGGCGATGGCGCCGGGTCCTCGGATGGAGCTGGTCGGTAAACGGTTTATGTGTGTGGGTGACAGCGGCTGGGATCTGGACGTGTCGAGAATCCATGAATGGCAATGGCGAGCCGGGGTGATCAGAGCCGTCTCCTACAGAGAGTCCTCCAACAGAGAGTTGTCGGTGAGTGTCCGAGTCCCACCATTGTCCCGCTCCCCCCCCCCCCCCCCCCCCCCGACCCGCAGCCGCTCTCTGCCTGTCTGCAACTGCCTGTACATTTGTCCGTGTGCCTCTCTCTGGCTGTCTGGGTCAGTCTGTGATTATGCCTGTATTTCTTTCTCTTCATGTTTATGTTTGTCTGCCTGTCTTATCTGCTCGAGTCTGTGGGGATCTCTGCCTGCCTGTCTGTGGGGGTGGGTCTCTGTCTTTGTGTCCATGCGTGTGCCTGTGTTTTCGTCTGTCTGCCTGATGTATGGGGGTCTGTGTGTATGTGTTCGTCTGTCTGTGTGTCTGTATCTGTGCCTGTCAGCCTACGTCTATGTGTGTATTGTGGACCTCACAGCTTTGCAGCTGCCTTGAGATTCTCTCCAAACACTTAGTTTCCTGTCTATGTGTTTTTGTTAAGTGCCAAGTCCTGGTTTGGAATGAACAGTGATTTACTCTTATTATTTGCAATTAAAATTAAATCGTTGCGTTAAATCAGACTGTGGCATTGTATCCCCCACCCCTAGTTACTGGAAGAAACTGAGGTTATTTAAATGCAGGAGTACTCATTTGTTATGTTGTGGTCCTCAAGAGATTGAGAACAAATGCTGTCAGGTTAGAAGTACATGTAGTAATTACACTGCGAGCGTGGCATGATCCTGGTGTTTTGTAATACTCATGCTTGCATATGTTTGGCATCGCGACAGTGGTGTTATCTGAGAATAAATAACATGGCATTTGTCCTGGAGCTATTTCGAGGACTGCTCCTTCTGGTGATTATGTTGCTGCTGGTTTGGTGTACACATGACTGCTCCCCCACCCCCACTCCTCCACAAAATATTCATGGCTGCAGGGAAGCATCCAGATGCTAGTTTTTTTTTTGTCTGGTAAATAATTCAGAAGCCATATTTTCCAAGATTCTGCAGAAAAAACGCAAATCTCCATATTTTGTTCAACAAATGTTGTCAAAATGTGGGAGAAAAATGACCAATGTATCCAAAATAACAGTTTCATGGGACCACAATCAAATTTGGTAACACATTACACTACACGTTTAAATCAAGACAAAATGTTCTATTTATAAGTAATTTTTCAAAAGTAGCATACATGTCCATAGTTCTTGGTGTCAACAATTTAAACTTCAACGTACAATAGACCTGCTTGACACTACATTACAGTTTTCAAGTATTCACAAGTCTCTAAAAATATGGACAGTATGGAAAATACCATTGTTATTTTTCCTTGTCATAAACTGTTGATATTATATACATAATTACTGATGAACTATTGTTCTGATAGGTACAGTTCTCTCTAATTGGGTGACTGAAATGAAAAAGGAAAACCAAGTCTTTATAGTAAAAAATATAGTCAGTGTGGGCTCCAAAAGGTTGACAAGGTAATGGAAAGAGCAGACAAAGGGTAATATAGTAAATGTCATGTATTTGGATTTTCAGAAAGTCTTTTTGGAAGTTACCACAAGGTAGGGTTGTGACATAAAGTCAGGGACAAATAGCTGAATAGATAGCAAATTGGTTAAAAAATGGGTGGGATAAATTCAGATTGAACAAAGATGAAAACAGGTCTCCCTCAAATTTCTGTGCTTGGACGATTGTTCATAATTTATATTTAGATGTAGGAATAAATAACTGGGTTAATATCAAAATCTGCCAATGATACCAAAATGTGGGAGCATAGCTATCACAGAAAATATGATGTGGAGATGCCGGCGTTGGACTGGGGTGAGCACAGTAAGAAGTCTTACAGCACCAGGTTAAAGTCCAACAGGTTTGTTTCAAATCACTAGCTTTCGGAGCACTGCTCCATTCACCTGAGGAAGGAGCAGTGCTCCGAAAGCTAGTGATTTGAAACAAACCCGTTGGTCTTTAGCCTGGTGTTGTAAGATTTCTTACAGAAAAAATGCACAGTGACACAGTTGTAGCACTGCTGCCTCACAGTGCCAGGGACCCCGGTTCAATTCCGGCCTTGGATGTCTGTCTGTGTGGAGTTTGTAAGTTCTCCCTCTTTCCTCCCACAGTCCAAAGAAGTGCAGATTAAGTGGATTGGTCATGCTAAATTGCACGTTGTGTCCAAAGGTTAGGTCGGGTTATGGGGTTACAGGGATAGGTTGGGGGAGTGGGCCTAGTTAGGGTGCTCTTTCAGAGGGTCGGTGTAGACCCGATGGGCCAGATGGTCTCCTTCTGCACTGTAGGGTTTCTATGATGAGACAAAAAGATAATCAAATTTAAGATGGGATAGTTAAGTGGCAAATTAACTTTTTCACTTAAGTGTGAGATGATTGACTTTAGTGGAAAAAAATAGAACCATCACCAATATCTTTAGAATAAGAAACTGAGTGGAGTAAAAAGCGAAGCAGTCTCAGAATAGAGATGGACTAATAATTGAAATCAGTATTAAAATTCATGTGCAAGCAAAGTGCAGATGTATTTGTATAGAATTCAGAAGTGTTGAGATTCTGTTAAATTTGTATAGGACTCTGGTTTGCCCACACGAGGGGTACCGTGTACAATCCTGGTGTCCATACCGGAAAAACACTGTACAAATTGTAAAGAAAAAGACACTCAAAGATGATACAACTGGCACAGTGGTGCAGTGGTTAGCACTGCTGCCTCATGGTGCCGAGGACCCATATCTAAGGAAGGATGTGCTAGCCTCGGAAAGGGTCCAGAGGAGGTACACAAGAATGATCCGTGGAATGAAGGGCTTGTCGTAGGAGGAATGGTTGAGGACTCTGGGTCTGTACTCGTGGAGTTTAGAAGGATGAGGTGGGATCTTATTGAAACTTACAGAATACTTATTGCGAGGCCTGGATAGTGTGGATGTGGAGAGGATGTTTCCACTTGTAGGAAAAACTGGAACCAGAGGACACAATCTCAGACGAAAGGGATGATCCTTGAAAACAGAGATGAGGAGGCATTTCCTCAGCCAGAGGGTGGTGAATCTGTGGAACACTTTGCCGCAGAAGGCTGTGGAGGCTAAATCACTGAGTGTCTTTAAGACAGAGATAGATAGATTCTTGATTGAGAAGGGGATCAGGGGTTATGGGGGGGAAAGGCAAGAGAATGGGGGATGAGAAAAATATTAGCCAAGATTGAATGACGGAGCAGAATTGATGGGCCTAGTGGGCCAATTCTGCTCCTATGTCTTATGGATTTGATCCCAGCTCCTGTTCACTGTTTGTCTGGAGTTTGCACATTCTCTCCGTGTCTGCATGTCCCCACAACCCAAAGATGTGCAGTAGGTGGATTGGCCACGCTAAATTGCCCCTTAATTGGAAAAAAAATAGTTGGGTACTCTAAATTTTTTAAAAAAGAAGATACAACTGAGATACGTGCTTTTGGGAACGATTGAACAATTTTTTTTTAAGAGGAGACCTGATCAAGGTCTTCAAAATTTAAAGTGGGTTGGATTGGCAAATGAGAAGAGGATGTGCGTGAATTTAAAAAGCAGGGGCTTTAAATATACGATTGTTATTAAAATGTCCAATAGGGAGAGGAGGAGTAATTCCTTTACTCAAAAGATAAGAACGTGGAACTTGCTATCACAGGAATTGGTTAAGCAAATAACTTGGATTCTTTTAAAAGGAAAATTGATTAGTATGACATGTAGGGAAAGGGAATTTCAAAAATGAGTTTGAGAGATGAGGCAGATGGAACGAGAGGAGACGTGTGAAGTATAAACACTAGCACAAACGAGTTGGGGCCCAATGGCCTACATGTAATGTGAGCTGCATTCAATAACATTAAAGAAAAGAATCAAATGCTTCATGAGTGGTCTATTTATTGTAAGAATTTCAAATTTTGAATTGTGCTCGTATTGTAGTGTAAAAGTGTGCATCAGCACCTGGTCTTCCCGTTTGTGGTGGTGGTTAAGCATCAGTTTGCAAGAACATCTGAAATTCTGTCAAAATTTCAGTTGGTGAGAATTCACAAAATCCAAATAGAGATGGCACTTTACAAGGGAATGCTTTAACGTTCATTGCAATAAATGTGAAAAATCTGAGGTTATTTTGTGCTAGGATAAGCGCTCTGACTGAAATTAGAAGCTGTTTCTGTCAGTTGCTAATTCAGCTGCGTGTGTATGCACCTGAAGAAATAAGTTGCATTATACAATCTTCTGAACATGTTCGTTTTGAGTGAATTCTGAAAAGTAGGTATGTCAGACAGCTGATGACTTTGGTAAGTTTTTATTTGCATTTCTTTCTGGTCTATAGTGCGCTTACAAATATTAAATTTATAAAAATGAAAAAGATAATTGTGTCGTGCTCTTAAATGGCTCCGGATCACATGGTTGCCAATGTAGACGTGGCAGTGATCATGATTCTTGTGGTGTTCCGCTTTTCCGATTTAATTATAAAACAGATTCTTTCTGTTTGACCAGAATCTCTCAGATCAGTCTCCAGGACCTGACAATTTTCACCTCAGGCTGTTCATTGCAGATATGTTGATCCTAATTGTTGAAAGTTGTCTGGTTTGAAGAATTGACCTGTGGATTGAAAAAAATGCAATTGTCATTCCATTGTTTAGCAGAGAGTCAGCATGGGTTTGAGATGTAGGTCATATATGATTAATGTTTGGTGAATTGTTTTACAAGGTCACAAGCATGGTTTAGAGAGAAGTGTCGAAGGACACTGTTCATATGGGCTTTCAGAGAAGAATTGTATCAGAATTGTTAGCAGAAGGAAAATACAAACTTGTAATATTCATACTGCTACCTCACAGCGCAGGGACTGGGTTGAATTCCAGCCTTGGGTGACTGTCTGTGAGGAGTTCGCATTTTCTCCCCATTTCTGCGTCGGTTTCCTTTGGGTGCTCTGGTTTTCTCCCACAGTCCAAAGATGTGCAGTTTAGGTGGATTGGCCATGCTAGATTAGCCCTTAGTGCCCAAAACGTGAGATGGGGTAACTTGGTTATGGGGATATGGTGGGGATGAGGGCAGAGATACGGTGATCTTTCCAAGGGCTGGTGGAGATTCGGACTGAATGACTTCCTTCTGCACTGTAGGGATTCTATGATTATGTGTTTGCAGGAGAGAAAAGACAACAACTTGGCTCAGAATTGGAGCAAGGATAGGACAGAATCTGAGGGTTTAAGAGCATGCAGGCAGAAAATGGGGGTGGCTTTCTCAAATTTGAAAATCTGAAATTAAAATCAAACTTTGCCGAGGTAACTGTGAGAAAGAATTTGGAGACATAGTACTGAGCAACAAGAGGATGGCTCAAAAGCTATAATAATCTTTATTGTCACAAGTAGGTTTACATTGATACTGCAATGAAGTTTCTGTGAAAAGCCCCCAGTTGCCTCATTCCGGCGCCAGTCTGGGTACACGGAGGGAGAATTCAGAATGTCCAATTCACCCAACAAGCATGTCTTTCGGAGCACCTGAAGGAAACCCACGCAGACAGAGGGAGAAGGTGCAAACTCTGCACAGACAGTGACCCAAACCGGGAATCAAACCAGAGACCTTGGTGCTGTGAAGCTAGAGTGCTAACCACTGAGCTACCTTTCTGCCATAAAACAAATAACATCGCTAGGTGTGGACGGAAACCCACCTGTACCAACATGAGAAAGAATTCAAAATGTTACATCCTAATGGGACAGCCAGAAGTGACAAGTGCACACCTGATGCAAGACTTTGAATACATTTGACAGATATTTCATGCATTTAATGAACAAGTTCTTCGAGTTCATTTGAAATTGTGTGACTGCAGAAATTACGGTTTGGGATGATGCAGTGTTTTGAAGTATGTGTATTATACAGTAGCTTAACAGTGCTGTAATTTAGAAAAAATGAATACTTCACGTTTCCATATAGTATCTGACAATTGCGAAAATTTGCCCTTTAACTTCCTCTAACTGAGGAAGGATAGTTGCAGCTGGACCCTCTCTTGGTGTTGAACCACCTAAAGAAACCTTGTACAGGTGTGGAAACTGAAGTTGGAAATGCGCTGAAAGGCATCCCTTTCTTTCCTCCGCATCGCCATCTATGTCTCTCTGCATTTTTCTGCCTTCTGTGTTGATGGCAGAGTGTCCGGTTAGGTGCAGTTTTATGGGCACATGAATCTCTCCAGTACTTTGTCCATATGGCCAAAATTGTAAAGGTTACCTGGTATGTTGTGTGCAACATCTGAACTTGATCCAGACATAACTGTAACACATAACATAATATAACATGCTGTAATGATTCTATTTGTTTCTATAACCGTATGTGAATTTTGCAGTAAAAAAGCAGTGATCAATAATAGGAATGTTTGTTTTTCTTTCCTTTCCACTATTCTTTTCTGTTGACACTTTGCTTTTTTTTCTCTGCTCTCCCTTTTTGTTTTTATGTCACTTTATGTATCGGACTGTCTGGTTTTGTACTTTTTGTTTTCTCTCACTTGTCTTTTTGTCATTCTTTCTGTCTTTGTCGTTTCATTTAAAAAAAAATCTTCACTTTCTCCTTTTTCTAACCTTTCCAGCTTCATCTCGCTCTCTTTTTCTAGCTACCTTTCTCTGCTTGTCCCATCGTATGTATCCCTCCATCTTCGTCTTTTCCCTCTTTCTTCACTCCATGCTCTCTCATTCATCTTGTCCCACTTGCTTTTCTGTGCACATTCTACCCTTCAATTTTCCCTGCTGCCATCTCCAATCCAGTCTTTCTCTTATCATCTCTCTTCAATCCTTTCTCTGCCCTTTTTTCATCGTCATTTTTCCTGACTTCTCTGTGGTTTATCTTTCATTCCAACTTTCTCTGTCTTTCGTATTCTTCTCTGTTTCTCATGCTGTTTCATTCATGCTCATTTAAATGATTTCCTGTTTGCCAGTTCTCCGGTGAGTCGTTTGTTCTGGTGAATTGACCTGTCTTGGACTTTTGGTCTCTTTCCTTCTATTGCATTTGCACATATTACTCATTCTCGCTTGCTCTTGTGCACACTTGTATGCTCTCATTGTTCTATTTCTTGCCCAAGAACACTGAGACCAGTTCTGTCACCTTGAGTTCCACTTTATCTTAAATCAGCAAACTTTGCACGCACAAGAATTCAAATCTAGGATTTTGCTAGCCATTTTACCGAACTACTGAGTTCATCTTTGAGTGACTGGGAATGTGACTGTCAGTTTTCTATGTTTATATAATGCTTTTTCTGTAGATCAGAAGAGAAATACCTTGCTGTTAATTCTACATGTTAAAGGAAATCAATTTAATAAATTTGAGTCTTAAAGGCATTAAAAAAATTTATCAGGCTTTTTATAGCGACTGCACATGTGTAGGTTTTGTATTTAACAAAGCATAAAAAGTTACTCCATATAATTACTCTTGTATTGAAATTAATATTCAGTTGGCCTGGAAAAATCTAACATTTCTAAGAAACAATCTACCATTTTGTTAGTTGTCAATTTACAGCTGGACATTGACAATTCTCAGTCCCTTCAGCACGTTCTGTTCATTTTTATGTAACAAGATGATAACCAGTCAATCAATCATTTTTTAACATTATTTCATTCATCATCTGCCCATTTATTTGGTTAACTGATGAGCAACAGTGTCCTTTTCTCTATCTACTCACTTGACCAATAAGAGATTGCAACTTCAACATTGGTGCATTTATCCATGTTACTAATTGTAAAAGCACCTACTCTGTAAAAGTACCCAGCACCTACTCTGGTTTGCATCTGTCTCAAATCGGAGGTTTCGTAGATTATCATAGAATTTACAGTGCAGAAGGAGGCCATTCGGCCCATCGAGACTGCACCAGCTCTTGGAAAGAGCACCCTACCCAAGGTCAACACCTCCACCCTATCCCAGTAACCTCACCCAACACTAAGGGCAGTTTTGGACACTAAGGGCAATTTATCACAGCCAATCCACCTAACCTGCACATCTTTGGTTCTAAGGTTCTAAGAATTTGTGCTTCATTAATGGGAAGAATATCCTATTGGGGCTTTCTTAAAGTAATCTGAAAGTGGTGCACCGAGTATTATCATGCTGCTTTGTCAGAAGTGAGGAAAATAGATTTTCATGACTATGAATCACCTTTCTGTTTTGCACTTCCTTCTAAAGTGCCATCTTCTAAAGTGCCACCTGTATGTACATGACGTGGATGGTATTCTCACCATGGTGCTTCACACTAAGACCAATATTACACAGTTAAGTACTTATTCCATCAAAGGATAATCTTTGTTATCCGGCATGCCCTGGCAATGGGAGCTGCTAGTTTATCAGTCCCCCATTTTCATTCAGTGAGAGAGCTTCCAGGATGATCATATTGGTATTGACGTCTCATGAATCGACTAAGCGGTGCCAAGGGAAAATGCAGAGCAGTGGTGGGCTGAAACTGGAGTAAGAACAGGACCGTTGGCAATTACTGGTGAGTTTGACATCTCCAATCAAAAAACAGACAGACCCAACCAACCCGACCCTAGAATTCCGGTTAAGAGAGAATTTGGGTTGGTTGAGTGCCAGGTAACAGAAATTTTACAGTTGCTTTCTTTTTATTTGTGAACTGGCAAGCTAGTCTTTATTGTGGGGAAAGCAACCTTCTGACAGTTCTGTCATAGTTTGGCACGGTGGCACAGTGGCATTACTGCTGCCTCACAGTGCCAGGGACTTGAGTTTGATTCCCACCTCGCGTGACTATCTTGTGGAGTTTGCACTTTCTCCCCGTGTCTGTGTGGGTTTCCCCTGGGTGCTCTGGTTTCCTCCCACAGTCCAAAGATGTGCGGGTTAGATAGATTGGCCATGCTAAATTGCCCCAAGGTGGTGTTACAGGTATAGGGTGGGGAATTGGGCCTAGTTCGGGTGCTAACTAACTTGAGTTAGTTATTGCAGAATCAATGTGACGAATGGCCTCCTTCTGCACTGTAGGGATTCTCTGAATTTCTCTTCCATTAATAGACCAAAAAAGCATGACTTTGAAGCGAGAACTGAAGAAAAGTTCTTGCTTCTGAAGCATTCAAAAGCACTCACAATTATTTAAATTTGTCAGTTTGATTTGGTGCATATCAAATTTGTAAATAAAAGTAAGTTTCTCTGAGGGAAGAGAATATATATAAACCTTGCTGCTTTCATTTTTTGCTAGTTGTTGAATTACAACTGCGATACTGTTCCTTTTAAGTGTTCTGCACAAAACCAAGACAAGGTTAGATTGATTCTAGAAATTCACCAGATCCCCAGACTTCATGTCTGCACCCACTGATTGTACTTCAATACTGGAAAGTCTTGGTTAAGTGAAAACAGCTGGATTGTATTTGTGTTCAGTGCAGAGTGGTGTATCATTGCATGCTTTAGCAGGTAAAATAAATTCTTCAGGAGCCTGAAATTTGAATCCTGTGAGACAAAAAAGAAAGTATTATCTCTTAAAATCTGGGATAGTTCTGTGCTACCAGGCATATTAAGCTAACATGGTGGCCCAGACTTGGAAATTGTAGACTTAAAAGAAGGAATTTAATATGTCTTTCCTGTTTTCAGACATCCCATTGTGCTTCGCGGTATTTCTGAAATGTAGCCACAGCTGTAACGTAGGGAAGCTCAGCAGTCAATTTGCACACAGCAAAGCCCCACAAAAAGTGGAGATTAATGAGCAGGTAATCTGTTTGATTGGTGTTTGGAAGTGGTGATGTCCCGGACAATACCCTCCCTCGTCTTTGAGAAGTGCCATTGGACCTTTTACACCCAACTGAGAGAGTTGAAGAGACCTTGAGATACAATGTCTCAGCAGAAAGATGGCATCTCCATCAATACTATTAGGACAGAAGTGGAGATGTTTACCGATAATTGCTCAGTGTTCAGGACCTTCGCATCGCCTCAGACAATGAAGCAGCCGAAGCCCACATGCAAGATTTTGGATTTGTCAAATGAGTCGCTGAAATAAAATTTTGTGAACTTCTGATTTTCAAGCGAGTGTGCCACAATAAGTCAACAACTTCACCTGGTGATCTAGATTGGATTATTTTAAATATTTGAAATTAAGTTTACTTATTGCTCAGTGGGAAGTTTCAGATTTGTTTAAAATAGAACAAAATAATTCCAAATACTTAAATGCACCACATTTAATCTGGGAATATATTGAAAATTATTTGGACATTTGTAAATTAAGGTAAAGTTGCCATAGTCCCAGATGACCATAGACTGCTTTCCCCTTTGAGGGATTTAACCTGAGGATCACCCTACTTCAGGCGAGGGGCAAGGTTGAGAAGGCGGGCCTTCATGAATAACCTCAGCTGGTACAGGAATTGAACCCGCACTGCTGACCTTATTCTGCATCACGAACCAGCAGTTTAGCCAACTGAGCTAAACAGGCCCCCCTCAAGGTGGTGATGCATAACTGTTATAACCCTTCAGCAGGCCAACGGATCGGCAACCTCAGAGTCCCTGTGGCCTCCCCTGTGTATGATTTAGACAGATTGGGGGGGGGGGGGGGGGGGGGGGGGGCTCCCCCCCCCCCCCCCCCCCTTTTTCCTAGGACTGCTGGAACACAAAGACCCCGGCCTGGGTGTGGGATGGGGCGCGGGAGACCCTTTGGGGAATAGGACGTGTAAATAGTAAGGAGAATAAATTGTAACTTTTCTACAGTCGTCGCTTCTGAGTGGTTGCTTGCCTGAGACTTTACAGCAACCTTCTTGAATCTCTACAATCCATATGGTATAGGCACACCCACATTGCTTATGAGGAGAGTGTTCCAGGATTTTGAACCCGGCGATGGTCAAGGAACATTGCTTTAGTTCCAAATTCGAACAGTATGATGCTTGGAGGGGAAAACACAAATGGCAGTGTTCCTCTTGTCCTCCTAGGTGGTAGAGATGACGGTCTGGGAGGTGCTGTTGAAGGAACCGTGGCGATTTGCAGCGTTGCATCTTTTAATTGGTACACAATGTTGTTGGTGGCGAGGCAGGCAACTTTAAGGGGGAGAGTGGCTGCTTTGTCCTGGATGAGTGTTGTTGGAAGTGTACTCATCCAGTCAATTAGAATGTGTTCCATAACAGTCCTGACTTGTGCCTTGAGGTGGTGGACAGGTAAGATGGTGGACGGGTTATGGGGAGTCAGGAGGTGAGTTTCTGATCAATGATAATCCCCAGTATGCTGATGGCATAGGTTTCAGCGATGTAATGTCAAGAGAAGGTGTTTAAACTTTCCTTTATTGGAGATGATAAGAACTCGGAGCAGAAGTAGACCACCCGGCCTTTCAAGCCTGCTCCACCATTCAATGGGATCATGGCTGATCTTTTGTGGACTCAGCTCCACTTTCCCGCCCGAATAACATAACCCTTTATTCTTCAAAAAACTGTCTATCTTTATCTTGAAAATATTTAATGAAGGAGCCTCAACTGCTTCATTGGGCAGGGAATTCCATAGATTCACAACCCTTTGGGTTAAGAAGTTCCTCCTAAGCTCAGTCCTAAATCTACTTCCCCTTATTTTGAGGCTATGCCCCCTAGTTCTGCTTTCACCCGTCAGTGGAAACAACCTTCCCGATTCTATCCTATCCATTCTCTTCATAATTTTATATGCTTCTATTCGATCGATTCTCCCCCCCCGGGCATCCTTCTAAATTCCAACGAGTACAGTCCCAGTCTACTGATCATTGCCTAGCACTTGTGTCATGCGCATGTTACTTGCCGCGTAGCCGTTCAAACCTGAATGTTATCCAGGATTTTGCATGCGATCTGAGGCGATGTGAAGTTACTGAACACTGAGCAATTATTGGTAGACATCTCCACCTCTGTCCTTATGATGGAGGGAAGGTCCTTAACGAAGCAGTTGAAAGTGGTTGGGCCGAGGACATGACTCTGAGAAACTCTTGCAACAATGACCTGGGGCTGAGATGCTGAGCTTCCTGTGTGCTAGATATGACTCCAACCAATGGAAAGGTTTTCACCCTGATTCACATTGACTTCAATTTTGCTCGGGTACCTTGATGCCACGCTCAGCCAAACGTGGCCTTGATGTCAGGGACAGAAACTGCTACCTCACATCTGTGATTGAGCTCCTTTGTCCATGTTTGGACCAAGGCTGTATTATGGTTTGGAGTCGAGTGACCCTATTGAAACCCAAACTAAGCATCAGTAAGCACTCTATGCTGTTTGCCTCTATTAAAGAAGCTAAGAATTGCATGTACTTTCATAATAACCGTCTCAATTTTTGCCGTACCTTCAAAATTTGCATACATAGGCCTCCGGTCTCTCTGTTCCTGCACCATCTCTAAAATTATTGAAAGAAACCGAGAAACGTACCATTTCGTAGTCTGAGAAAGCCATTTATCCCTTGGAGCCTGCTCTGCCATTCAATAAGGATTTGTCTGACCTCCTTTGTGGTGTCAGCTTCACTTTGCTGTCTCTCTCCCCACCTCTCAAACCTTCACTCCCTTTTTTTAATCGAATAATTGTCTATCTCTGGCTTGAATAAATTCCATGATCCAGTCTGTACTGCTTTCTGGAGAAGAGAATTCCTTGGTGAGAATTTGTTTTCTCATTTTATTCTCTGTATTGCCTCCTCTCATTCGTGCTATCAAACGCATCACTTCACACTTTTGTGATAAATTTAATCTGGTATGCCGGTGTTCCTTTTTCTGTCTACGTTCTTGCTTATTACAGTTTTGAGTTTCATGTAACCTGCAAGCTTGGAAATCATGCCCAGTATACCCAAGTCCACGTCAGTTAATTATTCATTTGTGGGAGATGGACATCACTGTCACGGCCAGCATTTATTGCCCATCCCTGTACAGCTGACTGGTTTGTGAGGCATTTCGGAAGGCAGTTACGAGTGAATCACATGACTGAGCGTTACAAATCATATATAGGCCAGACCAGGCAGAATTCTTTCCCTGAAGAACAGCAACGATCCAGATGAGTTTTTACAATAACCCGGTCATATCATGGCCAATATTACTGGTGAGTTTTCTATTCCAATTTTTAAAAACTAACTGAATTTAAATTCCTCTGTTGCTGTGGTGTAGTTTGAACTCAAGTCTCCAGATCGTTAGTTCAGACCTGTGGGCTACTTTGCTACTGAACCCCCATACATATGAAAAAGAGTTGTAGTCCCAATATAGGTCCCTGGGGAAAACTGCATACTTCCCTCCTGTCTGAAAAAGAATATATTAGGTCTGTGTGAACTTTGATCGACCAGTACTTAGCGCATGTTAATAACACCCTCACCACTGTACGATAATGCACTGCCACCACTGCAGGAAGATGTAATTACAGAATTACCAGTTAACATAGGTAGTTTCTATTTTCAATAGAGATATAGAAATTAAAAATGGAAAGATAAAAATAGGGACAGAACGTATTATTTAACATGGGCCTGGTCCAGTTATCTTCCAACTTTTAAATTATCTTTGCCTGAAGATGACAATTGATCTTGATTCCCTTTTGTGCAACACTAAGGGAGATGGACCAGCAATATTAAAAATCTTACTACATCTGAGAGCACTTAATGACACTCAAGCTGTGTGGGTGGGCCTATATGTAAGAGAAAACAATGAGAGTACTTGGATTACATAACTGTTACACCTTTTGTGTTGCTTCCTATAAACTTTGGCAAATGAGCGATAAGAGAGTGATGGGTCGTGGGAGGGAGAGCGAATTTGCGCTGAACGGGGAATATGACTTTATCTTTGCTGTTGTCATGCCACTTCAGTTTTCAAAAAAGATCAGTTTTGAAGCTAGCTAATTACCTTTGTTTTGTAAACCGGAACGGCGAATGCAAATCTGAAACATATAATTCTAATTCAAAGTTGAAAGATAGTGGAAGCAATGGACAGAAATAGAGAAAGCCAGACTGACCACTTATTTTTCGCATTAATTCTAAATTTTCTCTTATTAACCAAAAAGTTTGAATTTTGATAGCAAACAAGACCTCTTTGAATGAATGGATAAGATGGGAAGATAGTTTAGGAGGCGAGCAGGGGAAACTGATTGGGGTGAGGAGGCCTTCGATATCTTCACATTTGGATTCTCTGTTTACCATTGATATTTTTAAAAATAAATTTAAGTACATAATTCTTTTTTTTTCCAATTAAGGGGCAATTTAGCATGGCCAATCCACCTACCCTGCACATCTTTTTGGGTTGTGGGGGTGAGACCCATACAGACACTGGGAGAACTTGCAAACTCCACACGGACAGTGACCCGGGGCAAGAATCAAACCCGGGTCCTCAGTGCCATGAGGCAGCAGTGCTAACTCCGAGATCAGCCATAATAATAATAATAAGAATAATCTTTATTGTCACAAGCAGGCTTACATTAACACTGCAATGAAGTTACTGTGTAAATCCCCTAGTCTTCACACTCCGGCGCCTGTTCGGGTAAACTGAGGGTGAATTCGGAATGTCCAAATCACCTAGCAACACATCTTTCGGGACTTGTGGGAGGAAACCGAAGTGTCTGGAGAAAACCCACGCAGACACAGGGAGATCGTGCATACTCCGCACAGAAAATGACCCAAGCCAGGAATTGAAATTGGGTCTCTGACTTGTGAAGCTACAGTGCTAATCACTGTGCTACCATGCCACTTTTAGGTGTTGGATTAACTGAAGTGAAAAGATGGATGGAAACTAGGATAAGTTGATGAACTGAGCAATAAAAGATGAGAATAAAAGATTGCAAGTGGGAATATGAATATTTTATTGAGGCATTTGTAATTTTAACAATTTTAAACATCAAATTTAAACAAAAACACAACAATATAACCAAAAAACTCCCCGGGCACAAACTCCAGCCAACATGGCTTACACAAACAGTGCCACCATCCCCAACCACCCCTCCGTTGGTTCTCCTCTCCTTACTCATCTCTCCCATCCCCCCCCCCCACAGCTTAATTTTCCTAGAAGAAGTCGATGAACGGCTGCCACCTCCGAGCAAACCCCTGCATCGAACCCCTCAAAGCACATTTAGTTTTTTTGAGTCTGAGAAACCCCATCATGTTGCTAACCCACATCCCCGACTTCGGGGGCTCCGAGTCCCTCCAACCTAGTAAGAACCGTCTCCGGGCCACCAGGGAGGCAAAGGCCTGGACGTCGGCCTCTCTCAACCCCTGGGCTCCCAGGTCTTTTGACACTCTGAAGATCGTCACCTCTGGACTCGGAACCATCCTCATTTGTAATACCTCTGATATGACATCCAAAAACCCCTGCCAGAAACCTATCAGCCTCTGACATGCCCAAAACATATGGACATGGTTTGCAGGACCCCCGCACAGCGCCCGCATCTATCCTCCACCTCCTCAAAGAATCTGCTCATCCGGGTCACAGTCATGTGTGCCCTATGGACCACCTTAAACTTTATCAGGCTGAGCTTGGCGCACGACGAGGGCGCATTAATTCTCCTCAGGGTCTCCTCCCATAACCCGACCTCCAACTCAAGCTCTTCTTCCCACTTTTTCTTCACCTCTTATCGGGGCTCCCTCCCACTTCTTCAGCTCCTTATAGATCTCTCAGACCTTGCCCTCTCCTACCCCTGTTCTTGACACCACCTTATCCTGTAGTCCCTGGAGCGGCAGGTGCGGGAAGGCCGAAACCTGCCTCCACACAAAATCCCTCACCTGTAGATACCGGAACCCATTCCCACCTGGCAACTCAAACTCCTCCAAGTTCGGAAAACTCTCATCAATAAAGAGATCTCCAAATCTCTCGATCCCCAGCCGCTTCCATCTCCAAAAGCCCTCGTCCAGCCCCCCCGGAGCAAACTGGTGGTCATCACATATCGGTGTCTACACCAACCCCCCCTCCAACCCCATGAGCTGCCTCCACTGTCCCCACACCCTCAGGGCTGCCACTACCACCGGGCTTGTGGAGTACCGAGCCGGCGAGAACGGCAGAGGTGCAGTTAACAATGCCCCCAAACAAGTGTCCTTACATGATGCCACCTCCACCCGCTCCTATACTGACCCCTTCCCCACTACCCACTTCCTGACCATCCCAATGTTCGCAGTCCAGTAGTACCCGTCCAAAGAAATCCCGAGATCTCTGCATTCATCTTTTTGAAGAATGCCTTGGGAATAAATATTGGGAGGCTCTGGAAAACAAACAAAAACCTTGGGAGGACTGTCATTTTAACTGTCTGTACCCGCCAATGACAACGGGAACGTGTGCTACCGCCGAAAGTCCCCCCATCATCTATACCAGTTTATGCAGCTGCTCCCACTCCTGCGCCACCTCGATACCCAAATATCGAAAGCTCACTCCCACCACCTTGAATGGCATCTCACCCAATCTCTTCTCCTGCCCCGTCGCCTGGATCGCAAAGACCTCACTCTTGCCCATATTCAATTTGTATCCCGAAAACCGGTCGAATTCCTCTAATATCCCCATAATCCCTCCAATTTCCCCCAGCTGATCCGATATGCACAGAAGCAGATAGACCGCATGAAGTGAGACTCTGTGTTCCACCCCCCTCCCTGCACTATCCCCTGCCAGACCTTCAATGCTCTCAAGGCCAATGCCAGCAGTTCTATAGCCAAGGCAAACAGCAGTGGGGAAAGTGGACATCATTGCCTCGTCCCCGGTACAACCTGAAGTAGTCTGATCTCACCCGATGCGTCTGCACGCTCACCACCGGTGCCTGGTATAGCAACCGAACCCAATCTACAAATCCCTGCCCAAACCCAAACTGCCCCAGGACCTCCCATAAGTCTTCCCACTCCACCTGATCAAAGGCCTTCTCTGCGTCCGTGGCCACCACCACCTCAACCACGTGCCTCTTTGGAGGCAACATAATTACATTAAGCAACTTCCTAATGTTGGTCGCCAAGTGTCGCCCCTTAACGAACCCCGTCTGGTCCTCCCCGATTACCCCTGGGGCGCAGTCCTTGATCCTTGTGGCCAGGACCTTCGGCAATAATTTGGCATCCACATTTAACAGGGAGATAGGCCTATATGATGCACAATTTTCCGGATCTTTATCCTGTTTTAAAATGAGGGAGATCGACATCGCGGGGAGCACTCCCAACTCCTTTGCTTCATTGAAGACCCTTACCAACAATGGTCCCAACATCCCGAGAACTTGTTATAAAATTCCACCGGGTACCCGTCCGATTGCCTTACCCGATTGCATCCACTTCTACAAGCCCAATTGGGGCCCCCAAGCTCTCCATCAGCTCCTCGTCAACCTTGGGGAACTCCAACCCTCCCAGAAAGCTCCTCATCCCTCTTCCCCGGCTGGGGGTTCCGACTTATACAATTTGCTATAAAACTCCCTAAACACTCCATTCACCCCCACCGGGTCCAAGACCGTGTTCCCTCCTGTGTCCTTCACTTCCTCAATTTTTCTCGTCACCTCCGGCTTCCTCAACTGGTGCGCTAACATCCTGCTCGCTTTCTCCCCATACTCCTATACCGCCCTTCTTACCCTTCGCAACTCCGTACCTGTGGATAACAACCCAAATTCCATTTGCAGCCTCTGGCATTGCTTTAACAGCCCTTCTTCCGGAGCCGTTGCATATCTCCTGTCCACCTGCAGGATTTCCTCCACTAGCCTTTCTATCTCCACCCGCTCCGCCTTCTCCCTGTGTGCTCGAATCAAAATAAACTCCCCCCTGAACACTGCTTTCAGTGCCTCCCAGACCATACCTGCCAAAACATCCCCATGCCATTAATCTTAACATGCCCCCGGATGGCCTTCCTCACCCGCTCACACACCTCTTCCTCCGCTAATAGTCCCACATCCAGCCTCCGTTATGAGCGCTGACCCCCCTCCCCTTGCTCACACGGAAATCCACCCAGTGCATGAACACCACTATTGCCAAATACTCGACATCCACCATCCCTGCCAACAACGTCTTATCCACCACGAAAAAATCTATACACGAGTGCACCTAGTGCCCATGGGAGTAAAATGGAAATTCTTCTGCCCTTGGCCTCCCAAATCTCCAAGTATCCACCCCCCTCCCAATGCGCTCCAAGAACCCCTGAAGCTCCTTAGCTGTAGCAGACATCCTTCCTGACCTCGAACTCGACCGGCTTGGGTCACTGTCTGTGCGGAGTCTGCATGTTCTCCCCGTGTCTGCGTGGGTTTCCTCCCACAGTCCAAACATGTGCAGGTTAGGTGGATTGGCCATGCTAAATTGCCCTTAGTGTCCAAAAAAAAAGGTTAGGTGGGGTTACTGGGACAGGTTGGAAGTGTGGGCTGAAATGGGATGCTCTTTCCAAGAGCCGGTGCAGACTCGATCGGCCGAATGGCCTCCTTCTGCACTGTAAATTCTATGATTCACTCACTATTATAACCTGCCTACTCCCCATTAGCTGGGGACTAATGACTATCCCACAATCCTGTGGCAGTATGAGCTTCCCCAATGAGGGGGGGGCGGAGAAACCACTAGTAAACTCCTAGTATAAATATAGCTGGCCAGTTCAGGAACCAGCAGGAAGGAGTATGTAGCAAGGGAAGTTACTGCTACTGTTATGTATATATGTTATAGTAAATAAATGTTATTACTTTGTATCCTTAAAACTCGTGCTGGATTCTTCGTGGCCCTTACAAAACTGGCGACGAAGGTTAAAGTGAATCGCTGTCTACACTGCTGAAGCCACCTACCTGGATTTTTGTTGGATACAGGTTGGAAGTTGTTTTCTATTATACCATTCCTCTGTACGGACGTTTGGATGTTTTTGATGCTGCGCTGGAAAGCTGGAACCAGTACACACAACGGATGCGTTACTATTTCCAGGCAAACAATATCACCGAAAACGAGCGCCAGGTGGTCATATTGCTCACCGCCTGCGGCCCGCATACGTTTGGGGTGATTAGCAGCCTTACGTACCCAGCTGCGCCGGACACCAAAACGTTTGATGAACTTGTGAATACAGTGGGGCAACATTTTAACCCAACCACGTCCACGATAGTCCAGCGTTACCGGTTTAATACCGCTGAGAGGACCCCTGGAGAATCCCTTGCCGATTTTCTATCCAGGCTACGCAGGATTGCGGAGTACTGTGACTATGGTGAGACCTTGTCAGAAATGTTACGCGACCGTTTGGTTTGCGGTATTAACAATGCGGCCACCCAGAGAAAGTTGTTAGCGGAGCCAACATTGATTTTTCAACAGGCCATTCAAATAGTATTGTCCCGAGAGAGCGAGGAGTGCAGGAGCTATAGGGAATGGAAGTGCATGCCTTGGGGCGCAACTCCTTCCGTCCGAAAACGTCCCCCCGCAGTCCTGCGGTACCTTGGGCGAGGCGACGTCTGGACCGACGCCAGTGGCCGTCGGACATTCCTCCCCGAAGGGAGCCTTCTCCAGAGCCAATGGATGAGGAGCCATGTCCGTGTCAGACTTGTAGGCGCCGACCCCGTCGCGGACGGCGGTCCTGGGGGCACCAGAGCTGTCGTTCCGACTGAAACTGGGACCAGCCCAGGGGCCGTAACTGGGACCAGCCCAGAGGCCGTACTTTCCATGTGGATGAACCTGCGGCCACTACTCCAGAGGACGTGGAGACGGAGGACGACTGCCTGCAGCTGCATTGTGTGGCAGTTCCCCGTGTGGCCCCCATTAAGGTGACAGTACGGGTCAATGGCCACCCGCTTGAGATGGAGTTGGATACTGGCGCAGCGGTCTCCGTGATCGCCCAGAGGACATTCGACCGCATCAAGCAGGGTATACAGACCCTTACATTAACCGACTCACAGGCCAGGTTGGCCACCTACACGGGGGAACCACTGGACATTGCAGGAACTACAATTACCCCTGTTGTCTATGGACGCCAGGAGGGGCGTTTCCCACTTATCGTGGTGCGCGGCCATGGGCCCAGCCTGTTGGGTCGGGACTGGTTGCGCCATTTGCGGTTGCAATGGCAGCACATCCTCCAAACAGTTTCTGAAGGGTTGACTGAGGTGCTAGGACGATACCCAGATGTATTCCAGCCTGGTTTGGGGAAAATAAAAGGGGCCGTAGCCCGTATCCAAGTTGAACCAGGAGCCACGCCGCGCTATTTCCGGGCGCGCCCAGTGCCTTACGCCTTGCTCGAGAAGGTAGAAGGGGAGCTCACTCGTTTGGAGAGTTTGGGTATTATCAGGCCCGTCTGTTTTGCTGACTGGGCAGCACCAATTGTACCTGTAATGAAGCCAGATGCCACAGTTCGCTTGTGTGGCGACTATAAACTTACAGTGAATACGGTTTCCCGACTCGACCGATATCCAATGCCTCGCATAGAGGATCTCTACGCGAGACTTGCAGGTGGACTCTCATTCACAAAATTAGGTATGAGTCACGCCTACCTGCAGTTGGAGCTGGACCCTGCCTCCCGACCATATGTAATGATTAATACACACCGGGGCCTGTATGAATATACACGGTTGCCCTTTGGAGTATCCTCTGCCTGCGCAATTTTTCAACGTGTTAAGGAGGGCATTTTGAGAGGTTTATCACGTGTGGCTGTCTACCTAGATGACGTTTTGATTACAGGGACGTCGGAGCAGGAACATTTGGAAAATCTGGAGGCTGTCCTTAGACGCCTTTCGGAGGCTGGAGTCCGTTTACGTCGCACAAAGTGCGTATTTCAGGCAAAGGAAGTAGTCTACCTAGGTTATCGGGTGGACCGCGAAGGTCTGCACCCCGTCGCAGAGAAGGGGCGTGCAATTCAACATGCCCCCGCCCCGACTGACACTTCGCATCTTCGTTCTTTTCTCGGTCTCGTAAACTATTACGGGAAGTTCCTCTCCAATCTGGCAACTACGCTGGCCCCTTTGCACCTTCTGCTAAAGAAAGATCACACCTGGGTTTGGGGTCAGCCGCAAGAAACCGCTTTCCGGCGGGTAAAGCAACAATTGTCGTTGTCTGGGTTACTAACCCACTATGATCCTGGAAAGCCTTTGCTCGTCACATGTGATGCATCCCCATATGGTATTGGGGCCGTCCTGTCCCACAAGATGGAGAATGGGGCCGAGCGACTGATAGCTTTCGCCTCCCGCACATTGACTGCAGCGGAGAAAAAGTACGCGCAGATCGAGAAGGAGGGCCTGGCAGTGGCTTTTGCTGTGAAACGCTTCCACAAGTATGTGTACGGCCGCCATTTCACTATCGTGACTGATCATAAGCCCCTGCTGGGACTTTTCAGAGAGGATAAGCCAATACCGCCCATTGCTTCTGCACGGATCCAGCGCTGGGCTTTGTTGCTTGCTGCATACGAGTATTCTCTGGGGCACAAACCAGGTACGCAGATAGCAAATGCCGACGCACTGAGCCGATTGCCTTTATCGACCGGCCCCATGTCGACCCCCACGACTGGTGAGGTGGTTGCAACCCTAAATTTTATGGACACCTTGCCTGTCACGGCATCACAGATCCGTGAATGGACCCAGACGGAGCCAGTCCTGTCAAAGGTTCGGCACATAGTCCTGTATGGTGGGCAGCATAGACCGCTCCCAGGCGAGTTGCGGGCATTTTCCTCCAAGCTGTCAGAATTCAGCGTGGAAGACGGCATCCTCTTGTGGGGGACGCGTGTGATTGTCCCGGAAAAAGGCCAGGAGCTGATACTATCAGACTTGCACAATGGGCATCCAGGCGTGCCCAAAATGAAAATGTTGGCCCGGAGTTATGTCTGGTGGCCAGGCCTCGACACCGACATTGAGAAGGTGGCCCAAAACTGCTCCATTTGCCAGGAGCATCAGAAGCTTCCGCCGGCCGCACCCCTACATCACTGGGAATGGCCAGGGCGGCCTTGGGCACGCTTGCATGCAGATTTCGCAGGCCCTTTTCAAGGATCCATGTTCCTTCTACTAATTGACGCCCAGTCCAAATGGCTAGAGGTGCATAAGATGCAGGGACAACGTCCTGTGCAACAATTGAAAAGATGCGTTTATCGTTTAGTACGCATGGCCTCCCCGAGGTGCTGGTCACTGATAACGGCACTCCATTCACGAGTGAGAAGTGTGCGAGGTGCACGAAGATGAACGGCATCCGCCATATCCGCACTGCCCCTTACCACCCGGCTTCAAATGGGTTGGCAGAGCGCGCAGTGCAGACATTCAAAAGAGGCCTAAAGAAGCAGTCTTCCGGATCAATGGACACGAGATTGGCTCGCTTTTTATTTACGTACAGGACCACCCCCCATGCAGTGACTGGGGTTGCTCCCGCAGAACTCCTAATGGGCCGGAGACTTCGCACCCGCCTTAGTATGGTTTTCCCGGACATTGGCGCAAAAGTACGCTGCACACAAGAGCAGCAGGGACAGGGATTTTCTCGGCATCGGCCGATTCGGCAGTTTGCGCCTGGTGACCCAGTGTTCGTTCGGAATTTTGCTGGTGGTGCCCAATGGGTTCCTGGTGTAATCTTTCGCCAAACGGGCCCTATATCTTACCAAGTGCAAGCCCAGGGTCGTCTCCAGCGAAAACATGTAGACCACGTTCGGTCCAGAAGACCATCCCCTCAAAAGATTCCCCGCCCCCGGAGCTCATTTCAACAGCTGCAGAGACCAGAGACCAGGGAAGGTAGTCCTCACAATCTTCCACTGGTGCCTCACTCGAAGCCTGCGCAGGTAGTTACGGGACCGAATGGAGATAGAGACGCTGACATGACGGAGGCAGCAGACTCTGACTCCGAGATGGAGACACAGGATGCATCAGAGGGGGAATCCTCGGGTCCACGGGCCGTGGATGTACAACCGTTGCGCCGTTCATCACGGAAGCGCCGGTCTCCGTCTCGTTACACGCCACCTGATCCAGCGCCGCGTGCAAATGGTGTCCGGCCTGCGGCCAAACGAGTCCGACGCCCTCCTGCGCCAGGGTCCTCGGTGGATTCCTTGGACTTTGGGGGGGGGAGGGATGTTATAACCTGCCTACTTACCATTGGCTGGGGACTAATGACTATCCCACAATCCTGTGGGAGTATGAGCTTCCCCAATGAGGGGGGCGGAGAAACCACTAGTAAACTCCTAGTATAAATAAACTGGCCAGTTCAGGAAGTAGTATGTAGCAAGGGAAGTTACTGCTACTGTTATGTATATGTGTTATAGTAAATAAATGTTATTACTTTGGATCCTTAAAACTCGTGCTGGATTCTTCGTGGCCCTTCCAAAACTCACTCCATGGTCGCCACCAGAAGTCAAGTGTTCTCATTTTCATAATTTTATTTCAATTCCAGTCTGATGCAGTGAACAACATCTGCCATCACCTTATTTTCTTTTAATTCCCAGACTCACCTTTCCATGAGAGCAGTGTTTACTTTGTAAACTTTAAAAAAAAAATTGTCTCAACACTTACTGTCTGTCTTTATATTTCTAGCTAGCTTCCTCTTGTGCTCTAATTTTCCCTCCATTAACCTTTTTGTCATTCTTTGCTGTTCTTTATATTTTGTTCCATCTTCTGACCTGCCACCCATCTTTGCACAATTAAATGCTCTTCTTTAAGTTTGATACTATTGTTAACTTTTTAAAAATTAATCACAAGAGGGTGGGTCCTCGCCTTGGAATTTTTCTTTCTCGTTGGAACGTATCTGTCCTGTGAATTCTGAAATATCCCTTCGGTATCTGCAACACAATTTCTATTAATCTATTCCTTAATCTCATTTTCTAGTTCACTTTAGCTGGATGTGCTTTCATCCCCTTAAAGTTGTCCTTGTTTAAGTTTAAAATGCTACTCTTGGATCCACTATTCTCTTCCTCAAACTGACTGTAAAATTCAATCATTTTCTAATTTCTAGTTACGTCGGGGTGCCTTCACTGTAAGGTTAGCAATTAATCCCATCTTGTTGTACACTACCAAATCTAGCACAGCCTGCACTTCGGTTGGTTCCAGAATGTGCTGTTCGAAGAAACTATCCCAAAAATATTCGATGAGCTCTTACGCTGCTACCTTTGCCCACCTGATTTTTCCAGTCTATATGTGGATTAAAATCTCCATGATTATTGGCTTACCTGTCTGACAAGGTCCCATGATCTCTTCCTTAATACTCTGTCCTACTGTGTCATTATAATTAGAGAACCTGTATACCACTCCCACGAGTCACTTCCTACCTTTCTTCTTTTAAAAAAAAATATATATTTTATTGAAATTTTTCATTCACAATTTTTCCCCTTACACATCAAACAAAAAGAGAAGTTAACAGTACAAGTAACATGATAACTACAATCTAATAAAGAGTAACTAACTAACATGGTAAACTAACCAAATAACATAAAATTAAACATCCCCCCCCTCCTCCCTGGGTTGCTGCTGCTGGTCATCTATCTTCCCTCTAACGTTCCGCTAGGTAGTCGAGGAACGGTTGCCACCGTCTGGTGAACCCTTGAGCCGATCCTCTCAGCGCAAACTTAATCTGCTACAGTTTAATGAACCCCGCCATATCGTTTATCCAGGCCTCCAGTCCGGGGGGTTTCGCTTCCTTCCACATGAGTAAAATCCTACGCCGGGCTACTAGGGACGCAAAGGCCACGACATCGGCCTCTTTCGCCTCCTGCACTCCTGGCTCATCCGCAACTCCAAATAAAGCTAACCCCCAGGCTGGTTTGACCCGGACCTTCACCACTTTCGAGATCACTCCCGTCACTTCCCTCCAATACCCCTCCAGTGCCGGGCACAGCCAGAACATATGCGTGTGGTTTGCCGGGCTTCCACCGCACCTCCCACACTTGTCCTCCACTCCGAAGAACCTGCTCAACCTTGCTCCCGTTATGTGTGCTCTATGCAGCACCTTAAATTGAATCAGGCTAAGCCTGGCACACGAGGAAGAGGACTTAACCCTGCTTAGGGCATCCGCCCACAGACCCTCCTCTATCTCCTCCCCGAGCTCTTCTTCCCATTTTCCTTTCAGTTCGCCCACCAGCTCCTCCCCCTCTTCTCTCATCTCTCGGTATATCTCTGACACCTTGCCCTCCCCGACCCACACCCCCGAGAGCATTCAATCCTGGATCCCCTGTGTCGGGAGCAATGGAAATTCCCTCACCTGTTGTCTTGTGAACGCCCTCACCTGCATATACCTAAAGAAATTTCCCCGGGGCAGCTTATACTTTTCCTCCAACGCTCCCAAGCTCGCAAACGTCCCGTCTATAAATAAATCTCCCACCCTCCTAATTCCCAACTGGTGCCAGCTCTGGAATCCTCCATCCATTCTCCCTGGGGCAAATCTATGGTTGTTCCTAATTGGGGACCCCACCAAGGCACCCAGCACACCTCTCTGTCGCCTCCATTGCCCCCAGATATTTAATGTTGCCGCCACCACTGGGTTCGTGGTAAATGTTTTTGGTGAGAACGGTAGTGGCGCCGTCACCAGCGCCTCTAGACTCGTCCCTTTACAGGACTTTCTCATCTTTTCCACGCCGCTCCCTCTCCCTCTATCATCCATTTACGGATCATCGCCACATTGGCGGCCCAGTAGTAGTCGCCCAAATTCGGCAGCGCCAGTCCCCCTCTGTCTACTACGTTGTAAGAACCCCCTCCTTACCCTCGGAACTTTCCCTGCCCACACAAAGCTAGTGATGCTCCTGTCAATTTTTTTAAAGAAGGCCTTAGTGATCAGTATAGGGAGACATTGGAATACAAATAGGAACCTCGGGAGGACCATCATCTTAATTGCCTGCACTCTGCCCGCCAGTGACAGTGGCTGCATGTCCCACCTCTTGAAATCCTCTTCCATTTGTTCCACCAATCGTGTCAGATTAAGTCTGTGCAAGGTTCCCCAGCTCCTGGCTATCTGAATCCCTAGGTATCGGAAGTTTCTTTCCACTCTCCTTAAAGGCAGGCCATCTATCCCTCTACTCTGGTCCCCAGGGTGTATCACAAAAAGTTCACTCTTTCCCATGTTAAGCCTATATCCCGAGAAATCTCCGAACTCCCTCAATGTCTGCATGACCTCTGTCATCCCCCCCACTGGGTCCGTCACATACAGCAGTCGGTCATCCGCGTAGAGTGACACTCGGTGTTCCTCTCCCCCTCTAATCACCCCTCTCCATTTTCTGGAGTCTCTCCGCGCCATGGCCAGTGGTTCAATTGCCAACGCGAACAGTAATGGAGATAGCGGGCATCCCTGTCTTGTTCCCCTGTATAGTCGGAAATACTCCGATCTTTGCCGACCCGTGACCACACTTGCCGTTGGGGCCCCATAGAGGAGTTTGACCCAGCTAACAAACCCGGCCCCGAACCTCCTCAGCACCTCCCATAGATACTCCCACTCCACCCTATCAAATGCCTTCTCTGCATCCATTGCCGCCACTATCTCTGCCTCCCCCTCTGCTGGGGGCATCATTATCACCCCTAATAGCCGTCGCACGTTAACATTTAGTTGTCTCCCCTGTACGAATCCCGTCTGGTCTTCGTGCACCACCCCCGGGACACAGTCCTTTATCCTTGTTGCCAGCACCTTTGCTAGCAATTTGGCGTCTACATTTAGTAGTGAAATAGGCCTATAGGACCCGCACTGCAGCGGATCTTTATCCCGCTTCAAAATTAGCGATATCGTCGCCTCTGACATTGTCGGGGGTAGAGTCCTCCCTTCCCTGGCCTCGTTAAAAGTCCTCACCAACAGCGGGGCCAGCAAGTCCACATATTTTCTATAAAATTCCACCGGGAACCCATCTGGTCCCGGGGCCTTCCCTGCCTACATGTTCCCCAGCCCCTTGGTAACCTCGTCCACCCCAATTGGTGCCCCCAGGCTTTCCACCTCCTGCTCCTCCACCCTCGGGAACCTTAATTGGTCCAAAAACTGCCGCATCTCCTCTTTTCCCTCCAGGGGTTGGGACCTATAAATTCTTTCGTAAAAGGTCTTAAACACCTCGTTTATCTTCCCTGCTCTCCGCACCGTAGCTCCCTTTTCGTCTCTAATTCCCCCTATCTCCCTCGCCGCTGTCCTCTTTCGCAGCTGATGGGCCAACAGGCGACTAGCCTTTTCCCCATATTCATATCTGATCCCCTGTGCCTTCCTCCACAGCACCTCCGCCCTCCTAGTGGTCAGCAGGTCGAACTCCGTCTGGAGTCGTCGTCTCTCCCTGTATAGTCCCTCCTCCGGAGCCTCCGCATATTCTTTATCCACCCTTAAAATCTCCCCCAGTAATCTTTCCCTTTCCTTGGCCTCTGTTTTCCCTTTGTGGGCCCTGATGGAGATCGGCTCTCCTCTGACCACCGCCTTTAGTGCTTCCCATACCACTCCCACTCGGACCTCCCCGTCGTCATTGGCCTCCAGGTATCTCTCGATACATCCCCGCACCCTTCCACCGACTCCCTCATCCGCCAACAATCCCACATCTAATCGCCAGAGTGCACGCTGCTCCCTCTCCTCTCCTAGTTCCAGTTCCATCCAATGTGGGGCATGATCTGAGATAGCTATGGCTGAATACTCAGTTTCTTCCACCCTCGAGATCAACGACCTTCCCAAAACAAAAAAATCTATCTGGTAGTACACCTTGTGAACATGGGAGAAGAAGGAGAACTCCCTGACCTTCGGTCGAACAAATCGCCATGGATCCACCCCCCCCATTTGGTCCATAAACCCCTGAAGGACCTTGGCCGCTGCCGGTCTTCTTCCGGTCCTAGATCTAGATCTATCTAACCCTGGGTCCAGCACGGTGTTGAAGTCTCCCCCCATTATCAAATTTCCTACCTCCAGGTCCGGGATACGTCCCAGCATCCGCTTCATGAATCCCGCATCATCCCAATTCGGGGCATATACGTTAACCAACACGACCTCCGTTCCCTCCAGCCTGCCACTCACCATCACATATCTGCCTCCACTATCTGCTACAATGCTCCTAGCTTCGAATGATACCCGTTTCCCCACCAGTATGGCCACCCCTCTATACTTTGCATCCAGCCCTGAATGGAACACCTGTCCCACCCATCCTTTCCTTAACCTAACTTGGTCCGCCACCTTCAGGTGCGTCTCCTGGAGCATAGCCACGTCTGCCCTCAGTCCTTTCAAGTACGCGAACACTCGGGCCCTTTTAATCGGTCCATTTAGGCCTCTCACGTTCCACGTGATCAGCCGCACTGGGGGGCTACCTGCCCCCTTCCCGTGTCGGCTAGCCATCACCCTCTCTAGGCCAGTCCCACGTCCCGATTCCGCGCTCCCACCCGTTTCCCAGGTGGCGCATTCCAGCCCCGACCACCCTTTCTTTAACCAGTTCCTCTTTGATTTCTGCAGCAGCAACCCAGTTATCCCCCCCCCCCCCGCCCGCTAGATCCCCATCTAGCGTGATTGCTCCCTCCATATTACTTCCGAAAGTCAGCTGACTTCAACTGACCCCGGCTTCTCCCGCTCACTCCTTGACCCCCCCGTGTGGGGAACTCCCATCTACCTTGCGCCTATCTTCCCGCCATCACCTTTCTGGCGCGGGAACAAGGACAGTAGGCCCCGTATTCTCTGTAGTTGTCCCGCCTCTTGTGGCGCAGCTCCCTCTACCGCCCCACTCCCATTCCTCATCCCCCGCCTATGTCTCTTCTTTCCCCCCACCGGCGCCCACATTTCTTAGTGTCCCCACCCTTCCAAATTTACATCCCTATATACATCGACAGTGTCATTTCCCCTCTAACATCAGTCCCTCAGTTCCGATCCAGTTTCTCGTCTTTAATAAAGGTCCATGCTTCTTCCGCCGTTTCGAAGTAGTGATGTCTCTCCTGGTACGTGACCCATAGTCGCGCCGGCTGCAGCATCCCGAACTTCACCTTCTTGTGTAGCACCTCCTTGGCTCGATTAAAATTCGCCCTCCTTCTCGCCACCTCCGCACTCCAATTCTGGTACACCCGTACCACCGCATTCTCCCATCTACTACTCCGTACCTTTTTGGCCCATCTCAGAACCACTTCTCTATCATTGAAGCGATGAAATCGCACGATTGTCACCCTAGGTGGTTCTCCCGCCTTTGGTCTCCTCGCAGGGACCCGATGAGCCCCCTCCACTTCTAAGGGGCCCGAAGGGGCCTCAGCTCCCATCAGCGAGCTTAGCATCGTGCTCACGTAAGCCCCGCAGTCCGCTCCTTCCACTCCCTCAGGAAGACCAGGATCCGAAGGTTCTTCCTTCGTGCTCTGTTTTCTAGGGCCTCAATCCTTTCAATGCACTTTTTGTGGAGCGCCTCGTGCGTCTGTGTTTTGACCGCCAGGCCCAGGATCTCGTCTTCATTATCCGTCACCTTCTGCTCCACCACGCGGAGCTCCGTCTCCTGGGTCCTTTGTGCCTCCTTAAGCCCCTCAATTGCCTGTAGCATCGGGGTCAGCACCTCCTTCTTAAGTAGCTCCACACACCTTCTTAAGAATTCGTCTTGATCGGGCCCCCATGTCGCCTGGGCTTTCTCCGCCGCCATCTTGCTTCTTTTTTCCTCCTGTCCCTTTCCTCGAGGATTCTTCGCGATGTAGCCACCGCCGCCGATATTTTTCTGTTTCGTTGGGGGGACTCCCTGTTAACTCACCCCACACCGGGTTTCGTCCTGAAAAAATTTCCCGTTGGGGCTCTTAAAAGAGCCCGAAGGTCCGTTTGAGCTGGAGCCGCCGAAACGTGCGGCTTAGCTGGGCATCTTTTTTTTAAGTATAATCTATTTTATTCAAATTTTTTGGCCAAACAAAACAATACAAAGGTTTTCCTTTTTACAACAGTAAAGCAGTATAAATAACAGTGGCCGTTTTTAACAAATAAATAAATAATATTTCAACGAAATGGCAACTGCCATATCAAAAATAATAACTCTCTAAAAATAAAATCAAATAATCCAATATACATAGCCTAATACAAATATCTATACAAAAACACCCCTGAGGACCCCCCCCCCCCCCCCCCCCCCCCCAGGTTGCTGCTGCTACCTTCCCATTTCCTTTATCGTTCTGCGAGGTAGTCAATGAACGGTGGCCGCCTGGTGAACCCTTGAGCCAAACCCCTTAGTGCAAACTTTATCCGTTCTAGTTTTATAAACCCTGCCATGTCATTTATCCAGGTATCCACGCCCGGGGGGTTTCGCTTCCTTCCACATAAGCAATATCCTTCGCCGGGCTACTAGGGACGCAAAGGCCAAGACATCAGCCTCTTTTGCCTCCTGCGCTCCCGGCTCTTCTGCAACCCCGAATATAGCCAACCCCCAGCCTGGCTCGACCCGGACCTCCACCACCTTCGAAAGCACCTTTGCCACCCCCACCCAGAACCCCTGTAGTGCCGGACATGACCAAAACATGTGGATGTGGTTTGCTGGGCTTCTCGAGCAACTCCCACACCTATCCTCTACCCCGAAAAATTTACCGAGCCGTGCTCCGGTCATATGCGCCCTGTGTAAAACCTTGAATTGTATCAATAGCCTGGCGCACGAGGACGACGAGTTTACCCTACGTAGGGCATCAGCCCACAGCCCCTCCTCAATCTCTTCCCCCAGTTCTTCTTCCCATTTCCCCTTCAGCTCATCTACCATGATCGCCCCCTCGTCCCTCATTTCCCTGTATATATCCGACACCCTACCATCCCCCACCCATGTCCCTGAGATCACTCTATCCTGAACCTCCTGCGTCGGGAGCTGCGGGAATTCCCTCACCTGTTGCCTCGCAAAAGCCCTCAGTTGCATGTACCGAAATGCATTCCCTTGGGGCAACCCATATTTTTCCGTCAGCGCTCCCAGACTCGCAAACGTCCCATCTACGAAGAGATCTCTCAGTTGCACAACCCCAGCTCTCTGCCATGCTCCAAATCCCCCATCCATTCTCCCCGGGACAAACCTATGGTTATTTCTTATCGGGGACCGCACCGAGGCTCCCGTCCTTCTCCTATGTTGTCTCCACTGCCCCCAAATTTTTAGTGTTGCCACCACCACTGGACTTGTGGTGTATTTCTTCGGGGAGAACGGCAACGGCGCCGTCACCATTGCTTGTAGGCTGGTTCCCTTGCAGGACGCCATCTCCAATCTCTTCCACGCCGCTCCCTCCCCTTCTCCCATCCACTTACACACCATTGAGATATTGGCGGCCCAGTAGTATTCACTTAGGCTCGGTAGTGCCAGCCCCCCCCTATCCCTGCTACGCTGCAAGAACCCCCTCCTCACTCTCAGGGTCTTCCCGGCCCACACAAAACTCATGACACTTTTCTCAATTCTCTTGAAAAAAGCCTTTGTGACCATCACCAGAAGGCACTGAAACACAAAGAGGAATCTCGGGACTACCATTTTGACCGCCTGCACCCTACCCACCAGTGACAGGGGCACCATGTCCCATCTCTTGAAATCCTCCTCCATCTGTTCCACCAATCTTGTTAAATTAAGCCGGTGTAAGGTTCCCCAACTCCAGGCTATCTGAATCCCTAAGTACCGGAAATCTCTTATTACCTTCCTCAGCGGTAAGTCATCTATTCCCCTGCTCTGCTCCCCCGGATGCCCCACAAACAACTCACTCTTACCCATATTCAATTTGTACCCCGAAAATTCCCCAAACTCCGAGTGTCTGCATTATCTCAGGCATCCCCTCCACTGGGTCCGCAACATACAACAATAAATCATCTGCATACAAGGATACCCGGTGTTCTTCTCCTCCCCTGAGCACTCTGCTCCACTTCCTGGAGCCCCTCAGTGCTATGGCCAGGGGCTCAATCGCCAATGCAAACAGTAACGGAGACAGGGGACACCCCTGCCTCGTCCCTCTATGAAGACGGAAGTAATCAGACCTCTGTCTGTTCGTGACGACGCTCGCCACCGGGGCCCTATACAGCAGCTGTACCCATCCGATATACCCTTCTCCAAAACCAAATCTCCTCAGCACCTCCCACAGATAATCCCACTCCACTCTGTCGAATGCTTTCTCGGCATCCATCGCCACCACTATCTCCGCCTCCCCCTCTGGTGGGGGCATCATCATTACCCCTAGCAACCTCCGTATGTTCGTGTTCAGCTGTCTCCCCTTAACGAACCCAGTTTGATCCTCGTGCACCACCCCCGGGACACAGTCCTCTATCCTCGTCGCCATCACCTTGGCCAGGAGCTTAGCATCTACATTTAAAAGGGAAATGGGCCTGTAGGACCCACACTGCAGCGGGTCTTTTTCCTTCTTCAAAAGGAGCGATATCGTTGCCTCCGACATAGTCGGGGGCAGCTGCCCCCTTTCCCTAGCCTCATTAAAGGTTCTCGTCAAAAGCGGGGCCAGTAATTCCATATACTTCCTATAAAATTCCACCGGAAATCCGTCCGGTCCCGGGGCCTTCCCCGCCTGCATGCTCCCAATCCCTTTTACCACCTCCTCCATCTCAATCTGTGCTCCCAGTCCCGCCCTCTCCTGCTCCTCCACCATCGGGAATTCCAGCTGATCCAAGAAACACATCATTCCCTCCTTCCCTTCCAGGGGCTGAGCCTTATATAACCTCTCATAAAATGCCTTGAACACCCCGTTCACTCTCTCCGCTCCCCGTTCCATCTCTCCCTCCTCATCTCTCACCCCACCTATCTCCCTCGCTGCTCCCCTCTTCCTCAATTGGTGGGCCAGTAGCCGACTCGCCTTCTCTCCATACTCATACTGTACACCCTGTGCCCTCCTCCACTGTGCCTCTGCCTTACCTGTGGTCAGCAGGTCAAATTCTACGTGTAGCCTTTGTCTTTCCCTGTACAGTCCCTCCTCCAGTGCCTCCGCCTAATGCCTGTCCACCCTCAAAAGTTCTTTCAGCAATCGCTCCCTTTCTTTACCCCCTTGCTTCCCTTTATGTGCCCTTATGGATATCAGTTCCCCTCAAACCACCGCCTTCAATGCCTCCCAGACCACTCCCACCTGAACCTCTCCATTGTCATTAATCTAAGTACCTTTCGATACACCCCCTCACCCTTAAACATACCCCCTCATCAGCCAATAAGCCCATATCCATTCTCCAAAGTGGGTGCTGTTCTTTTTCCTCTCCTACCTCCAGGTCTACCCAATGTGGAGCGTGGTCCGAAATAGCTATGGCCGTATATTCCGTCCCTGTCACCTTCGGAATCAGTGCCCTTCCCAAGACAAAAAAAGTCTATCCGTGAGTTTACTTTGTGGACATGGGAGAAAAATGAGAACTCCTTACTCCTAGGCCTACTAAATCTCCAGGGGTCTACCCCTCCCATCTGCTCCATGAAGTCCTTGAGCACCCTGGCCGCTGCCGGCCTCCTCCCGGTCCTGGACCTCGATCGGTCCAGCCCTGGATCAAGCACCGTATTAAAGTCTCCCCCTATTACCAACTTTCCCGCCTCCAGGTCTGGGATACGTCCCAACATATGCCTCATAAAATTTGCATCATCCCAGTTCGGGGCATATACGTTCACCAGAACCACCGCCTCCCCTTGCAATCTGCCACTCACCATCACATATCTACCCCCACTATCCGCCACTATGGTCTTTGCCTCAAACAGTACCCGTTTCCCCACTAAGATAGCCACCCCCCTGTTCTTCGCATCCAAACCCGAATGAAACACCTGCCCCACCCATCCTTTACGTAGTCTGACCCGGTCTATCAGTTTCAGATGCGTCTCCTGCAACATAACCACATCTGCCTTTAATTTCTTTAGGTGTGCGAGTACCCGTGCCCTTTTAATCGGCCCGTTCAGCCCTCTCAAGTTCCACCTGATCAGCCAGGTTGGGGGGCTCTTTACCCCCCCCCCCCCTTGTCGACTAGCCATCCCCTTTTTTAACCCAGCTCCTCACCCGGTTCCCACGCACCCGTGTATCCCCCCGACGGCGCCCTCCCGCCTCGACCACCCCATCCCATAACAGCTCCCCCTTCTCCTTAGCAGCAGCAACCCAGTTAACCCCCCCCTCCCCCCCCCCCCCTCCGCTAGATCCCTTTCTAGCGTAGTTGCACCCCCAATGTTGCTCCCAGAAGTCAGCGAACTCTGGCTGACCTCGGCTTCCCCCCTTGTCCTTGGCCCCCACTGTGCGAGGCCCCCTCCTTCCTGCGTCCCTGTTCCCGCCATAATTACCATAGCGCGGGAACAAAGCCCGCGTTTACTTCCTACCTTTCACACTTCTCATCTCAACCCAAACTCCTTCTACACCCTGGTTTCCTGAACAAGGGTCATCCCTGTCTAATGTGCTAATCATTTATTCTCCCCTTATTATTGCTTCCTGTCCATTCTAAATGTCTCATACCTTCAATTTTCAGATCTCAATCTGTCATCCTGTAACCATGTCTCTGTGATGGCTATCAGACCATTCTTTTTTTTTCTTAATAAATTTGGAGTACCCGATTAATTTTTTCCCCATTAAGGGTCAATTTAGTGTGTCCAATCCACCTACCCTGGGTTGTGAGGGTGAAACCCACGCGAACACGGGGAGAATGTGCAAACTCCACACGGACAGTGACCCAGAACTGGGATCGAACCTGGGACCTTGGCGCCGTGAGGCAGCAGTGCTAATCACTGTGCCACTGTGCTGCCCTGCTATCAGACCATTCTTACTTCTCAGTTCATCAGTTTTGTTTTGAATACTACATGCATTCAGGTACAGAGACTTTGGTTTTGTCATTTTATTATTTTTGTAATGTCTGGCTTTATCTGCTGATTTACTCTCTGGTTTGTACTCTGTCCCTTCCTGTCATGGTCTGTTTTATAATTTCCCACATTAACATTTTCCTCACTTACGTTGACTCTGCTCTTTATCTTACCACATCTTCTCCAATTTGATCCTTTGCCCCCATTATTTAGTTTAAAACTCTCTTGCCACGTTATGTGGCTTGCGAGAAAACCAGCCCCATCACAGTTCGGGTGTAGACCATCTTGGTGGTACAGCCTCTACTTTGCCCAGTATTGGTGCCAGTGTCCCATGAACTGGAACCCACTTCTCCCACACTGGTCTTTGAGCCATGCATTTATTTCTCTAATTATTTTTGACCTTTGCTAATTTTCATGTGGCTCGTGTAATAATCCAGAGGTTAATTACCTTCGAGTTTCTGTTTAATTTGGTTCCCGAAGATGTTCCAAACCCTGGCTTTGGGCAGGCAACAGCCATCTTCTGAATCGTGGCTCTTTGCTGCAGGGAACACTGTCAATCCTCACACGATACTATCTCCTACTACAACAACATTCTCTCTCCCTCTCTCTCTCTCTCTCTCTCTAACTCTTCCCTCCACCCCCCCCCCCCCCCCAAACCCCTTTTGAATTTAAAGTAGCCAATTCTTTTTTTTTCCAATTAAGGGGCAATTTAGTGTGGCTAATCCACCTCCCTGTACATCTTTTTGGGTTGTGGGGGTGAGACCCACGCAGATACAGGGAGAATGTACAAATCTCCATACGGACAGTGACCCAGGGCTGGGATCGAACCCAGGTCCTGGGCTCCGTGAGCAACAGTGCTAACCACCGCCACCATGCTGCCATGTGCTCCCCCCCCCCCCCCACCCTTTGAATGGTTTCCTGTACCATGGTGCCATGGCCAGTCAGCTCATCCACCGTGCAGTCTGCATTCTCAGCCAAACAAGCTGAGAAAATGTGAAACCTGTTGGACAAATGTGGAGGCTGGTACCCCTGCACTCCTGCCCTCTGGGTCCCCTTACCTGCCTCCACTGTAGTCAAGCCCCTGTTCCTGACCACCTTCCAAATCAAAAAACATTTTTGAAGGGTGTGACCGCCCCCTTATACAAAGTATTTAGCTAACTGAGCTAACTGGTGGGGTATGGTTTCCCTGGGGTGTCGGGGATGGTGTGGTGGGTCCCCTGTACAGTCCTGCATGTGCGGGTGTCCTGTGTGGGACTTGGTCTGGGTGTTTAAAGTAGTTATTCTGGGATTAAAGTACTTTTTTTCCTTCCAACTCTTTCAGAGTCAAACTGGCAGAACCATCCGAAGTCCATGATTTAAATCAGTTTGTCAGATGGTTCCCAGCCCAGTACAATTGTCCAGAGGAAATTAGCCTTTCTGGACGGTTGCTGGGTAAACCCATAATAAGTGGGAACCTCCTAGAGCGATTCACCATTCAGGTACCCCCTAATGCGACACTGAGGAACTAGCGTGTTATGGGCAAAATGTGTGACGTTAATCATGCTCACCATTTAATTATTTTTGATTTAGAATAAGGCTTGTTATGTTAAAACTGTGAAACCTTATTTGTCAGATAATTGCTGGATATTCAGATTGGTTCTATTAACATTAACGGTTGCTAAGGGATTGCAACAACCTGTAACATTTGTTTCTCTTGGCAAAACTGCTGCCTGACCTGCTGAGCATTTCCATTATTTTGTTTTGTTTTCGGATTTCCACCAACTGCAGTATTTTTGCCTTTCCTAATTTTGGGTCATGATAAACTCCCATTGCAATAATTTCTTTTTTTGTTTAAAACTTTTTCTAATTAAGGGGCAATTTTGCGTGGCCGATCCACCTACCCTGCACATATTTGGGTTGTGGCGGCGAGACCGACGCACACACGGGAGAATGTGCAAACTCACCTGAGGCTGAGATCGAACCCGGGTCCTGGGCGCCATGAGGCAGCAGTGCTAAGCACTGCCTCTGTGCGGCCCTCCCATTGCAGACTCGATTGGCCGAATGGCCTCCTTCTGCACTGTATGTTCTATGTGTTCTATGTTCTATAAATGTGAGGTTGGGACTTAGTTACCAGATATTCCAAGAAGGAATTCTGCTTCCTAGTTGTGCACAAATAATTTTGTTTCACACTAAGTAATGTTAAACTACTGTGTCTCAATTCATACAAACCCCTAATATCTCCATCGTGCTTACTTTGCTTAATTCTTGTTGATATTCTATAAAGTTTTCTTTTATTCAAAAACATGAAATCTTGTGGAGTAGCTGCTTCTGCTTGAGCATCTCTAGATAAACTGCACGGATGTAGAGTCTTGCTCATTGTGGGAACGGAGCAACAAATGACAGAGAATGAGCATTTGCTTTATAAATAAATAATTTGCCAAATAAATGTAATTAGTTCTTTAAGTGAAGTGTTTTCTGTTTTGCATTTTAAATTTGCACGTGATATTGCAGGTTATTGCTGATGACTAGTGCAAAAATGCCCTGTACAAAATTATAATCTGAGACCAAGAAAAATGCAGTTTCCCATTTGAAGCATTCATTTATCTATGAAACAATTTGGGTTCTTTCCATCATTTTCTTTTGGCTACATTCAAGACCAGATTTTTCTATTTTAGCCACGCCATTTCCAACCAACAATACAAGAATTCTCCTTTAAAACACTTCTCTGATGATCCTTAATGCTTGGAAAGTAGCTTAATTGTCATGGCTGTTTGCTTTGTGAAATTGTCATGTGATATGATGGTCTTTTCAAAAATTTGTTCTGGCGGGTGTTCTGGAACAACCTGGCATTGCAATGTAGATGAGAAAATCAATAAATGTAACTGCATTTTCTTTTCATCTCTGACTGGATATTTTAAAAAAAGGCAACATGAATGATAATGAAGAAGATGATTCCAATGAGCAGCTCTTTGCCACTGTGCTTGACAATGTTGTTGCTTCACTTGATGTTAGTTGAAGGCTCCAAATGTCTCATCTCTCATTTGTACTGGTGAGCTTCAGGAGAGGTATTGAAGCAAAAGGTTCTCAGAATTGAGGGTGTTTATTGATGTTTGCATAGCATTCATTTCCACTTGCAACTCCTCAATGTAAAGCAATCTGGGCCCACATGCGACAAGACCGAGACATCTTTTAAGCTTGGGCTGATAAGTGCAATGTAATATTGCCACACAAGTTCTGGCAAAAGGTGTGTAAGTTAGGAGGATTGGTGATTTTAAATTCCCCCTGAGTATCCAAAAGGAGAGGTGGGGTTATGGGATAGGGCGTGGTCCTGGGTTTTGGTGGGTTTTCTTTTGGCGGGTCGGTGCAGGCTCGATGGGTTGAATGGCCTCCTTCTGCACTGTAGGGACTCTATGATTCTATGACCATCACCAGCAAAAGTATCTGACCATCTCCTTTTGACTAAAAGCAAAATTCTGCACATGTTGGAAATCTGAAATAAAAACAAAGTGCTGTCTGGCAGCATCTGTGGAAAAAGGAACGGAGTTAACCTGTTGAGTCGAACATAACTTCTTCAGAAATCTTCTGAAGTTCTGAAGAAGAATTGTAATTGTCTTAAATCGTTAGCTCTGTTCCTCTTTGCACACATGCTGCCAGTCCTGCTGAACTCCCTCTGTTTTTATTTCACCTCCTTTGCAGTCCGTGGCATTACCATTGCCAAATTTTCCACCATCAAATCTAGTGGGTCAGCTTCGACCAGGAACGTAGTTGGTCTAGCTACAAAAATTGCGTGGTTACAATAGTAGGTGGGAGGCTGGGAATTATGTGAATAACTCGCTTCCTGGAACCTTAGCTCGACACCATCTCGGACAAAGCAGCCCACTTGATTAGTACCTCGTTCACCGTCTGAATCATTCACTCCTTCCACCTCTGTGTCATCATAACTTTAGTGTGTAAAATTTACAAGATGTACTGCAGCAACTTGCCACGGCTTCTTCAGCAGCATTGTCGAAATCTTTCACCACCAAGAAGGATGTGGTCAGCAGGCGTGTGAGAGCACCATCTCATGTAAGTTCCCCTCAAAGTCATGCAGAATCCTGATTGGAAATATTGCTGCTCTTTCAGCATGGCTGAGATAAAATATTTTAACTCTGCCTCACACTATTGTGAATTGCAGTGGTTCAAGAAGGTGGATTATTGCCATGTTTCCTTGGTGGTTAAAGATAGACAAAAAATGCCCACATTACACCAGAAAACAAAATTTCCTGTGATGAACAATTCAAATATCACTGAGTGATTTAAAAGCTCTGCAAAAAAGGCAAGCTGCATGGTTTCTGACACAGAATGTCCAAATTACCGAACAGCACACCTCGGGACGAGTGGGAGGAAACCAGAGCACCCGGAGGAAACCCACGCATACACGAGGAGAACGTGCATACTCCGCACAGACAGGGACCCAGCCGGGAATCTAACCTGGGACCCTGGCGCTGTGAAGCCACAGTGCTAATCACTGTGCTACCGTCCTGTCCACTCTTGTGTATTTTAACAAGGACAAGACAACATTTGTTGACCAGATGAGGGGCAGCACAGATGATCATTATGCTTGCCAGAAGTGTAGTACACTCATATTTCTGGACTCTTGATGTCTTGATGAGATCGGAACCTCCGATTGCTTTGTTTTTATGTTCACATTATCACCCTTTCTCTCTGTCAGGACAGCTTGAAGAATCTCAAACAGTGTAATTTCAAGCAACGTTTTTGCAGCAGACTGAAGATTATCCTATCCTGTGTAATCCTAAGAAAAGCCTTAGAACCAGAGCTTTGCTGCTGTAATGGATTAGAAGGGTGTTGAATGGCTTGGGGTGAAGTTAATTTATTGTTTGAGTCGGGATTATAAAGATAATAGCTGAATGCTGTCAAGCTACTGAATTTCCTCATATTTAATGAGGGATTTCTTGCTGTTACCACAAGGTCTCAATCAAGTAATTGAGATTATGACTGCCGTATTATGTCTGATTTTCAATTATCAGGAATCTGACAGGCATTTCAAAACATACAGCAGTGGGTCGAGTTCAGGCACTGTAATAGTTGCCTCCAGCTCAAGATTTGCAGTGCTTCGTGTTAGCATGTCTCTCCGAATGGAATATGGATCCCTCTGGCATTACTTTTTTTAAAAAAATGCATTCTATTCAAACTTGTATCAAAGTAGGTTACAGCAAATAAACACCCCGGGAAACATTCTTCCCAACAATCAACTATACAGTTTGTACAGATTTTTCTCCCTTTTCACCGCCCCCACCCCCCTGCAACGAACAGCTCCCCAAGCACGGTCACAAATATCCCCCACCTTTTCTCAAACTCCCCTGCTGAGCCCCTTAACTCATACTTTATCTTCTCTAACCGCAGGAAGTCATACAGGTCACCCAACCATGCTGCTACCCCTGGTGGCGATGCCGACCGCCACTCCAGCAAAATTTGTCGCCGTGCAATCAGAGAGGCGAAGGCCAAGACATCGGCCTTCTTCCTCTCCATGAGATCCGGCTTCTCTGAAACCCCAAATATCACCACCAAAGGGTTCGGGCCCACTCCCTCCTCCACTATCCTGGCTAAGACCGCGAACACTCCCGCTCAGAATCTTCCCAATTTTTCACAACCCCAAAACGTGTGCGCACCACCCCAAACCACACCAGAGGAGGTCCCGTCCACCCCCCCGCAGTGCCCCACCCCATACTCCCCAACCGATCTTCACTCCCAACTCCGCTTCCCATTTCTCCCCGATCCCCACCACCCGCATGCCTCCCTGCTCCCCCAGCCACCTATATACATCCCCAATTCTTCCCTCCCCCCTCCACATCCGGAAGCAGCAGTCGCCCCAGCAAGGTGCACCCCGGCAATCCAGGGAACCCCTTCCAGACCCCCCCCCCCCAACACAAATCCCCCACCCCGACCAGTCCCACCTCCCTCCACCCCCCGATCACACCGCCCAAACCCATGAACCCCGTACAGCGGCGCCAGCACCGACATCCCCTCCACCCTAAAATGCCTCCCACCGGGCTCCCCGAACACCCATTCGGAGCCACCGGCAACGCTGCCGCCACCGCAGCCTCCAAACTAGACCCCCCACCCCCCCCCAACCCAACAACAACGAAGCAAGTTCAGCAACGCCAATGCCGCTCCCGCCCCCACAGCAGGGCCTCCCCCACCCCGCCCACACACAGCCAGAGATGACCGTGTCCACCCTCCAAAAAAGGCCGTTGGTATAAAGATCGGGAGAGCCTGAAAGATGAACAAGAACCGTGGCAGAATATTCATTTTCACCACTTGGACCTCCCCGCCACCTTAATCCCCAAGCACCTAAACCTATCCCTCGCTACCGTAAATGGCATCCCCCCCCCCCAAACCAGCCCGCTGCGCCAGCCCATCCACCGGGAACACCTCGCCCCTCCAATACCCAGCCGGCATCCCGAGAACCCTAAACCTCCCCAACAGGCCCACAATCCTTCCCACACTCCCGAACTGATCCAAAACACACAGCAAGAGGCCATCGGCACAGAGCGACACCCGATGCTCCCTCTGTCCCCCCACCATCTCTGGCATTACTTCTAATAGGCTGGGAGAACTATGCTTCTGAAATTTTGGGCTGCAGCATTCCCCCCCATTCCTCCACCACTCCAAGAGTGAACACCTGCTGGGGATGCCAAGAAACATGTTAAGCTTGTGGAAGAGAGAAAGAAACTGAGCACAGAAAGTTATGTGTTTGGGCTCATTTGGGCTGGTTAGGGAACTGGACATTGTGACATTGGAAAGGGAGAGGGTAATGAGACCAGTACTGCTGAGGAGCTTGGAGAGTCTGTCACTTTGCACTCTGAAAAGTTTCCAGTGAATGTTTTAAGTTCTCTACCTAGTCTTTCATGCATTTTGCAGAAGGGTCTTCAAACCGGCGCAGAACCAATTCAAGTTGATGACCTTTCATCAGAATGAGAAACTTAAACTTGAAACCGGTTTGAAGCAAGTATGGAAGCAAGGAGAAGTGGATGGGCTGAGAGGAAAAATCAGTGATAGGGTTGGAGATTGGGGTGATTAATGTCGAAAAGAATGAGGGTACAAGGCAAAAGGTAAAGGGACAAAAGTTGGGTCTGGAGGAACTAGAAATGGTAAAAGCAGAATGAACTCCTGTGCTTGTCGGAACAAAATGAATAGTGGTTTTGATATGAAATGGTTGATTGTATTGTGTCTGGAAGGCTGTATTAAGTACCCAATGGCAAATTGAACAACTGTTCCTTGAACGTAGCTTGAGCTCACTGAAATGCAGGTTGATGGAAAGTTCAAAATAAGAACAGAAGAACTACGAGCAGGAGTAGGCAATTCAGCCCCTCTGACCCGTTTCGCCATTCAATACAATCATTAAAAAAAAACGCATTTTATTCAAACTTGTATCAAAGTAGGTTACAGCAAATAAACACCCCGGGAAACATTCGTCCCAACAATCAACTGTACAGTTTGTTCAGATTTTTCTCCTTTTTCACCCCCCCCCCCCTCCTCCCCATCACCCACCCCCCAAACCCCTGCGATGAACAGCTCTTCAAACACGGTCACAAACATCCCCCACCTTTTCTCAAACTCCCCTGCTGAGCCCCTTAACTCATACTTTATCTTCTCTAATCGAGGAAGTCATACAGGTCACCCAACCATGCTGCTACCCTCGGTGGCGATGCCGACCGCCACTCCAGCAAAATTTGTCGCTGTGCAGTCAGAGAGGCGAAGGCCAAGACATTGGCCTTCCTCCTCTCCATGAGCTCCAGCTTCTCTGACCATTAGCACCAACATCCCTTCCACCCTAAAATGCCTCCTCAGCTGATTCCATATCTTCACCATGGACTGTACCACTGGGTTCCCTGAATACCTACTCGGAGCCATTGGCAATGCTGCCATCACCATAGCCCTCAAACTAGACCCCTTACAAGATTCCTCCTGCATCCTCACCCATTCTACCCCTTCTCCTTCGCACCACTGCCGCACCTTGTCCACATTCGCCGCCCAATAATAATGAAGCAAGTTTGGCAACGCCAACCCCCCCCTGCTGCCTCTGCCTCTGTAGCAGGGTCCTCCCCACCCTCTGCACCTTCCCCGCCCGTACAAAGTCAGAGATGATTGTGTTCACTTTCCGAAAAAAGGTCTTTGGTATAAAGATCGGGAAAGCCTGAAAGATGAACAAGAACCTCGGCAGAATATTCATTTTCACCACTTGGACCCTCCCCGCCAACGTCAAGTCCAGTGTATCCCACCTCTTAAGATCCTCCCTGGCCTCCTCCACCAGCTTCGTTAAGTTCCTCGCGACCTAAATCCCCAAGTACCTAAACCTATCCCTCGCTACCGTAAATGGCATTCCCCCCTAAATTAGCCCGCTGTGCCATCTCATTCACCGGGAATACCTCGCTTTTCCCTACTTTCAGCTTGTATCCCGAGCACCCTCCAAACCTCCCCAACAGGCCCATAATCCTTCCCATAATCTCCAACGGATCCGAAACATACAGCAAGAGGTCATCGGCATAGAGCAACACCCGATGCTCCCTCTGTCCCCTCATTATCCCCTGCCACTCTGCCGACCCGCTGAGAACCATCGCCAATGGCTCTATGGCCAGCGCAAACAGCAGCGGCGACAGCGGGCACCCCTGCCTCGAACCCCTGTGTAAGTCAAAGCTTCGTGAGCTCATATCATTCGTCCTCCCCCTCGCTCTTGGCGCCACATACAGCAACTGCACCCATGTCACAAATCTCGGCCCAAACCTTCCCAAAACTTCAAACAAGTACCGCCATTCCACCCGATCAAATGCTTTCTCCGCGTCCATGGAAACCACCACCTCTCGACGGATTCATCACCACATTCAACAGCCGTCTTATATTACTCGTGAGCTACCTGCCCTTCACGAAGCCTGTTTGATCTTCTGCAACCCCCCGGGACACAATTCTCTATCCTCCCCGCCAACAACTTAGCCAATACTTTCACATCCGTGTTCAATAGTGATATGGGTCTATACGACCCACATTCCACCGGATCCTTCCATTTTTTGGGATTAGTGTGATTATTGCCTGCTTCATCGTCTCCGGTTCTCCAGTGCTTCATTAAAGGCCCCCAACAGATGTGGTGCCAAGTCCGCCGCAAATTCCTTATAAAATTCTGCCGGGTACCCATCCAGCCCAGGTGCCTACCCTAATACTATCCAGCACCTCCCTCAGCCCCAGGGGCTCCTCCAACGCCTGCCTCTTTGCTACCTCCACCTGGGGAAATTTCAGCTCGTCCAGAAACCACCCCATGTCCCCCTCCTCTCCTCCTGGGTCTGCCTCATAAAGTCCCTGGTAATACTCTCTAACTGCCAGGTTCGATTCCGGCTTGGGTCACTGTCTGTGCGGAGTCTGCACATCCTCCCCGTGTGTGCGTGGGTTTCCTCCGGGTGCTCCGGTTTCCTCCCACAGTCCAAAGATGTGCAGGTTAGGTGGATTGGCCATGATAAATTGCCCTTAGTGTCCAAAATTGCCCTTAGTGTTGGGTGGAGTTACTGGGTTATGGGGATAGGGTGGAGGTGTCGACCTTGGGTGGGGTGCTCTTTCCAAGAGCCGGTGCAGACTCGATGGGCCGAATGGCCTCCTGCACTGTAAATTCTATGAAAACTATGAAAACTATCTATGCCTGCTGACACCTCCCCATCCTGATTGAACTCCACATAATCCCTAATCGCCAACCGCACCTTGTCACAAAAACCTCCATCCGCCAACAACCCTGAGTCAAACATCCACCCCGGCCTCTGCTCTCGTCCCGTACTGAACTGAATATCCAGGCAGTGGGGTGCATGGTCCGAGATAACTATCCCCGTATACTCTGCCCCCTCCACCCCAACCAAAATCTCCCGACTCACTACAAAGTAATCAATCCTCGAATACATCTTATAGACGTGTGAAAAGAAGGAATACTCCCCCCTGGGTTCTGAAAGCGCCATGGATCCACCATACCCATCCTCTCCAGCATAAACCCCCCCAGCTCCCTTGCCATTCGTTCCCTACCCATCGACCTGGGGCTCGATCTATCCACCCTCGGCTCCAGGACACAGTTAAAATCTCCTCCCATGATCAACTCTGAAAACTCTGGTGCGGCCGCATTTGGAGTATTGCGTGTAATTCTGGTCGCCGCATTATAGGAAGGATGTGGAGGCATTGGAAAGGGTGCAGAGCAGATTTGCCTGGTATGGAGGGAAGATTTTATGAGGAAAGGCTGAGAGACTTCAGGCTGTTTTCCTTAGAGAGAAGAAGGTTAAGAGGTGACTTAATTGAGGCATACAAGATGATCAGAGGATTGGATAGGTTGGACAGTGAGAGCCTTTTTCCTCAGATGGTGATGTCTAGCACGAGGGGACATAGTTTTAAATTGAGGGGAGATAGATATAAGACAGATGTCAGAGGTAGGTTCTTTACTCAGAATGTAGTAAGGGCGTGGAATGCCCTGCCTGCAACAGTAGTGGACTCGCCAACACTAAGGGCATTCAAATGGTCATTGGATAGACATATGGACGATAAGGGAATAGTGTAGATGGGCTTTAGAGTGGTTTCACAGGTCGGCGCAACATCGAGGGCCAAAGGGCCTGTACTGTGCTGTTATGTTCTATGTTCTATGTAACTGGTACGTGGCCAAATCCGGGATTGCTGCCAGAAACCCCCTCATAAACCCACATCACCCCAATTTGGGGAATACACATTTACCAACACTACCGGTGCCCCTTCCAATACCCCACTCACAATCACATATTTCCCACCTAGATCCCTCACCTCCTTCGCACTCACGAATCCCATTTTTTGCTCATTAAAATTGCCACACCCCTCGATTTCAAATCAAACCCTGAGTGAAAAACCTGCCCGACCCACCCCTTCCTTAACCTAACCTGGTCCTTCACACTGGGGTGTGTCTCCTGCAAAAAGACAACCCCCGCTTTCAAGCTCCTGAGGTGCGCGAACACCCGCAACCTTTTAACTGGCCCATTCAGTCCCCGGACGTTCCACGTTACCAACTTTACCGGAGGCTTGCGCTTCCAATATTCAATACGATCATATGGCGGCACGGTAGCGCAGTAGTTAGCACTATTGCTTCACAGCGCCAGGATCCCAGGTTCAATTCCCGGATTAGGTCACTATCTGAGCGGAGTCTGCGCTATGTCTGCGTGGGTTTCAACCGGGTGCTCCGGCTTCCTCCCACAAGTCCCGAATGACGTGCTGTTCGGTGATTTGGACATTCTGAATTCTCCCTCAGTGTACCCGAACAGGTGCCGGAATGTGGCGACTAGGAGCTTTTCACAGTAACTTCATTGCAGTGTTAATGTCAGCCTACTTGTGACAATTATTATGGCTGATCTCGGAGTTAGCACTGCTGCCTCACGGCGCTGAGGACCCGGGTCTGCATGGATCTCATCCCCACAACCCAAAAAGATGTGCAGGGTAGGTGGATTGGCCATGCTAAATTGCCCCTTAATTGGAAAAATCGAATTAGGTACTTAAATTTATTTTTAAAAAATATCAGTGGTAAACAGAGAATCCAGACTGACCAAGGTAATCTTGCAGTTTCTTGATATTCTACAGTTACGATCTTTGATTTGGAAATTTTACTTAAGACTGGAAGTTGAATTTTTCAACCAGTGATTGGGATGCCTATCAACGTAATAGCCTTGACCAAATCAGAGTATGTACTCCAGATAATTTATTATCTTGGATACGAATGGTGCGCTCGACTTGTTGTTGGGACAAGGCTGTTGAATCTCGTGAAAGGCCTCTCGTGAGATTTGCAATGTTCGAAACCTTTTCACGAGATTCAACGGAATCTCGGGACGTCGCGATCTGGATCTCGGGCTCATTGAAATATACGTTTGCTGGATTCTCCTGGAGCCCAGGACTCAACGGAGACCCCGCCAGGAAAGCATTTAGTACTGGTCCCCACACACTTGGGCTAGTGCGTAACGGAACCTGGGGGTTCACCCAGGGCATTAGAGACTCCTGGGTGTTCGGGGACAGGGCAGGGTGGTAGCCTGGCTCTCTCTCTGGCACCCGGCATCTTGGCACTGCCAGCATGACACCCTGGCATTGCCACCCTGCCTGATGGCACTACCCAAGCTGTCGGGATGCTGCCAGGGTGTCAGGTTGGCAGTGCCAGCGATCGGGAGGTCTCTTCCCGGGAGTCACCCCAATGGTGGGGAGTGGCGACGACAAGGTGTGGTGGGTTCCTGGGCGCCTTCCCAAGGTTTTTTGACGGGGGGGGGGGAAGAAAGAAGATCGGGGTGCTATTCCAAAATGGCTCCCTGATCTGTGAGGAACGCTCGGCTGCAGAAAATCACTGCGGCTGCTGCGCAGAAGATTTCCCTGAGATCAAAAAAAATGCCAAAGTGCTGTTGAATAGCAAGATGTTTCTCGGAGCAGCAGCTGCTGAGAAACACTGTGCCAAATGCACCCAAAACCAGACATAGAAATTTAGGTGATGCACTGGTTAGCGGTGATGCACTGGTTAGCACTGTTGCCTACGCCGCTGAGGACCTGGGTTTGATCCCGGCCCCGGGTCACTGTCTGTATGGAGTTTGCACATTCTCCTCGTGTCTGCATGGGTTTCACCCCCACAACCCAAAGATGTGCAGGGTAGGTGGATTAGCCACGCTAAGTTGTCCCTTCATTGGAAAAAATATGATTGGGTACTCTTAAGTCTGTAGAAAAAAGGAATTTTTCGGGTGAATCATGCCCGATATCTGCAACTGAAATTTCTGGCCAGCCGATATCCAGTTTTGCAACAATGCTGACTTTGTCGGGCAAACATTGGAAAGCTTGCTTGTTGCCTTTCCAAACAAAAATTCCATTTTGTTTGTCATCATTTTACTGTGATTCTTGTCCAGGAATTCAAGGTGTTGAAGCTCCCACAATTCATTTTATTATTTTATCATCAAGTACCTAATTCTTTTGATTCTTTGCAAATCTAGAATTACATTACCAAATAGTCCAGTGCATTTAAGTACATTTTTTGACACTGGATGCACTGTGATTCTTGCAGTAAAATATTTAATTTCTGACATATTTTCCTTCTATAATACACCCAAAATACAAACTTAAATTTTATATAGTGCTTGGTTTAAAAAAAAAACACCAGGGAGTTTTATAGTACCTTGTACAAATCAGAACCCCCAGCCGGGGAGGAGGGTATGAAACGATTTCTGGCGGGGTGCTGGAGTTTCCAAGGATAGATGAGGAGTTGGTGGAGAATTTGTAAGCCCCAATTGACTTGGGGAGGTTATGGTCAGATGCAATCGGGTAAAGCCCCGGGACCTGTAAAATGTCTTTGGGCTGTTGGGACCGTTCCTGGTAAAGGTTTTTAATGAGTCGAAGGAGCTGGGAATGCTCCCCCAACGTTATCGCAGGCATCAATTTCCCTTATTTTGAAGCGGTATAAGGATCCGAACAGCTGTGGTTTGTGTAGGCCAATCTCCCATCTAAATGTGGATGCGAAATTGCTGGCAAAGATCTTGGCCACACGTATAGAGGATTGTGTTCCAGGGGTAATAGCGGAGGACCAGATGGGATTTGTTAAGGGACGGTACCTGACATCTAACATTAGACGGCTCCTAAATGTAATAATGATGCCTGCGGAGTTGCGCGAGGTCGAGGTGGTGGTGGCCATGGATGCAGAAAAGGCCTTTGATCGGGTGGAGTGGAAGTATTTGTGGGATGAGCTGGGAAGGTTTGGGTTCGGGCAGGGATTTGTGGATTGGGTCCAGTTGCTATTTCAGGCACTGGTGGCGAATGCAAGGGGTTTGATCAGAGTATTTAGCCTGTGTCGGGTGACGAGACTGGGGTATTCACTCTCCCCACTACTGTTTGCCCTGGCCATAGAGCCTTTGGCAATGGCGCTGGGAGTATTGAACATTTGGCGGGGGATTGTGAGGGGGGGGGGGGGGGGGGGGGTGGAACATAGCGTCTCGCTGTATGTGGATGATTTGCTCCTTTATATAACAGACCCGTTGGGGGGAATTGTAGGAATTATGGGGATATGGAGGAATTTGGTTGGTTCTCAGGTTACAAATTGAATATGGACAAGAGTGAGGCCTTTGCGATCCAGGCAAGGGGGCAGGAGAGGAGTTTGAGGAAGATGACGTTCAAAGTGGTGGGAAGGAGTTTTAGGTATCTCGGGTTTCAGGTGGCAAGGGAGTAAGGTCAGCTTTATAAACTAAATTTGGGCAGATTGAGCAAATGAAAGGGGACCTCCGTAGGTGGGACGCACTCCCGCTGTCATTGGCGGGGAGGGTACAGACTATGAAAATGACAGTCCTTCGGAGATTGCTGTTCGTGTTTCAGTGTCTTCAAATCTTCATCCCCAAGGCATTTTTTAGGAAGATTAATGCGGTGATCTCTTTTTTTATGGACCGGGAAAGCCCCGAGTGTGACGAAGGTCCTTCTTGAGCGGGGGTGCAAGGAGGGGGGCTTGGCCCTTCCGAACTTTATTAATTACTACTGGGCGGCCAATATATCGATGGTTAGGAAATTGGTAGTGGGGGAGGGGTAGGTGTGGGTGCGAGTAGAGGCGGCATCTTGCAAGGGCACGAGTCTGAAGGCTTCTTTAATGGCACCTCTGCCATTCCCGCTGGCTCAGTACTCCACAAGCCCACTGGTCGTGGCAGCCCTGAGAGTGTGGGGGCAATGGAGGCAGCACATGAGACTGGAGGAGGCGTCGGTGTGGTCGCCAATCTGTGACAACCACTGGTTCGCTCTGCGGGGGCTGGATGGGGGCTTCAGGAGGTGGCAGCGGGCTGGGATTGAGAGATTTGGGGATCTCTTCATTGAGGAGGGTTTCCTGAGTCTGGAGGAGCTAGAGGAGGAGTTTGAGTTGCCTGGTGGGTTCTGGTACCTGCAGGTTTGGGATTTTGTCCGGAGACAGGTCCCGAGCTTCCCTCGCCTCCCACTGAGGGGACAACAGGATAAGGTGATGTCTGAAACGGGGGTTGGGGAGGGGAGGGTCTTGTAAATATATAAGGAACTGATGGATTGGGAAGGGGTCCCAATTGGGGAGGTGAAGAGGAAGTGGGGGGAAGAGCTGGGAGGAGAGTTGGAAGTCGGGTAATGGGAGAAGGCCCTGTGGAGAGTCAGTGCATCCGTGTCGTGTGCCAGACTTAGCCTGATCCAGTTCAAGGTGGTCCACAGGGTTCATATGACTGTGGCCCGGATGAGTAGGTTTTTTGAGGAGGTGGAGGACAGGTGTGGGTGGTGTGGGGAAGTCCTGCGAACCATGTATATATGTTTTGGGCATGTCCGAGGCTGAGGGGATTTTCAGATGTCATGTCAGACGTCTTGGAAGGGAGGGTGACTCCGAGTCCAGAGATGGCAATATTTGGAGTGTCGGAAGATCCAGGGGGGTGGGGGTGGGGGGGGGGGGTGGCCTTTGCCTTCCTGGTAGCCTGGAGACTGATTTTGCTGGGATGGAGGGACTCGGAGCCTGCAAAGTCGGGGGTTTGGGTCAGTGACATGGCATGGTTTCTTAGGCGAGAGAAGATTAAGTTTGCCTTAAGGGGTTCCTTACAGGGGTTCGCACATTGGCATCCATTCATCTACTTCTTCAAGGAAAATTGTCTGCTGGTGGGGTGGGGTGGGCGGGCGGAAGGGGAGGCATGGAAGTGGCGAATAAGGGCAGGGAATCTAATGTATGGGTAGTTAGGATTTAGAGCTGGGGGAAGTTAGGTATGTTACTGTGGGTTTTTTCAGTGTGATGGATCTCTGTTGTTTAAATTGTGCAAATGTTAAAATTCTAAATGCCTCAAGAAAATATTTTCTGAAGAAAAACTCCAAGGAACTTTGGCGATATTTAATCAGATAAAGTCACTGAACCAAAGGAGGAGCTATTAACAAAGGTGATCAGATGCTTGACCAAAGAGAGAGGTTTGAAGGAGAGTCTTAAGCAAAGCAGGCAGCAGTGGGACTAGGGAGGAAATTTGAGTGCCGGGTTTAGGCGACGAAAGGAGCATCAGACATTGGTGACAGGGAAAAACCCAAGTAGGAGGAGTCGGAGGAAAAGGAGAATTCTGTGTGAGGCTATCATAGAATTTACAGTGCAGAAGGAGGCCTTTCAGCCCATCGAGTTTGCATCGGTCCTTGGAAAGAACACCCTACTTAAGCCCACACCTCCACCTCATCCCCATAACCCAGTTATTGGACACTAAGGGAAATTTAGCATGGCCAATCCACCGAACCGACACATCTTTGGACTGTGGGAGGAAACTGGAGCACCCGGAGGAATCCCACTCAGACACAGGCTGTAACGTTGGAGGAGATTATAATAATCTTTATTGCCACAAATAGACTTACATTACACTGCAGTGAAGTTACTGTGAAAAGCCCCTAGTCGTCACATTTAGGGGCCTGTTTGGGTACACAGATGGAGAATTCAGAATGCCCAAATTACCTGAAAGCACGTCTTTCGGGATTTGTGGGAGGAAATCGGAGCACCCGGAGGAAACCCACGCAGACACTGAGAACATGCAGAGTCCGTACAGACAGTGACCCAAACCGGGAATCGAACCTGGGACCCTGGCGCTGTGATGCAACAGTGCGAACCACTGCTACCCTGTTGTCCGTAAAAATAAGCAGGCACAAGTCTATGCAGGAATTTAGGACTTTTGAATTATATGGGTTGGAGGATTAGGAGGCAATGATGGTCAACACGGGCAGTCGTATGGGTGACTGGGATTTGGTTCAGACAGCAGAGCTTTGGATGAGCTGAAGAGAATGCATGGCTAGCCAGGAGAGGATTGGAAAGTAAAATCTCTGACAAAGACGTGAGAGAGTGTTGGTTTCAGGAGCAGATAAAGTGAAGCCTGGACATAGGTGGGCAATATAATTGAGGTGGAAGTAGATGCTCTCTGTGGTGAAACGAACATGGGATTGACTCTCAGTCAAAAGTGACTTTGAGATTGCCAACAGTCTGGTTCAACCTGAGGCCATTCTCGAAGGAGTGGAATCAGTGGCAAAAGTAGAGAGTTTGTGGTGGGGGTCAAAGTAAATGGCTTTGGTTTTACTATTGTTTACCGTAGAAAATTGCAGTGCAACCAAGACCACTGTTGAGGGAATTTGAGCACAGAGAAAATGGAGTGTCAAAGTAGATGAGAAGTAACTGTGAAATCAAGTGAGGACCCTGCTGAACTGGAGGACATGTATTGTTCAAGTTAACTATTACTTTAAAAGGCATCTGGAACTCGCTACCGGAGGAGGTAGTGGAAGCAGGGACGATAGGGACATTTAAGGGGCATCTTGACAAATATATGAATAGGATGGGAATAGAAGGATACGGACCCAGGAAGTGTAGAAGATTGTAGTTTAGTCGGGCAGCATGGTCGGCACGGGCTTGGAGGGCTGGGGGTGGGGGTGGGGGGGGTGGCTGGGGGGAGGGGGCTGGTGAGGGAAGACTACTCTGGATCGAAGCAAGCTGCAGGGCAAACTCCATCTCCACATGTGCAGGGCTAAGCCACGGGAGTGGAAGGAGATGGGGAAGACATGTAAATAGCCATAAGGTTCCTTGTTTGAATATGCATATGTTATTTTTTTGTTTTGTGTGTTTCTGCCTGTTTCTCCAAGGGAGCCCTGTAAATATACAAGCATTAACCTTTTAGTGATTGCTGGACTATGTATCACAAAAGTATGAAAATCAATAAAAACATTTTTAAAAAGAGGTTTGATTTAGATCTGGAAAAGAGATGAGGACATGGATTTCCCCACAAACTTGGATTCAAATTCCTGGACTTCTCTAACTATAAAGACCATACTTCTGTGCTATTTTGAAATTCACTGCTAAGACCCTGCTCCCGCCTCTTATCTGCTGCTGTTCTGAGAGCTGAAGTTGCCTGGAAAAATCCAACTTTAGATTTTCCGTCTTCTGTCAAACTTGTTCACATTTTTGGACATCTCGCTTCATTCAGAAGACACTTGTTTTGCTCTGATTTACAGCTTTTCCTCCACTACTGACTGTTGTGATTGAAAGACTTCAGTCGCTGCTGAGTCTGTGATTGCTGTCCAAATTTCTTGTGTTATCTCCATGCAGTTCGCCATTTGGTCACTCGAGCCTGCTCTGCCATCCTAATGCCTATGTTCATAGGTAGCTGTTGTGGCTCCCATCATTCAAGAACAACAAGAACAAAGAAATGTACAGCACAGGAACAGGCCCTTCGGCCCTCCAAACCCGTGCCGACCATGCTGCCCGACTAAACTACAATCTTCTACACTTCCTGGGTCCGTATTTGTCAAGATGCCCCTTAAATGTCACTATCGTCCCTGCTTCCGCCACCTCCTCCGGTAGCGAGTTCCAGGCACCCACTACCCTCTGTGTAAAACACTTGCCTCGTACATCTACTCTAAACCTTGCCCCTCTCACCTTAAACCTGTGCCCCCTAGTAATTGTCCACTCTATCCTGGGGAAAAGCCTCTGACTATCCACTCTGTCTATGCCCCTCATAATTTTGTAGACCTCTATCAGGTCGCCCCTCAACCTCCGTCGTTCCAGTGAGAACAAACCGAGTTTATTCAACCGCTCCTCATAGCTAATGCCCTCCATACCAGGCACCATTCTGGTAAATCTCTTCTGCACCCTCTTTAAAGCCTCCACATCCTTCTGGTAGTGTGGCGACCAGAATTGAACACTATACTCCAAGTGTGGCCTAACTAAGGTTCTATACAGCTGCAACATGACTTGCCAATTCTTATACTCAATGCCCCGGCCAATGAAGGCAAGCATGCCGTATGCCTTCTTGACTACCTTCTCCACCTCTGTTGTCCCTTTCAGTGACCTGTGGACCTGTACTCCTAGATCTCTCTGACTTTCAATACTCTTGAGGGTTCTACCATTCACTGTATAGGTTCTACCATTCACTGTATGAATACCATTCAATGGGATGGTGACATCCTTATCAAAGAACAAAGAAAAGTACAGCACAGGAACAGGCCCTTCGGCCCTCCAAGCCTGCACCGACCATGCTGCCCGTCTAAACTAAAATCTTCTCCACTTCCGGGGTCCGTATCCCTCTTCCCATCCTATTCATGTGTTTGTCAAGATGCCGCTTAAACGTTACTTTGGTCCCCTCTTCCACCACCTCCTCCGGCAGCGAGTTCCAGGCACCCACTACCCTCTGTTTAAAAAAAAAAAAACTTGCCTCGTACATCTCCTCTAAACCTTGCCCCTCGCACCTTAAACCTATGCCCTCTAGCAATTGTAATTGACCCCTCTACCCTGGGGAAAAAGTCTCTGACTATCCACTCTGTCTATGCCCCTCATAATTTTGTAGACCTCTATCAGGTCACCCCTCAACCTCCATCGTTCCAGTGAGAACAAACCGAGTTTATTCAACCTCTCCTCATAGCTAATATCCTCAGTTATAAAGGTCTCATCCCACCCTACCTCTGCAGCAGATGTAAGCCCTACACTTCAACTCATACTTTCAGGTAGGAAAGCAAGTTGTGAAGATCGTCTGCAGGGGGACATTGATAGGTTAAGTGAGTAGGCAAAAATTTGGAAGATGGATAATAATGATGGAAAATGTGAGGTTGTCCACTTTGGCAGAAAGAAAATGAAAAGCAAAATATTTTTAAAATGGGAAGAGACTGCAGAATGTTGCAGAACAGACAGATCTGAGTGTCCTTGTATATGAAACTCAAATGGGTGGCATGTAGATAATGTAAGAAATTCAGAAGGCAGATGGAATATTTGCTTTTACAATACTGCATGGGGCATAAGAGTATTCAAGTAGCCTCAAGATCAGCATTTAATAGTTTCTCACCATTCAAAAAAATCAATGTTCAAATTTATGTTCTTGTTCAAAAATCAATTTTATGTTCTTATGACCAAACTGAATAACCCCACACTTCCCCACATTGTGCTTCACCTTTCCACACACTTAATCTTAATCTGTATCATCTTGGATGTCCATTGTGTGCTTCGCTCCAGAGTCCCCACGCTATTTCAAACCCCAAGTTCTCCTCCCACTTCTCCCTCATCTTGTCCAGTTCTGTGTTGGCCCTCTTAGCAGTTGCCCCTATGTGTCACCACAATTCACTTTCCTTAAGATGTCCACATCCAACGGATCCTCCAGCAGTGATGGTCGCGGGTACGTTCTTGTTTCCCTTGGATAGCTTTGTAGGGGCGCGGAGTGTGGGGGGGTGGGGGGTGGGGTGGGGGGGGGCGGGGGCAGGAAGTCTGGAAGAGCAATAGTGATAGTTGATTCAATAGTCGGGGGAATAATCAGGCGGTTCTGTGGGTGCAGACATCAATCCAGGATGGTGTCTTGCCTCCCTGGTGCGAGGACCCAGGATTTCACTGGGGTTGCAGACCATCTTGAGGGATTTGCATGGGGACGGTGAACAGTTGTGGTCCATATCAGTAATAATGACAGGGGTAAAAGGAGGGATGTGGTCCTGTACAATCAGAATTTAGGGAGCGAGGTAGAAAATTCACAAGCAGGACCTCAAAAGTAGTCATCTCCGGCAATTCACTGACGATGTGCAAGTGAGTCTGTACGGAAATAAATGAATGCATGGCTGGAAAGAAGGTGCATGAAGGCACGCGTGGAGAAAATGGGACCTGTACAGGTTACACCTAGACAAAGAGTTCCTTGTGGGGTGTTTTGCTGGTGTTAGGGTGAGTTTATGCAAACTCAGCAGGGTTGTGGGAACCAGGAGATAATATCGGACAAGAATACCAAGATGCACAGAATCCTGGGAGAGATAGATCACACTAAAATAGGGAATAATAAGATAATATGTGGGTCAGAGTAAAGGAGAATGAGATGGTCTACTTCAGAGTTATTGTACATGTATGTGAAGGCATGGTGTGGGAAATATGATTGGTGACTTAACAGGTGCAGGGTGCCATGTGAAAATATGATGTTCTGGCTATAACTGAAATATGACTCTTAAGAAGGTCAGGACTGGGTATTAAACACCCTGGTTACAGGATGTCCAATAAAGACAGGAAAGGGAGAGAGGTGGCAGTATTGATTCAAAAAAGCAAAGCTGGGGAGAAGATATTCCAGAGGGGTCAGGAACAGAATCCGTTTGGCTAAAATTAAGGAACAAAAAAAGTGTGATTGCATTGTTCAATGTTGTCCAGAGCCACCAGTGAGTGGGAAGGATGCAGAGGATCACAAAAATTACAGCCAGGTGCAAGAAGTAGAGAACACTTTTTATACTGCTGCTTAAGTGAGGCTAACTGCTCACTTAAATATGCATATCTGTGAGGACGAGGTCCAAATCGCTAGTCTCACGAGATCGCGGTAGATCTCACAAGTGTCCAGAGTGTCTCAAATTTCGCGAGAGTCCTCTCGGGAGATTTAACGGCCTTGTTGCGTCCCGAGACGGGTGCAATGAGGCCATAACGATTGTGCCCTACATCAATTCAGGGACATTAAATGGTTATAAATTTGAGAAATAAGTTCTTTGATAAGAAAGTCGAGCAAAGTGTCCAGTGTCAATGTATATGTAAAATTTCTGATCTGCAAATAATGGAAAAAAATGAGAACGATGCAAAGAGAATTTTACAGTCAAAACTAGCAAAATTATCATTCTGGTATAATTCAGGGGGTGGCATGTGGCGCAGTGGTTCGAATCCCGGCCCTGGGTCACTGTCTGTGTGGAGTTTGCATATTCTCCCCATGTGTGCGTGGGTTTCACCCCCACGACCCAAAGATGTGCACGTTAGGTGGATTGGCCACGCTAAATTGCCCCTTAATTAGAAAAAAATATAATTGCCTACTCTAAATTCTTGTATAATTAATTGAAGCGTTGTAGTCCCTTCCTTCTCCATTGAGAAAAAGTTGAATGAGCAAAGTTGGGGGAATAGATGACTACCAGAAGTTGGTCGTAAAACAGCATAGGCTTTGAATTTAAAATATAATTGAAACTAATTCAAGGGTCCGACATCATATTAATTTTTCTAAATTGAACTTACCAGGAGATGTGAGAGATGTGACAGGTATGTTTACTCTCCAGCTGACCCACATGTATTGGTCTTGTCCTAAGCTTGCTTTGCAACTTTCCCAGAAGTGTTTATAATTAATTTAGAACCATGCCATTTTTGGCTATTTTCAGAGTTCCCTCTGAGGATATGATTTTGCAACATAGTAGCCTTTACTATGATTTTGGCTTATTGGAGGATATTGCTTGGCTGGAGGTCCTCCACACCACCTTCTGTTTCTTGCTGGGTAAAATGCATTATGTATTACTTCAAATGTTGAAAAAATAGCATTTATGTTGACAAATTCAATTCTATTTGGCAGCCTTTTATTTCACATATTAAGAAATTAATGGTGCTCCAATTTGGTTCGAGGTTATGTGTATAGGCTGTTCCTTGCATTTAAAAAAAAATTAGTACCCAATTTTTTTTTTTTCCTAATTAAAGGGCAATTTAGCGTGGCCAATTCATCTACCCTGCACATCTATAGGTTGTGAAAACCACGTGGACATGGGGAGAATGTGCAAACTCCACACGGACAGTGACCCAGGGCCAGGATCAAACCCAGGTTCTCGACACTGTGAGGCAGCAGCGCCACCGTGCCGCCCTGGGCTGATCCTTGGATGACTGGGTGGAATTCTTCTCAATATATATTGATACCTTCTCTAGATTATTTCAATAATAGTGAACCCTCCTTATGCCTCTCTCTTTGCCTATTTGTACAGTCTAATTTGAAATGATAAGGGTGGTGTGGGGGTTGGGGGAGGATGGTGTTGAATTAATAAAAAAGTAAATGATTGTACTCTGTTATGCTGTTACAATTTTCAATGAAAAAACTTTTAAACAAAGAATTCCTATCGTGCATTCAGGAAAATGTTTGACAACAGTATGTTTCCAGTTCAATGATGAAGGAGGCACAACTATGTTCTTGGAAGTGAGATGGGCCAAGTAGATAAAGTGTCATAACATTTGGGGACCAGTGATCATTGTCATTTGGGGGCCAGTGATCATTGTATCGCTGTCCAGAAGAGTAAGCAAAATTAACTTGGGGAAACCAACTTCAATGGGGTATGAATGGATCAGCGCCAAAGAAATTGGGGAGTCAACAGTTGGCAGGAAAAGGAGCAGCTGATCACTGGGCTACCTTGAAAGAAGAGATAGTTTGGGCAAAGTCAGGGTACACTCCCTCCAAAGGAAAGGGAAAGGTACAGTGGATGTTGGGACGGTGAGTAATTTCCCCCCCCCCCCCCCTTTTAAAATAAATTTAGAGTACCTAATTCTTTTATTTTCCCAATTGAGGGCCAATTCACCTACCTACACATATTTTTGGTTGTGGGGGTGAGACCCATGCAGACACGGGGAGAATGTGTAAACTCGACATGGATCTCGGGTCGGGATTGAACCCGGGCCCTCAGTGCCGTGAGGCAGCAGTGCTAACCACTGTGCCGCCGTGCTGTCCCTGCCTGGGACTGAGTAAATTAAAGGAGGAAATAGACCGATTTTTAATTAGTAATCATAAGGTCATAGAATTTACAGTGCAGCAGGAGGCCATTCGACCCATCGAGTGTGCACCAGCCCTTTGAAAGAGCACCGTACCAGGCTTCCATCTTATCCTCATAACCAAATAACCCAACCTAACGAAGGGGCAATTTAGCGTGACCAATCCAACCTGCACATCTTTGAACTGTGGAAGGAAACCGGAGCACCCGGAGGAAACCCACGTAAACACTGGGAGAAAGTGCAAACTCCACACAGACAGTCACCTGAGGCCGGAATTGAACTTGGGACCCTGGAGCTGTGAGGCAGCAGTGCTAACCATTGGTAATAGGTTGAAGGGTTATGGAGAACTGGCAGGATAGTGCAGTTATGGCCAGGATGTGATAAGCCATGATCGAATGGAGGAGCAGACCCGAAGGGCCAAATGGCCTAATTCTGCTCTTGTATCTCATGAATGTATGTAACAGATTCAGAACTCCCTGCATGACAAAACGAGATAGATATTAAGATGAGGAAGATGAAGTGTGCATATGACAGACGTCAGGCAGAAAATACAAGTGAGAACCAAGCTGAATATAGAATGTTCAGGGAGAGGAAGAGGAACAAATAAGAGAAGAAATGAGAGAGAGTGAAAAGAGACTGACAGCTAACAGAGAAGGGAATTCCGAAGTGTTCTTTCGGTGCATAAATAATAAAGTGTAGTAGAAAGAGAATTGTGTGAAGACCATGGCAGAAATCCCCAACATAGATAGACACCGACTGATCATGGCGGGGGGGGGGGGGGGGGGGGGGGGGGAGAAAGACCTCAAATATGGCGACGGAACTCCATCTATTCATGGAGTAGATGGGGACAGTGGACCCATGGCGGTTCACTCACGCAGGGGAGAGGGAGTCTCCTTCTTCTCCCAAGTACAAAATGTTTATTCATGGATCGACTTCTTTGTAGAGGGAAAATCGGGACTTCCAGGGCTAGTAAGGGCGGAATACTCTGCGATCATAATCGCCGACCACGCTCCACACTCTATGGACGGAGGTTGGACACGGCCCTGCTGGCTGATCAGACTTTCTGCGAGAAAATTTCACAGGCCACAGATGAGTAAATTACTAATAACCAGAATGGCGAGGTCTCACCCTCCACATTCTGGGAGGCGCTGAAGGCTGAGATCAGGGGTGAAATCACAGCCTACAAGGTGGGAAAGATAGGGAAGAGAGGGTGGCTAAGCATCAGCTAGTTGACTCCATATTCGAGGTCGACCAGCGATACTCCGAGGACCCTACCGTAGTATTCTTGGTGGAGACGAAAAAGCTACAGATGGACTTTGATCTGCTCTGGCGATGAAGGCAGAGCGCCAGGCACGAGGGACGCTTTACGAGCACGGAGCCGAGGCTAGCCGCCTGTTGGCTCACCAGGTAAGAAAGCAGGCAGCCATGAGGGAAATTGCCAGATTAGGGATAGCAAAGACAATTTAGTAGCGGAGCCAGATAAAGTCAACAAGGCGTTTGAGACCTTCTACCAAGGGCTGTACACCTCTGTAGGGGAGTCTGGGATGAATCAGTTCCTTGATGGACTGGACATGCGAGTCCTGGGGGAGGACAGGAAACGGGGCCTGGAAACGCCTCTAGAACGAGGAGAGGTCATGGTGAGTATTGGCTCCATGCAGGTGGATCATGACCCCATTCGGGGAGAGAACGCCTGAGGTGATCGTCTCCCTGGATGTTGAAAAGGCCTTCGACTGAGTTGAATGGAAGTATTTCAAGAGTACTGGAGCATTCCGGGCTAGGAACAGGGTTCACCGACTGGGTGAAACTCTTGTACAATGCTCCCACAGTGAGCGTACGGACAAATACCACCAGCTCCTAGTACTTCCAGCTGCATAGAGGCACAAGGCAGAGATGCCAGTTATCTCCGCTGCTGTTCGCCCGACCGAACAACTGCCGATCACACTTAGGGCGGCGAAGAATTGGAAAGGGATTCGGAGAGGAGACAGAGCACAGAGGCGAATGGCCTGCTCCTCTACATCTCGGACCTGCGAAGCAGCATGGAAGGAATCATGGTTGTTTTAAAAGAGTTTGGAGCCTTCTCGGGATACAAACTTAACCTGAGCAAAGTCGAGATCTTCCCGGTGAACCTGCAAGGGGGAGGGGCAGGGGCAGAGGGGCATTTAAACAGGCCTGGCACAAATTCCGCTACCTGGGGATCCAAATCGCTCACGACTGGATAGGGATCCCCAAGTGGAACCTGACCAGCCTGACAGAGGAAGTTATAAAGGACCTGCAGAGATGGAACACACTCCCACTCTGTCTGTCAGGGAGGATGCAAATGATCAAAATGAACATACTGCCCAGGTTCCATCTTCCTGTTTAGATCCATCCCAATCTACATCCCAAGGACTTTTTCAATTCACTGGACAAACTGATTGTGGCATTTGTGTGGGGCGGGAAGAATGCAAGGATCCCAAAGAGTACTGCAGAGAACGAGATCTATTGGTAGCCTAGCCCTCCCAAACCTGCAATATTACCACTGGGCAGCGACTGTGGAGAGAGTAAAGGGGTGAATAAAGGAGCCAGAAGCCGAGTGGGTGCTTGTGCAGGAGGACTCCTGCAGCGGGACCTCCCTCCGGGCTCTAGCATCGGCGGTACTCCCACCCCCACCGAATAAATATTCAACGAGCCCAGTGGTGGTAGCAACACCCCAATCATCGAACCAATTGCGACAGCATATCGGGCTGGCCGAAATGTCCGACAATGTTCCCATCTGCAACAACCACAGGTTCATGCTGGCGACTATGGACGCCACCTTTAAAAGGTGGAGACAGGACGGGGGACACTGACAGGGACTTTTACACCAACAACAGGCTAACAATGCTTGAAGAACTGACAAAGATTCCAGCTGACGGGAGGCGACGAACTACAGAAGGTACCTACAAATCTGAAATTTCCTACGAAGGGAAACAAGGACGGACCTGCAACCACCACGACAATCACTGCGAGAGGACCTGTTGCACGTGGACATCTTGGGGAAAGTGAATTGCGGTGACATACGGAATTTCTCCAAATGGAGAAATTTAAATTCACCATCCAAGGGTTGGAAGATGGTTTCCACAAAACACGGGAGCCATTCACTCGGTTGTTCTAAGACCTGTTTGTAGCCAACAGCTAGGAAGCCAAAGAACAGTAGGGGGTCGCCACGACGCAGTAAGGAAGGGTGTGGTGGGGAGACAGGGAAACATGGAATTCAACCAAGCTCAATGAGAGGAACATGAAACACAAGTGGGGGGTGGGCAGGTGCAACAAGCAGACCCAAAGGGGGGGGGGAAAAAGAGAAAACCGGTGGGAAGCGAAACGCAGGGGACCACAATTGCCCCTGCAAATACTGTAAGGAGGAAAAAGAAAGGAAACTGCGATGTGTTTGTAAATAATTGAAGCTGATCTGTGTAAATAGTTTCAGTTTTACTTTTTATTTTTTAATTTTTTAAAATCTCGTAATGTTTGTTCATATTTATATCTGTTTTGTATACCAAAAATCTAATAACAACAGTTTAAAAAAAAAAAAAGAGAATTGTGTCCAATTAGAAACCAAGACGGGGATTTACACATGGTGGCAGAGGGTATAACTGAGTTATTAAATTATTACTTTGCATCTGTTTTTGTAAAGTCACAAGCTACTCCCCAGGCCATGATAAACTGGGAGATAAATCCGACACTAGGCAGGTCTAAAATTGAAACAAGGGGTTAGTGGAGAGATTTTATGTGCTTAAGTTGATCAGGCACTGGGACCAGATGAGATGGTGTTCTGGGATAGAGAGGGAAATAAAAATGGAAATTGCAGATGCTCTGGCTAAAATTTATCAGTCTCCCTTTGACACAGGTGGTCTCGGAGGACTCGAGCACTGTTATGGCCTTGTTAAAATACAGGTGTAAAGGCTCCGACCTTCATTGGCTATCATTGACTGTGCAAATTTGGTTTCTATGAAGTTTTCAATTTCACTCGGATAGGCCAGCCAGCTTGGCTTTGGTGGGGAAATCTCTAGAAACAATAATTTGGGACAGGCTGAATCGGCAAGTGGACAGTGTAGGTTAAGTATGGAAATCCAGCATGGATTTCCTAAGGGGAAAGTTGTGTTTTACTAGCTGGAGTTTTTGAAGAGATAACTGGGTCGATGTGGTGTTTGATAAAGGACTTGTGTGAAAAGTTATAGCTCATGGAATGAAAGGGACCAGCAACATGGATAAGGAATTAGTTGAGTGACAGGGAACAGAATAGTGGTTGATGTATGTTTTTCGGTCTGGAAGAAGCTTTATAGTGGAGTTCCCCAGGGGTCAGTATTGGGACTCTTACTGTGAATGGGGGGGGGGGGGGGGAGGGGGGGAAAGAGAAGAGGGTGCACAGATAAGGGGATAATTATCTGAAGGGGGCGGTCATCGCAGGACTGAGGATGTTGGAGCTAAATGTGCACAGAAGACAGAATAATGTAAATTATCTTGCAACGCACATTAAGATTGGCGGGTACGATGTTATGGCATATTAGAGACCTGGCTGCAAGGGGATCAGAGCTGGAATCTAGTGTCCTATTGAAAGGACAGGCAGATGGGAAGAGGAGGCGTGGTGTCTTGTTAGTAAGAAATGACATTAAATTGATAGCAAGAAGGGATATTGGGTCGGAAGACGTAGAATCTGTGTGGGTGGAGCTGAGGAATCGCAAAGGAAAAAGGATGTGGAGAAGAAAATAAATCCGGAGCTAGAAAAGGCATATCAGAAAGGCAGAGTACAATAATCATGGGGGACTTCAATGTGCAGATGGGCTGGGTAAATTCGGTTGATGGCGGATCACAAGAAAAGGAATTTGTGCAATGTCTATGAGATGATTTTTTTGAGCATCTTGTGGTAGAGCCCACTAGAGAACTGACAATTCTGGATTTGATGATGTGTAATGAGGAATACTTGATTCGGGAACTTGAGGTGACGGAGCCCTGAGGGGACAGTGACGACAATGGGCAGCACGGTAGCACAGTGGTTAGCACTGTTGCTTCACAGAGTCAGAGATCCGGGTTCGATTCCCGGCGTGGGACACTGTGTGGAGTCTACACATTTTCCCTGTGTCAGCGTGGGTTTCCTCCCACAAGTCCTGGAAGACATGCTTGTCAGGTGATTTGGACATTGTGAATTCTCCCTCTGTTTCCCCAAACAGGTGACTTGGGGTTTTTTCACAGTAACTTCATTGCAGTGTTAATGTAAGCCTACTCGGGCAGCATGGTGGCACAGTGGTTAGTACTGCTGCCTCACAACTCCAGGGTCCCAGGTTCAATTCCGGCCTCAGATGACTACCTCTGTGGAGTTTGCACTTTCTCCCCGTGTCTGCGTCGGTTTCCTCCGGATGCTCCGGTTTCCTCCCACTGTCTGAAAGAAGTGCAGGTTAGGTGGATTGGCCATGCTAAATTGCCCCTTAGTGTCCAAAAGGTTAGGTGGTGTTACTGGGTTGAGGGGATAGAGTGGAGGCATGGACTTGGGTATGGTCTTCTTTCCAAGGGGCCAGTGCACACTCGGATGGGTCAAATGGTCTCCTTCTGCACTGTAAATTCTATGATTCTATACTTGTGACGCTAATGAAGATTATGTTATCATATATGATAGACATATTATAACAGATGGAATTCACCCTGCAGTTTGAGATGGAGAAGCTGGAATCAGATATAACTGTTTTACAATTGAATAAAGATAACTGCAAAGACATGAGGGCTGAGCTGGCTAGAGTTAATTGGAAGGGGAGCCTAGCAGGGAAAACAGGTAGAACAGCAATGGCAGGAATTTTTGGGCATTATTCGGGAGGCACAACAGAAATTCAACCGAAGGAGGAGGAAACATGCTAAGGGCCAACCATGGCTGACCAGGGAAGCCGAGGACAGCATAAAAGCAAAAGTAAAAGCATACAATGTTATAAGAATTAGTGGGAAGCCAGCAGATTGGAAGCCTTTAAAAACAAGCAGAGGACGGGTGGCGCAGTGGCTAGCACTGCTGGTTCACGCGTCGGAATACCCGGGTTCAATCCTGGCCCTGGGTCACTGTTCGTGTGGAGTTTGCACCATCTCCCCGTATCTGCATAGGTCTCACTCCCACAACCCAAAAGGATGTGCAGTGTTACTGAATTGGCTACACTAAATTGCCCCTTAATTGGGGGAAAATAAAAATTGGATACTCTAAATTTATTTTTTAAAAAGCAAGCAGTGGGCAACTAAAAAAGCAATAAGGTCAGTGGGTGGTGGTGGGGGGAAGGGGGTAGAAACTAAATAATGAGTATTAGCTCGCTAGTAATATAGAAGAATGTTGCAAGTTTTTTTCGATGTATAAAAGATGGGAGAAGCAAGAATGGACATTGGACCATCGAATCATAGAATTTACAGTGCAGAAGGAGGCCATTCGGCCCATCGAGTCTGCACTGGCCCTTGGACAGAGCACCCTACCTAAGCCACCACCTCCACCGTACTGGGTTACTATCCCTACCCAACCTTTTTGGACACTAAGGGTAATTTAGCATGGCCAGTCCACCTAACCTGCACAGCGTTGGACTGAGAGAGGAAACCGGAGCACCCGGAGGAAACCCATGGGGAGAAAGTGCAAACTCCACACAGACAGTGACCCAATCTGGGAATCGAACCTGGGACCATGGAGCTATGAAGCAATGGTGTTAACCACTGTGTTACCGTGCTCCCGTGGGCCACCGGAAAATGAGGCTGTAGAAGGAATAATGATGAACAAAGAAATTTAAAAAAAAAAAGATATTTCATTCCAAATGTATATAAAAGGTTACAAAACATAAATAATTCCAGGAACAAACTCCCCAGCACACAACTATACAATTTGTACAAATTTCCCCCCTTTTCAACCACTCCTCCCTCCCCCCTCACCCCCTCGTGACGAACAGCTTCTGAAACATGGCCACGAACATCCCCCACCTTGCTTCAAAGACCTCCGCTGAATCCATTAATTTGTACTTAATCTTTTTCAACCAAAGAAAGTCATATAAGTCCCCCAGCAAGCTACCACCCCTGGTGGCATTGCTGACCGACACTCCATAATTATTCGCCGGGCAATCAGAGAGGCGAAGGCCACAACATCGGCCCTCCTCCCCTCCATCAGCTTTGGCTTCTACGATATCCCAAATATCGGCACCAATAGGTCTGGCTCGACCTCCGCCCACACGAGTGCTGCGAACATTCCTGCCCAAAATCTCCTCAACTTTTCCTTGCCCCATAACATCTGAATATTACTCGCTGGTCCTTGCCCACACTTTTCACACTCGTCTGTCATTCCCTGCAGGAACCCACTCATTCTTGCCAGAATCATGTAAACCGCATGTACCACCTTAACTGTATCAGGCTCATCCTGCGCATGAGGAGGTCGCATTTACCCTTCGTAGCGCTTCACTCCATACTCCCCAGCTCTCCCTCCCACTTCTCCTTAATCTTCATCACCTGCTCACCTCCCTCCTCTTCCAGCCACCCGTGTTTGTCTACGATCCTGCCCTCCCCTTCCACATCTGGAAGCAGCAGTCGCTCCAGCAGGGTTGACCTCGGCAATGTGGGGAACTCTTTCTAAACCTTCCGCGCGAAGTCCCTTACTTGCAGGGACCTAAACTCACTTCTTCTCGTGGGCTCTACCTTCTCCTTCAGTTTCTCCATACAGGCAAACCCCTCTTCCAGGTACAGATCCCTCACAGTAAAAAAAAAACGAAAAAAAACCTTGCCGTGTTCCCCGTGCAGTTCACAGTTCCATGAACCCATGTCGTTGGTCTGCACACTCTCCCATGCCACAAACTTAGGCCCAGACCCGAAACTTCCCAAGTAATGCCACTCCACCTGGTTGAATGCCTTCTCTGCGTTAATGGACACCACTACCTGTGGCACCTGGACTCTTGACGGGGTCATGATCATGTTTAACAGCTGCCTTATATTACTAGAAAGCTGCCTGCACTTTACAAAACCTGTTTGGGCCTCCGCAACCACATTCCGTTCTTCCTGCCACCAACATAGCCAGTACTTTCACATCCATATATATCAACAATATGGGCCTATACCACCCACATTCCAATGGGTCCTTCCCCTTTTTGGGTATTAATGTGATCGTTGGCTGCGTCATCGTGTCCGGCAGCTCCCCCTTCTCCAACACCTCATTAATCCCCCCCAAGAAATGTGGTGCCAGGTCCGTTGAAAACACCATATAAAATTCCACCGGGTAACCATTGGGCCCGGGACTTTTCCTGACTTCATACCCCTTATACTATCCAGTACCTCCCTCAGCCTCAAGGGCTCCTCGAGCTCCCGCCTCTTCACTTCCTCCAACTGTGGAAACTCCAGTTAGTCTAAAAAACGTCCCATGTCCCCCTCTTCACCCCCCGGGTCCGCCCTATACAACTCCTTTTATAGTAATCCCTAAATATCTCATTTATCTTCCCCGGCTCCGACACCACCTCCCCAGCCTCAGTCCGTATCCTCAATAATTCCCTGGTCGCGGCCTGCCTCCGTAGCTGATGCGCTAACATTCGACTCGCCTTCTCCCCGTATTCGTACTGCATCCCCCTTGCCCTATACAAGTGACCTACCGCCCTCCCCGTCATCAACCTGTCAAATTGCCCCAGTAATATTTTCCTCCTCGCCAATCCCTCTGTGGTGGGCGCCATCAAGCACTCCCTATCTACCTCCACTATCTTATTCATTAGCCGTTCATATTCCTCCCTCCTTTCCCTATCCGCATTTGCCTTGAACAAGATAATCTCCCCTTGGACCACTGCTTTTAACACTTCCCAAAATGTGTCCGCGACACCTCGCGTGTTGTTTCAATTCTACATAATCTTTGATCATGGCCCGCACTTTGTGATAAAAGCCTCTATCTGCCAACAGCTCCGGATCGAGCCTCCATCCCGGCCTTTGCTCCCGTGCCGATCTAAGTCGAATCTGTAGCCAGTGGGACACATGGTCTGAGATTACTGGCCCCGCGTATTCTGCCCCCTCCACCCCAACCAAAACCTCCCGGCTCACCACAAAAAAGTTGATTCTTGAATACACCCTGTACACGTGAGAAAAGGAATACTCTCTTCCCCCTGGGTTCTTAATTTTATAAATTTAGAGTGCCCAATTCATTTTTTTCCAATTAAGGGGCAATTTAGCGTGGTCAATCCACCTACCCTGCACATCTTTGGGTTGTGGAGGCGAAACCTCCACGCAAACACGGGGAGAATGTGCAAACTCCAGACGGACAGTGACCCAGAGCCAGAATCGAACCTCGGAGCTGTGAGGCAGGTGTGCTAACCACTGCACCACCATGCTGCCTTTCCCCCTGGGTTCTTGAAGTGCTGCGGGTCCACCATGCTTATCTTTTCCATAAACCCACTCAGTTCCTTTGGCATTCGTATTCTACCTATTGACCTGGGGCTCTACCTATCTACCCTCTGCTCTGGGACACAATTAAAATCTCCTCCCGTAATCAACTGATGCGTGGCCAAGTCCGGGATTGCTGCCTGCAACAACCTCATAAAACCTACATCGTCCCAATTTGGTGCATACACATTCACTAATACCACCGGTGTCTCTTCGAATACCCGAAACACCATCACATATCTTCGACCCGGGTTCCTCACTTCCTTCAAGCTCACAAACTCCATTTTCTTACATATCAAAATTGCCAACCCCCACGACTTTGAATCAAACTCCGTGTGGAAAACCTGACCCACCCATCCTTTCCTCAGCCTAGCCTGGTCCTTCATGCGGAGGTGCATCTTCTGCAGAAAGACCAGCTCCACTTTTAAACTCCTTAGATGCGCAAAGACCCGAGATATCTTCACCGGTCCAATGAGCCCTCGCACGTTCCATGTTATCAGCCGCACCGGGAGCTTACGCCTCCATTTCCCTCTACCAACCGTCCACCTTCCTCACCTTTCAGCTCTACCCCCGTTAATTTCATTCTGCACCTAGCCCGTCCAAGATGGCCCCTTTCTCCACCCCTGACCATGTTTATTCCCCAACCTCGCCTCGCCGCATCCTCTTCTCCCCCTCTTCTCCACCCCCCCCCCCCCCCCCCCCCCCCCCCCCCACACACACACAACGGCCACCTCTTTCAGTCTTCTTCCCCACCTCACCTCCGTTCACCAGCATTACCTGCTAGCGTGGCAACTCCTGCCCAAAGGCTCCTCTTGCTGACCCCCGCCCTCACCTCTCTGTTCTGTGAAGAAGGCTCACCGCTGACCTCGCTCTCCCCCACCCAAACAAAGACTCATCTCGAACCACAGGTCACCTTCTCCAAAGACAAACATTAAGAGAAAACACGGCTCCAGGCAGAAGAAGTGGAGTGGGGACAGTCGCCCCTTTACCAGCATTTCATTCCTGCTATCCTTTGTCAACCCAACAGTAAAAAGAAGAAAAAAAACTCCACATCGGAGGAAAAAAAACCCTTCCTCCAACCCCTACTCAACCGTGTTCTCAATTATTCCAGAATGCCAGGACCTCTGTTTCCAAAAACTTTCCAGTTCTCCCCCAGTTTATGCTCCTTGATAAAGTCATTGGCCGTTTCTGGGATCTCAAAATAGTATTCCTGGCCTTCATAGGTAATCTATAGTTCTGTCGGGCAGAGCACCCCAAACCTTTTTTTAAACTCTTTTTATTGGCATTTCTCATATTTATAAACAGTTGTAAAAAAACATCACATTTTTCTTGCCCACGCTAATTTCCTTTATTGTACAGAGAGCACCCCAAATCTGATGCGCTGTCGATGCAGCACGCCGTTTTGCCAGCTTGGCTCCCAATGTCCTGGTATATTTGGACCTCGTTCCCCTCCAATTCGCAGCTGCTCTTCTCCCTGGTCCATTGCAGAAACCTCTCCTCCACAACCTTGTGGAGCCTCATGATCACCGCCCGTGGCGGCTCCCCTGCTCTAGACTTCTGCCCTGTGTGTTCTGACCACCTCAGGGGGCCTTGCCCATCCGCCACCAGCCTCGCCAGAATCCTCAATGTACCTCATGGCACTCGCACCTTCCACTCCTTCACGCAGGCCCACTATCCGCAAATTCTGCCTTCTTGACCTATTTTCCTGCTTCTTTGTTCTCAATGTCTTGCAAAGGTCTCCTAAGAGCCCCACCTCCGCCTCCATTGCCACTACCCTAGCGCTGAGCTTCGGCATCACCCTCCCAATCTCTCGGATCTGCGATCCCTGTACCTCCAAGCATTTCTCCAGCGATCCCTTCAGGGGTGCCACAGCCCCTTCAATGGCCATCGAGCAATCCTCCTGCATTTCCTTCCTCTGCTGGCAGAACGTTTCCTTGATGAAGGCCATCAACTGTTACATCTGGAGCTTTGCTACTTGCACTGGCCCTTCCTTTCCGCCATCCTACCACTGGCTGCTGCACCACAGAACCCTTCCAACACCTCGGCCAAGTCCTTCACCTTCTGCTAGGTTTGATAACCAGCAGACATACCACTCCTGGGGGAAACTTCTCCGACCTACATTTAAGCGTTTTTGTTGAAGTTACACCCTATTTCGGGTAAAAAGAGCTCTTTTCTACGCCTTCAAGCAGGAGCTGCCCTGTATGCGACTACTCACACCATGGTCGCCAACAGAAGTCATGATGAACAAAGAAATGAGAGAGGAACTGAATAGATACTTTACATCAGGCTTTACAGTGGAAAACACTAGTGGCATACCAGAACTTCAAGAGAGTTGGGGGCAGAGGTGAGTGTAGTGGCCATCATTAAGGAGAATGTGCTGGGAAAGATGAAAAGTCTGAAGGTGGATACATCACCAAGACCGGTGAATGCCACCCCAGGGTTCTGAAGGAGATAGCTGAGGAGATTATGGAGGCATTGATGGTGATGTTTCAGGAATCATTGGAGGCAGGGAGGGTTCCAGAGGACTGGAAAATGGCTAATGTAACACCTCTGTTTAAAAAGCAAGGAAGGACGCAGAAGAAGGGAAATTATAGGCTGGTTAGCCTGACTTTGGTCATTGGTAACATTTTAGAGTCCATTGTTAAGGATAAGATTGCGGAGTACTTGGAAGGACATGGTAAAATAGGGCTGAGTCAGTTGAGATGTCATTGCTTGTAAACTTTGCTTATGGAGGGGAGGTACAAGCAGCAACAAACATTCAGATAATGCATTCCTCGAAAAACATCCAAAATCAATTTGTAGAAAACCTAGATGTCGAGCCAGAAAAAAAAACGATTGAAAGTTCACCGATTAAAAGCTTGAGAAGGGTTTTAGGAACGATCTTCAAAAAAAAAAATTTTAAAATGTAGATAGTGAGGAAGAGGATTTTGTGGAGGGTGAAGCCTGAAAGATGGCAATTAGGCTGACAGCTCCCTGCAGAGTTTCTCTATAAGTGTGTTCGTGGCCATACTTTGCATGTCCCCACCCCCATTCCCACAAACTGGGCAGTATTCCCCAAATACTAAATGCATTTTATCTCCATCTGTAAGTTTAAAGCAATCTGTGTACTCTTTTCTGCTCTGGATTACACTGTCTACATCAGTTGCCATGACTTTGCTCTGCTATTTTAATTGAAGCAGTTCCAGCCTGTAGTTTCCAACGATGACTCTACTTCAGGGTGTTGCTGGTTTCCCTGTTCTACTCCGGCTGTACTGAGACTGTGCAGGAGTCTACCTTCTCCTGAGCAAAATTCTGTTTTTCCACTGGCTTCTGGGTTTCACTTTGACTGTTGGTGTTTTCAAAGGATTTGGGGGTATCCAGAGGACCAATAGAGGTCTAAAATATGGTGGTGACAGGCATGTATATGTATTTAATTGGCTGATGTCAGGGTAGAAATGCAAGCATGTGATCTTTCTGATGCAGAAAATATTGATTTGAAAATTCATCTCTGGGTGAAACTGGTCTCCAGAGTTGTGAATAGCCTAGTTTAGCCGGAGATGATGGAATTGATGGTACGGATGAAGAATGATGTCTTTAGCCTTGCCAATGAATGGCGGTGGGAAATTCCAATTCATCCAACAATGATTATTGAATTTTCAGCCAGATAGAAAACTGGATTCAGAGAAGTAAATCTAGGTTTCATACATTTGGATACTGACCCAATGTTTGTGCATCATGGGGTGAAGAGCTGCATTTAGATGGACAAGGGACCGAGGATACGTTATTGAGAATCTATTGAGGAAAAGAGGGTGGGTTGCCAAAAGGAGAGTGATTGAGGGGCTCATTTGGCAATGGTGGATATTGTTTGTTTGAAAGCCACCCTTTTTAGGTGGTGGTTAGAGATGGCTGCCAGTTGGTTTAACTCCCTCCGTGTATCTGAACAGGCGTCGGAATATGGCGACTAGGGGATTTTCACAGTAACTTCATTGCAGTGTTAATGTACCAGTGTTTCTGGAACAGACCTCTTCATTCACCTGAGGAAGGAGCAGCGCTCCGAAAGCTAGTGACATTGAAACAAACCTGTTGGACTTTAACCTGGTGTTGTAAGACTTCGTACTGTGCTCACCCCAGTCCAACGCCGGCATCTCCACATCAGTGTTAATGTAAGCCTACTTGTGACAATAATAAAGATTATTATTATTAACTCAACTTTTTTCCTGGAGACAACCGCAACGTTTGAGATATCATGAGGTCACGAGTTTGAGTCTCATCGCGGAGGTATTATCAGGTGCGGGGTGAGTCCATGCCTGTGGTCCCTGACAAATGTAGCACCTTGACAATGTGCCTTCTAATTCTGCTGCTCTTTCTCATAGCAGTGGAACATGCGAAGAAAGAAGTGAAACTGGTTGCAAAAGTTAGAACGTGGCTCTCTTTTGAAAGCAAAACAACACACTTTCCCGCAGTTTGAGAGCAGAATCTCTATTTGAAGTGCAAAGGATTAGAACATAGAACATAGAACATAGAAAATACAGCACAGAACAGGCCCTTCGGCCCACGATGTTGTGCCGAACCTTTGTCCTAGATTAATCATAGATTATCATTGAATCTACAGTGCAGAAGGAGGCCATTCGGCCCCCTGAGTCTGCACCAGCTCTTGGAAAGAGCACCCTACCCAAACTCAACACCTCCACCCAACACCAAGGGCAATTTGGACATTAAGGGCAATTTATCATTGGCCAATTCACCTAACCCGCACATCTTTGGACTGTGGGAGGAAACCGGAGCACCCGGAGGAAACCCACGCAGACACGGGGAGGACGTGCAGACTCCGCACAGACAATGACCCAAGCCGGAATCGAACCTGGGACCATGGATCTGTGAAGCAATTGTGCTATCCACAATGCTACCGTGCTGCCCTTAAGAACAAATAAATCTACACTATATCATTTTCCCGTAATCCATGTACCTATCCAACAGCTGCTTGAAGGTCACTAATGTTTCCGAGTCAACTACTTCCACAGGCAGTGCATTCCATGCCCCCACTACTCTCTGGGTAAAGAACCTACCTCTGATATCCCTCCTATATCTTCCACCTTTCACCTTAAATTTATGTCCCCTTGTAATGGTGTGTTCCACCTGGGGAAAAAGTCTCTGACTGTCTACTCTATCTATTCCCCTGATCATCTTATAAACCTCTATCAAGTCGCCCATCATCCTTCTCCGCTCTAATGAGAAAAGGCCTAGCACCCTCAACCTTTCCTCGTAAGACCTACTCTCCATTCCAGGCAACATCCTGTTAAATCTTCTTTGCACCTTTTCCAGAGCTTCCACATCCTTCCTAAAATGAGGCGACCAGAACTGTACACAGTACTCCAAATGTGGCCTTACCAAAGTTTTGTACAGCTGCATCATCACCTCACGGCTCTTAAATTCAATCCCTCTGTTAATGAACGCGAGCACACCATAGGCCTTCTTCACAGCTCTATCCACTTGAGTGGCAACTTTCAAAGATGTATGAACATAGACCCCAAGGTCTCTCTGCTCCTCCACAATGCCAAGAACTCTACCGTTAACCCTGTATTCCGCATTCATATTTGTCCTTCCAAAATGGACAACCTCACACTTTTCAGGGTTAAACTCCATCTGCCACTTCTCAGCCCAGCTCTGCATCCTATCTATGTCTCTTTGCAGCCGACAACAGCCCTCCTTACTATCCACAACTCCACCAATCTTCGTATCATCTGCAAATTTACTGACCCACCCTTCAACTCCCTCATCCAAGTCATTAATGAAAATCACAAACAGCAGAGGACCCAGAACTGATCCCTGCGGTACACCACTGGTAACTGGGATCCAGGCTGAATATTTGCCATCCACCACCACTCTCTGACTTCTATCGGTTAGCCAGTTCGTTATCCAACTGGCCAAATTTCCCACTTTCCCATGCCTCCTTACTTTGTGCAGAAGCCTACCATGGGGAACTTTATCAAATGCCTTACTAAAATCCATGTACACTACATCCACTGCTTTACCTTCATCCACATGCTTGGTCACCTCCTCAAAGAATTCAATAAGATTTGTAAGGCAAGACCTACCCCTCACAAATCCGTGCTGACTATCCCTAATCAAGCAGTGTCTTTCCAGATGCTCAGAAATCCTATCCTTCAGTACCCTTTCCATTACTTTGCCTACCACCGAAGTAAGACTAACTGGCCTGTAATTCCCAGGGTTATCCCTAGTTCCTTTTTTGAACAGGGGCACGACATTCGCCACTCTCCAATCCCCTGGTACCACCCCTGTTGACAGTGAGGACGAAAAGATAATTGCCAACGGCTCTGCAATTTCATCTCTTGCTTCCCATAGAATCCTTGGATATATCCCGTCAGGCCCGGGGGACTTGTCTATCCTCAAGTTTTTCAAAATGCCCAACACATCTTCCTTCCTAACAAGTATTTCCTCGAGCTTACCAATCTGTTTCACACTGTCCTCTCCAACAATATCGCCCCTCTCATTTGTAAATACAGAAGAAAAGTACTCATTCAAGACCTCGCCTATCTCTTCAGACTCAATACACAATCTCCCGCTACTGTCCTTGATCGGACCTACCCTCGCTCTAGTCATTCTCATATTTCTCACATATGTGTAAAAGGCCTTGGGGTTTTCCTTGATCCTACCCGCCAAAGATTGTTCATGCCCTCTCTTAGCTCTCCTAATCCCTTTCTTCAGTTCCCTCCTGGCTATCTTGTATCCCTCCAATGCCCTGTCTGAACCTTGTTTCCTCAGCCTTACATAAGTCACCTTTTTCCTCTTAACAAGACATTCAACCTCTCTTGTCAACCATGGTTCCCTCACTCGACCATCTCTTCCCTGCCTGACAGGGACATACATATCAAGGACACGTAGCACCTGTTCCTTGAACAAGTTCCACATTTCACTTGTGTCCTTCCCTGCCAGCCTATGTTCCCAACTTATGCACTTCAATTCTTGTCTGACAACAATTCACCATTTGAACAAAACAGAGATGAAATAATTGGTGGTATTTAAACTGGTACTTTTTTTGACATTTGAAAGACGATCTTGCCATCTCTCTTTTACTCCCTGACCCTAATCTCTCTCTCCTTCAGTTTAAACCTCTGAATGTTGTAAAACATCAACAAAAGCTGCAGTGGATCCCATTTGTACATTGTAATTTATTTTCTTTTACATATGTACACCCACACATTAGAGCACAATCATGTTATTGTGAAATGTAATTTTTGATTATGTAACTTTTGTTTAAATGTTTATTTGGGAGATGTAAGTTTCAGATTTCTGAGGAGAAATTAAATGGCAGTCAAAATATTTATCAGAAGGTATTTTGAGCAATTTGAGAATCCAATGGCTACATTGTGTAAGATTAGAATGATTAATGTAAATGGATAATATCATCTATAAATGTGGATATAGGAATTTCTAATTACAACTTCGACATAAATTTTGTGACAAAACATGTCAGGAAGTCAAATTGTGTCTCCAGATGAAACATTTTCAATATGTGATCTTGTAGTTTTACAATAATGTACATTTCTTAGGTCATGAATGTTTCTATTTGTATGCATTTGCATTAATCTGAGTGAAGAAAGAAAGCAAGCCTCAAATGTGTATATTAGCCTTTCTTTAGTTTGGGAGCAATATATCCAAATAGCTTGTCTCAGCCCTGAATTGCTTCAAGCACATGCTGCTTTAATGATGCAAGATCTGTTTGCAAGCAAAATGCAGTCCTTAAATCATTTTGGAGCAGGGAGAGGATTTTATAAAGGCTTGCAGTCTTAATTTTCCCCTTTAACCCCTTTTCAAATTCATATATCCCTTTGTGCAAAGCCATTATTCGATTGTATGAGCTATTGGTCTGGCAACACCTCGATTTTAGAACTCACCCTTGTTTTCAGACCCCTCTGTGGCCTGGTACCTCCCTAACTCTCTAACCATATCCATCTTGCCAATTCTGTCAGAACTCCGCATTCCTCAGATTTACCCTGATTACTCCACTCCACCAGTCAGAGGAGGTATGTCATACCTTCAGCCATCTGTGCTGGAGGCTCAGAATTCTCTCGCTGAGTCTATTAGTGTCTCTGTCCCTCCTTCTTTAAAATGCTCCATAAAAACTACTACCTGTTTGACCAAGGTTTTAGTCAATTATATTGGTGGCTTCATCCTAAATTTTAATTTGACGTCCCTGTGAAGTGTTTCAGTCCTCCAATAATTGAATCCTCGGAAGACGGGGTCCCAGATCGTACACTCAGAGCCTGCACGGACCAGTTAGCAAATGTGTTCGTGGCCATCTTCAACCTGTCCCTACTCTGCTCCGAGGTCCCCACCTGCTTCAAGAAGACCATCATCATACACTGTGCCAAAGAAGAACCAGGCAACATGCTTGACTGACTACCCTCCGGTGGCCTCGACAGCAATCATAATGAAGTGCTTTGAGAGGTTGGTCATGAAGCACATCAACTCCATACTCCCAGGATGTCTCTCTCCACTGCAATTCGAATGCTGCCGCAACCGGTCCATAGCAGACGCCATCTCCCTGGTCCTACACTCATCCCTGGAGCATCTCCACAACAAGGAGGACTCCTACATCAGACACCTATTTATTGACTACAGCTCCGCCTTAAACACCATAATCCCAGCCAAGCTCATATCAAAGCTCCAAAACCTAGGACTTGCTCCTCACTCTGCAACTGGATTCTCGACTTTCTGACCCATAGACCACAATCAGTGAGAATAAATAACGACACCTCCTCCATGATAGTCCTCAGTACCGGGGCCCCGCAAGGCTGCGTACTTAGCCCCTTAATATATTCCCTATACGCATGACTGCGTGGCAAAATTTGTTTCCAACTCCATCTACAAGTTTACTGACCATACAACCATAGTGGGTCAGATCTTGAACAACGACGAGTCAGAATACAGGCGGGAGATAGTGAACCTAGTGGAGTTGTGTAACAACAACAATCTCTCCCTCTATGCCAGCAAAACTATAGAGCTTGTCATTGACTTCAGGAAGCAAAGTACTGTCTGCATCAACGGGGCTCAGGTGGAGATGGTTGACAGCTTTCAATTCCTCGCTGTGCACATCACCAAAAATCTGTCCTGGTCCACCCACGTCGACGCTACCATCAAGAAAGCGCAATTGCGCTTATACTTCTTCAGGAAACTAAGGAAATTCAGCATGTCCGCACTGACTCTTACCAACTCTTACAGGTGCCATAGAAAGCATCCTATCTGGTTGCATCACAGCCTGGTAGAGCAACTGCTCGGCCCAAGACTGTAAGAAACTACAAAGAGTCGTGAACACCACCCAGTCTATCACACGAACCCGCCTCCCATCTATTGACTCTATCTGCAACTTCCGCTCACTTGGGAAAGCAGGCAGCATAATCAAAGACCCCTCCCACCCGGCATACTCACTCTTCCAACTTCTTCCATCGGGCAGGAGGTACAAAAGTCTGAGAATATGCGCAAACAGATTCAAAAACAGCTTCTTCCCCGCTGTTACCAGACTCCTAAACGACCCTCTTATGGACTGACCTGATTAATACTACACTCCAGTATTCTCCTCCCAATGCCGGTGTCTAGGTATTTACATTGTGTACCTTGAGTTGCCCTATTATGTATTTTCTTTTATTTTCATGTACTAAATGATCTGTTTGAGCTGCACGCAGAAAAATACTTTTCACTGTACCTCGGTAAACATGACAGTAAACAAATCCAATCCATGATAGGTGCTCCATAAATGCAAGTTTGCTGATGTATACCAGATGGATTGAATTGCCGTTTTTTTTACACCACAACTTTTCCATGATTCTAACGCATTGCACCCAGACCCCTTACACACCTACTTAAAATCATAGAATCACACAGCACAGAGGAGGCCATTCTGCACATCACGCCTGTTTCATTTTAAAGAGTTGTCCAGTTGTTCCCACTCCAGTGTTCTTTCTCCACAGCCCTGCAATTTTTTCCTTTCTAATATTTACCACTTCTAGAGCCCTCAAGCCCCACATGTACCCTACCACCTTGTCACAGTTGGAAATCATCATCCAGTACTCTTGCTCCCACAGAATACCTCTTCAAGAAGAATCTTGTATTACTCTCGACCCCAGCATCCCTTCTGTAACTTTCATCTTCCCAACCCACCATTCTCAGATAATTGAACCCCCCACCCCATACTTTCACACACTAACAAATATTTGCTTCTCCCACTCTCTCCATTACTTTGGCACCTCTTGCCCTCCCAAAGCTATCAGCCACAAAACCACTTTCTTGTACTTCAATACACTTTGTATCTACATGAAACCTAGAACATCTTCCTGTGGATTCTGGACACTTCCTGGATAGTTAGATTGGTTTCTTGGTCAAAAGTCAGCAATCATGACCAGTAATTACAAAATTGAAACCCTAAAATCAGGCTCACCTCAATATGGGATAATCCAATTTTACTGATCACCATAAACATGTGATCTTAATTGTGCTGTACTTCAAATCTAATTAAACAGCACAATATCAGAGAAGATCTGCTAGTTAATATTATACCTGCCGTGGTACAGCCAGAAAGAAACATGTGTTCTGAGTAATACTTTGGTCTTGTGGTTTTATCATCTGTTGTGTGATCTTATCAGATCTCTGGTATATTTGGGTGGCCGCTATTCTGGCCCATTTCTCTCTTGAATCGGATGTTGCGCATGCATCTTTATACTGATTTAGGTTTAGCTTCTGTTTTAAATAGGGAATGGTTGCACGCAACCTTTTTCCTGCACTCTACTTCAGTTGTATGATCTTAACCACGTGTCCTAACAACTGTTGCACCAGCATAGCGCGAAGCACGGCGTGGTTTCATTTGGCATGTATGAAGTTAACAACGACTTCTGGTGACAGGGATGTGTTGAGTAGTCGCACAGCAGGTGGCTCCCCTCCTACAAACTCAAAAATCGGATCTTTTACCCCAAATAACCCGCTAAAACAGGGAAAAAAGTTTCTCTCACCCTGATAACACAAAAGAGAATGCTGAACAACAGCAACTCCAGAGGCCTTAAGGAGACAAGAAACGGGGAAAAAAACAGGGAAACAAGCGGCTGAGTCAGCAGGCGGACGAACCGATGAAACGCCGGCCATACTAGAGCGAGAAGGACCCTTCCCCTTCACCAGAGGGCGGCTGGAGGATGTTTCTCTCCAGGGAATTAAGAGAACTACTCGTATGGATAGAGAGGGATATGGCACAAGGAAGTGTTGAGCGTTTAGGCCAAGGTTGATACAATGACCAGTACAGGCTTGGAGGGTCGAAGGGCCTGTTCCTGTCCTGTATTGTTCTTTGTTCTAACACGGAAGAGACAAAAGACCGATATCCAGGTTGCAGTCAGTGTGGTGGTCGCGGAGGCTCTGGCAACCATGTAGGTGGCCCTAAACAAGGCAGTGAGGTGACTGGAGGTCCAAAGGAACACCATAAAGGAATTAGCAAGAGCCTCAATGGACCAGAGGGACCGGATCACCACCCTGGAAAAGAAAATAGTGAGGTTGGTTGCGACGCTGGGGAGTCTGACGTGGAAGATAGAGTACTAGGATGTTAAGTAATGGGTTAAGAGTTCAGTAATGCATTAAGAGACATTGCAATTAGTTGTCTCATTTATGTTAAGTATCCAGTGATTGACACTGATATGTAAAGGGGCTTCAGGTGGCCTTTGTGGCTGGTGATGTGTAATTAGAGTTTTGTGCAGAGTCTGTTGGAAGAAATAAAAGTGTGTTGGTGAAAAAGGAACAGAATTTTGACTCTTCATACCACAGCATCTAATACGTCTAACACCAGGAGAACCAGTCATGGCGCCAAAGGTTCAGAATAGTCGGCCTGTCACAAGAGATCAAAGGCAGAGACCCCACGGACCCTGTGGCCCAGGTGCTGGGAAAACTGGTGGGAAGGGACAGCTTCCCCAACCCGCCAGAAATAGACAGGGGCTGCCAATTGCTCCACCCAAGACCCAAGGCTGGAGTGCAGCCGAGGGAGATAATCGCCAAAATGCCTGGTACCAGGACCGGGAAAGAATCCTGCGCTTGGCCAGGCAGACAAGCACCTGCAATTAGGAAGGACATCGGATCAGGATTTACCAGGGCATTTGGGCTGACCTGGCCAAGTGCCGGACAGAGTTCAACAGAGGGGGGCCCTGTACAAAAGCCAAGTCAAATTTGGGATGCTATACATGGCTGAACTCTGGGTCATATACAGGACAGGAGCATTTCTTCATGACCACTGCAACGCAAACAAATTTGTCCTTGAAAATGGGCTGGAAAAACAGCAGCAGAGACAATGGTGAAAAGATCAATCGAAGGGACTCTAATCAACTGCAGAGACACTTTGTGCAGGTCTGCATTGCCTAGCTTTGAAGGCGGAAATGAAGTGTAAGAAGGAAGGGGTGAAGGCAGCGGAGCACTGGAGACGGAGGAGAATGGCAGGACGGGAACCCAGATAGCGGGCGAAGGGTAGACACATAGCCGACCCCAGGAGGGGGGCCACCACACTAGGGAGAAAGCTAGGACCAAGAGGTACAGGTGAGAGGGGGTCCATGATGCATCTCGCGCAGGGGAGAGTGCTTGGCAGAGGGAGAGGGGGTGGGGTTCACAACACCAATAGGGGGGACAGTCAGGGGAGGAAATGGGGGTAGGAGAGCAAGGGGTGGGCAGTAACAGGTGAGGGTGGGAGGGCAAGGAGGGGTAAAGAACCATGTGGGAAACATAGAGATAAGGGCATTAGGCTGGCTGCAACAGACCACACGTGGCGACTTGGAACAGAAAGGGTCTCTAAACAAACGGAAACCCTGGAGTGCAGGGGCTTACCAACATGGCAAACACACATGTTGGGTGGCCCCTGGACAAAGGTAAAACCTGGAACGTAGGGGTCCGTCTCATGGTGAGAATGGTGACTGTGGCCATTTTGGATGGCCCCCGAACAAAGGGAAATCCCACATCCATCACAGTGGAAGCGGCCACACTGACAACGTGGAACCAATTAAGACAACACTTCGGGCTGACCGAGATGTCTCCCATGGCCCCCATCTGTGGAAACCCCAGGTTTCCACCAGCCATGCTAGACGGCACTTCTGAAAAAATGGAGACAGGACGTGGGAACGCTGACAGTTAGGGACTTCTACATAGGCACAGACTAGCGATGCAAAACGAACTAATGGAGGAATGGGAACTACCGACAGGACAGGAAACGAGACATCTACAAATAAAATCTCCTCCACAAAGAGACAGTAGGATGCCCCGGAGACCACACTATTAGAGGACCCGATGAACACGGTTAGTAAGGAAAGAAGACTCTGTGGGAAAATATATGGACAGCTACTGGACAGGGCCCGAGACCAGACGGAAATGGAGGGAGGAACTGGAGATAGAAGTGGGGTGGCGACTCTGGAGCGAAGCACGGAACAGGACCAACTCTACTTCCTCCTGCACAAGGCTCAGCCTCATGAGGTTCAAAGTGGTGCACAGAGCACACGTGACCAGAACCCGAATGAACAGGATCTTCCCGTAGGGAAGATGTTTTGGCTTGTCCCAAACTTGCTGGGTTCTGGACAGCCTTTTACGAGGCAATGTAGGTTGTGGGTGTGAAGGTGAAGCCATGCCCAAATGTGGCAATCTTAGGGGTATCAGAGCAGCAAGAGCTACACATGGGGAAGCGGGCTGATGCCCTAGATTTCGCTTCCCTCATCGCATGCCAGAGAATCCTGCTCGGCTGGCGATCAGCAGCACCACCCACAGCTGCAGACTGGCTGGCAGACCTATCGGAATTTCTCCACTTGGAGAAGATCAAATACACCATCCGAGGGTCGGAGGAAGGCTTCCTTACAGCATGGAGGCAATTTGTCGGCCTGTTCTAAAACCTGTTCGAGGCCAGCAACGAGTAGAGAGGGAAACTGAAAAGTAAAAACAAAGAGGAATGTCAGGGACGCACAACCCAGGGGGAGGGACAGGGCTAGGGAGGGTGGGGGGTGGGGAGAATTGTACGCGAGTTAGACGGCGACAAACTGTAAATAGAAAAACATAAGAAAAACCTGTGTACTGTGCAGTAAACCGAAACGAATGGCAATGTATATAATATTGAAAATGCCAATAAAAATATAAATAAAAGGGAAATCCAGAGTGCAGGGGTGCATTCACAAGGTAAGTATGTTTGATCCGGCCGGCGGGCGTTTGGGGGGCGGGGAGGGGGGAGAGAGAGAGAGGTCTCACCCTCCATGGTCTCAGGCGCTGAAGGGCTCTGATTAGGGATGACATTGCTTACAGGGTATGAAGCGATAGGAAAGAGAGGGTGGCTCGACTCCATACTGATGGTAGAGATACTCCGAGACCGCGACGGTAGAGCTCCGGGCGGAGAGGAAGAACCTGCTGGAGAATTGCGAACCAAAGGTGGTTGCAGAAGTCCAAACAGGCCTTGTTAAGGGTAGACAGCTAACATCGAACATCAGGTGCCTGTTGAACGTGATAATGACCCCACCCAGGCAGAGAAAACCAGAGGTTATCATCTCCCTGGAGGGAGAAAAGGCCTTTGACAGAGTCGAATGGAGGTACCTCATAGAGGCACTGGAGTGGTTTGGGCTTGGAATGGGGTTCACCGACTGGGTGAAACTCCTTTACAGCGCTCCCATGGCGAGTGTACGGATGAACACCACCAGCTCTAAGTACTTCCAGCTGCACAGAGGCGCAAGGCTGGGATGCTGGTGTTTGCCCTGGTGATCGTACCACTAGCGATCGTGCTCAGGATGGCAAAGAATTGGAAGGGGATCCGGAGAGGAGACAGAGCACAGAGTCTTACTCTATGCGGATGTCCTGCTCTTCTACATCTTAGACCCACAAAACAGCAGGAGAGGAATCAAGGGGTTCTTGAAAGAGCTTGGAACCTTCTCGGGCTACAAAATCGACCTGACTTAACTGTCAGTTGTTCAATGTGTTTTTAACATTTCCAGCAGTTCAGTGAGAGAAGACATTTTCGATTTATTTGTTACTTCCCTGATGGAAGTAAAGGAAAATCCACAACACAGCTATGTGAGCTAACGAGCAAAACCTGCATCTACTTGGTGGATAAATATGTTTCACATGTTTGTCTGTACTGTAATTACATTCTGGTACTTTCAGTAGTTTTAATTCTGTGCTTAATTCTGCATTTATGAAATTACGTTTATGAATTGTATTGGTCCAAATGAAATGAACCCATATTCTAACAGAGACTCCCAAAACACTTGTGGTTAAATTAGTATCTTTATTTTAACTGTACTTCAAATCCACATTGCATGCCATTCTTAGCATACCATCCCCATCATGCCACATTGATGCCATTCCTCTCATTCCACGTTTATCATCCCTACCATTCCATCCCCACCCCTTCTTCCTATGCCCTCCCCAAATTGTGTTCCATCACTCCCCTGCCATTGCATCTGCATCCACTATTTCTTTCTTCCCTGCCTCCTGCATCTTCCCTCTCCCCGTTCTGTTTTCCTGTCGATGCATTTTTCTCTGTTCAAATACTGAAGGTGTGCACTGTTCAGCAACAACGGTCTCTTAATGTGAACTTCCAAGTTTACATTTTGGTGTTGGGTTTAGTTGGGTTCATTTAATTAGAAATACTACTGAAGATGTCTAACCATTGCCACTTTATGCACTTCGCTCAAATGTTGCAGGACACATTTTGCAGTATGTTTCTTTCAGCAGAAAGTTGTATTTTATTGTATAAATACTTCCTTTATGTCATAACATTGTCTTAATTCAGTTCGAAAAGGTGTCCTGCACTGCTCGGATGAGAGATAAAAATTCCTCATGCTGAATATTCCATGCTCCTTATGTAAAATTGCATGTCAGTTATCTGGTGTACTATATTGAGCCGATTAATTTTGTTTAAGAATCTTGCAAATTTAAATTATGTTCCTAACTTGTTGTCATAAAGTTTGCCAGGAATTATATTTCAGATGAGAAATGCAATTTGGAAGATTTGGCTTCTGGAAATGTGTTAGATTTGAAAGAGCGTGGCTGCCACCAAACTAAAATCTGATACTGGGGAGATTTTGATAAATACCTACTCCATGGTCACTTATCTTTCATGTAGCTAATGAATTCACTCCTTCCAATTTTTATTCTTTAAATATTGCCCATAACTTCCGCGGTTCCCAGCATCAGAATTGGGTATACCCAAAAATGCAATGCTCCCAGGTTAGGGTTTATGTTGTAATTGCCCAAAAGTGCAAACGTCCGCCGGACAATTGTGCTGGGAACCATCTGGAAAAGCAATTTAAATTGCGAACTTTGGATGGTGCTGCCAGCTTTACACTAATAGTTTTTCTGAAAAAGTTGGAAATATAACCATGTTTAACCTCACCCAAACTAGACCCCTCAATGGACTCTTCCTCCACTTCCTTTAGACCAAGCTTGTCTCAGCGTTTTGCTCTGGGGCGCCACACATTAAAATTTTTAAAAAATTTCTGTTGAGCAAATTTCAGCAGATAAGGTTGGGCAAAATAAATGGAATTTCAGAAAGTATTGCGGTTTTAAAGAAAGGAACAATTGCTGAACAAATGTAAAGCTATGTCACAGCAATAGATTGTTGAATAAAAAGAGTAAGCGATAAAAATTATCAGAAATGTTGCAAGGTCAGTGTATGTGGGTGCATGCATGTGTATGTGTTGGCGGTAAGAGAGTGAGAAAACGGAGACTGGGGGAAAGGCGGACACCCATTACCTATCACTCCCACACATGCCACACCCGCCACCACTCACTCACTGACTCTCACGCACAGCAGAGACATAAAACTTTGTTGGGCCCGATGTGAGTTTGCTCTGTCTGGCCCACCAATGCCATTCTCTCCCCGGTATTGCTAGCCTCTACAGGCTCTGGCCTCACCTGGGCCCTGGCCCCGCGTTGCCAGGCTCTGTGGACTCCGGCCCTGACTCCCCTTCGCTTCTGCCCTCCAACCTTTAGGACACTGTTTGCTGCTCCACCAATCAGAGAGTTTTTCTCGCTCATTTGCCGCTGATAGGCTGACAAGTGAGCTGACGCGGATTCTCACTTCGAGGAAGTTATGGCCCATAAATCATTCCTGTGTGTGTCTTAATCATATTTCTTGTCCTTTTTTATGCTGTTTTCAGTGATTTGTGCTGTTTGTTGATGCTTCTTCTGATTTGTGATATTACTGTATGATATTAGAGACATTGGCAATATAGAATTCACTGAATATGTTGAGAAGTGTAGTGATTTGGCGAATTAGAACTAGCATGTCTCAGGCAGGAACAGAGCATACAATCATAAGTATGCACCAACAAATAAGGTAAGAGTTGGGAAAAATAGTGAAGCGGCAGAATTCAAGACTTTATCTGAAAGCATGTTGGGAAAAATGGTGAAAAGACAGAACTCAAGACTCTTCTTTCTAATGCCCGGAGTATTCCTAACAAGCTGGATAATTTGATAGCACAAATAGACCAAAGCTGGAAACTGAAAGGGTGTGGTGGTATGTATTAGGGGTATTACGGTACCCTGTAATGCTGAGAGGCTATTGGTGGATAGACGCTGGGTCCCGATTGGATCAGCCGCCTACTGGCTCCACCCAGGAAGGCGGAGTATAAGAGTCCGGGTTCTCCCAGCAGCCGCATTCTGTAACTGTGCTGCTGGGGAACAAGTCTGCGTAATAAAGACATCGATTGACTGCTTCTCATCTCGTCTCCTGAGTGATTGATTGCGCTACAATTTATTACGCAGACTTAAAGGACATGGAGCTCCGAATCATTCCGGAGTGTCTGCGAATCAGCCCCCACACGGCAAACTCAGCGGCCACTTTTAAACACTGGTTAGCGCGTTTTGATGGATACCTCCGAACGGCCACCGACGTACCTACAGAAGATCAGAAAATGCAGGTCCTGCATTCGAGGGTGAGCCTGGAAATCTACACTCTCATAGAGGACGCGGAAGATTTCCAGGCGGCGCTCGCCATGCTGACAGGAATCTATGTTCGGCCCGTCAACCAGGTCTACGCACGCCACCAGTTCGCGACAAGACGGCAAATCCCCGGGGAATCGCTGGATGAATTCTACAGTGCGCTGTTAATACTGGGGAGAAGCTGCAACTGCCCACCGGTTTCGGCTAACGAACACACGGAGCTACTGGTTCGGGATGCTTTCGTGGCAGGTATGCTTTCGTCCCAAATTCGCCAGCGATTGCTGGAAAGAGATGCACTCGGCCTCAAGGAGGCACGGGCCCTCTCTGCCTCGCTCGATGTGGCATCGCAGAACACCCGTGCCTACACGCCTGGCAGCCCCTTGGGCACTGTGGGCCCCCGCAGGCCTGTGCCGCCAGAGCAGCAGATCACCCGGGGGGGCCCAGCTGCTACTTTTGTGGACAAGCGAAACACCCCCGACTGCGCTGCCCGGCCCGCTCAGCCCTCTGTAAAGGGTGCGGCAAAAAGGGGCACTTTGTAGCAGTGTGCCAGGCCTGGGGGGTCACCGCAATCTCCGGGGGAGAACCAGGACCCCAAACTCAACCCCCCCCAACGATCCATGTGCGGCCAACTGGCGCCGCCATCTTGGGTCCTGGACTCCATGCGGGACGGATGGGTGCTGTCATTTTGTGCTCCTCCGGCAACGTGCGATGAATGGGCGGCGCCATCTTGTCCACCCCCGACCGTGTGCGACCCGTGGACGCCGCCATCTTGGCTGATGGCTAAGGACCCCGGGATGGACGGCCCCACGGGGCCTGAAGGAAACGCCCCGATGCAGCAACCGAGACTGGCTTCGGTGACCCTGGACCAGTCGCGGCCCCGAACGCTCCAAACGGCAACAACGACGGTATTCATAAACGGGTATGAGACGCCCTGCCTGATCGACTCTGGGAGCACGGAGAGTTTTATACATCCCGATACGGTAGGACGCTGTTCCCTTCCGATCCACCCGAGTAATCAAAATATTTTTCTGGCGGCAGGGTCCCATTCTGTAGAGATCAAAGGGTTCTGCATCGCGAACCTCACGGTGCAGGGGAGGGAGTTCAAGAACTACCGGCTTTACGTCCTCCCCCACCTCTGTGCTGCCACACTCCTGGGATTGGATTTTCAGTGCAACCTCCAGAGTTTAACGTTTAAATTCGGCGGCCCTATACCCCCACTCACTATCTGTAGCCTCGCGACTCTCAAGGTCGACCCGCCTTCCCTGTTTGCGAACCTCACCCCGGATTGCAAACCAGTCGCCACTAGGAGCAGACGGTACAGTACCCAGGACCGAACCTTTATCCGGTTAGAAGTCCAGCGGCTGCTGAGGGAAGGCATAATCCAGGCCAGCAATAGTCCCTGGAGAGCTCAGGTAGTAGTTGTAAAGACCAGGGAGAAGCAGAGGATGGTCATAGACTATAGTCATCAATAGGTATGCGCAGCTGGATGCGTACCCTCTCCCCCGCATATCCGACATGGTCAATCGGATTGCACAGTACAAGGTCTTTTCCACGGTGAACCTTAAGTCCGCCTACCACCAGCTCCCCATCCGCCCGAGCGACCGCAAATACACTGCTTTTGAAGCAGATGGGCGGCTCTATCACTTTTTAAGGGTTTCATTCGGCGTCACTAACGGGGTCTCGGTCTTCCAACGGGAGATGGACCGAATGGTTGACCGGTACGGTTTGCGGGCCACGTTTCCGTACCTTGATAACGTCACCATCTGCGGCCACGACCAGCAGGACCACGACGCCAACCTCCACAAATTCCTCCAGACTGCAAACGCCCTGAATCTCACATACAACAGGGAGAAATGCGTGTTTAGCACCGACCGTCTAGAAATCCTCGGCTACGTAGTGTGAAATGGAGTTATAGGCCCAGAACCTGAATGCATGCACCCCCTTATGGAGTTCCCCCTCCCTCACTGGTCCAAGGCCCTGAAATGCTGCCTGGGATTTTTCTCTTATTACACCCAGTGGGTCCCCAACTACGCGGACAATGCCCATCCGCTAATTCAGTCCACGGTCTTTCCCCTGTCGACAAAGGCCCGCCAGGCCTTCAGCCGCATAAAAGCGGATATCGCAAAGGCCACGATGCACGCGATCGACGAGTCCCTCCCCTTCCAAGTCGAGAGAGACGCGTCCGACGTAGCTCTGGCGGCCACCCTCAACCAAGCGGGCAGACCTGTGGCCTTTTTTTTTTCACGCACCTTCCACGCTTCAGAAATCCGCCACTCCTCAGTGGAAAAGGAGGCCCAGGCCATAGTGGAAGCTGTGCGACATTGGAGGCATTACCTGGCCGGTAGGAGATTCACTCTTCTCACTGACCAACTGTCGGTTCCTTCATGTTCGATAATGCACAGCGGGGCAAGATCAAGAACGACAAGATCTTGCGGTGGAGGATCAAACTCTCCACCTATAACTATGAGATCTTGTATCGTCCCGGAAAGCTGAATGAGTCTTCCGATGCCCTATCCCACAGCACATGTGCCAACGCACAAGTGGACCGTCTCCGAACCCTCCACAAGGACCTCTGCCACCTGGCGTTCACTCGGTTCTAGCACTTCGTAAAGACCCTCAACCTGCCCTACTCCATCGAGGAGGTCAGGACAGCCACCAGGAACTGCCAAATCTGCGCAGATCGCAAGCCACATTTCTACAGGCCAGATAAAGCGCACCTGATAAAGGCCTCCCGTCCCTTTGAGTGCCTCAGTCTCGACTTCAGAGGCCCCCTCCCCTCCACCGATCGCAACACGTACTTCCTGAACGTACATAGTACATGGAAAATACAGCACAGAACAGGCCCTTCGGCCCACGATGTTGTGCCGAACCTGAACGTAATTGACGAATACTCCCGGTTCCCTTTCGCCATCCCCTGCCCCGAAATGACCGTGGCCGCGGTCATTAGAGCCCTCGACACTATCTTTACACTTCGGTTTCCCCGCCTACATACATAGCGATAGGGGGTCCTCCTTCATGAGCGACGAACTGCGTCAATTCCTACTCAGCAAAGGCATTACCTCGAGCAGGACGACCAGTTACAACCCCCGGGGGAACGGTCAGGTAGAGAAGGAGAATGGAATGGTCTGGAAGACCGTCCTGCTGGCCCTACGGTCCAGAAGTCTCCCAGTTTCCCGCTGACAGGAAGTCCTCCCGGATGCCCTCCACTCCATCCGGTCGCTGCTCTGTACAACATCGAATCAAACCCCTCACGAACGCCTCCTTGTCTTCCCTAGGAAGTCCTCCTCCGGAATGTCACTTCAGACCTGGCTGGCAGCAGCGGGACCCATCCTGCTCCGGGACGCACAAATCGGACCCGTTGGTCGAGAGGGTTCATCTCCTCCACGCGAACCCTCAATACGCCTACATGGCGTACCCCGACGACCGACAGGACAGGGTCTCCCTGCGGGACCTGGCGCCCGCCGGAGCTCCACCCCCCCCCCCCCCCCCCCGCCCAACACCAATCACCCCCTCCCTCCCTCCCACCGGCGCACCCCACAGCCGCCCCCTTCCCGGGTGGATGGATCGGTCCTTCCCCCGGCCCCGCCTAGGGGTAGTGGAGCAGGAAGAAGCATGGCTACGCCCCCAGAGACGACGGTGCCCGAACCAGCACCTGCATCACCACCCGGGCTGAGACGATCGGCGAGGACGACCAGGGCACCCATTCAACTCATCGAATCCGTATAATAAAGCAAGAAATGCCTCTGTAAATAATTCAGTTGCCCAGTAAAAGTGGCATTGTAAATAGTACTGGTAGTGGATATCGGAGCATAGCCGCCGTGTTAGTGGCATCCTAGGTACCGACTCTGTAAACCCCTACCACCATACGGCCCACTACCCCCGCCGGGTTCTTTTTTAACAAGGGGTGAATGTGGTTGTATGTATTAGGGGTATTACGGTACCCTGTGATGCCGAGAGGCTATTGGTGGATAGATGCTGGGTCCCGATTGGATCAGCCGCCTACTGTCTCCACCCAGTAAGGTGGAGTATAAGAGCCTGGGTTCTCCCAGCAGCCGTATTCTGTAACTGTGCTGCTGGGGACCAAGTCTGCGTAATAAAATTGACTGCTTCTCATTTAGTCTCGTGAGTGATTGATTGTGCTACAAAGGGTTTTTGACATTTTGGATGATTAGGAAGAACAGAAAAATGTGTCTCTGGGCTCGATCAGTATAGTCATGAGAAATTATTTTAAATGCATGGAAAAACAACGTGTAGAATTTGTTTAGGTGGAGGTAAGAAATTGCAATGGCAAGAAGTCATGGTGGAGTGGTTTACAAGTCTGATAACTAGCTACATTGCAGGACAGAAAAAATGGGGTGTGCAATACTCATGGGGAGGTTTTAATTTTCATGTCAATTGGGCAAATTAACTTGGCAAAGGTAGCCTGAAGGATGAGGCCATAGTGCATTTGGAATGGTTTCTTGGGACCAACGGGAGCAGGCTGTTTGAGACCTTGCAATGTGTAATGAGACCAGATTGATTAACCTCATAATAAAGAAGCCCATAGGCAAGAGTGATCAAGGATTTGAGTCTGAAACTAGCGTCTTAAATTGAAATAAAGGCAATTATAAGGATATGAAGACCGAGTTGCCTGAAATGGATGAGGAAAATAGGTAAAGAGCTAACACTGTATGGAAGCAGAGGTAAACATTTAAAGCGATATTTCAAAACTCAACAAATGTACCGTTTATTGATTTGAAAAATGTCACATGGGCGATGGTAGTCGACTTCCGGTGGCATTCGCGAATGGAGCGGCTGCAGCAAAGAGGCTCCCGCAGGTCCACAAAATCGCGGGGTTTTTTTCGGGGAGTTTCCCGGCGGGCTTCATAAAATTTAAAGTCCCGCGAAATCGGCCCTGCCTACCTCGCCCTGTCCAGACGCCAAAGCTCCGTTCCACAGAGCTGAAGAGGAACAAAAAAGGAGAGACAGATCCCGGTGTGCTGCATGTGGAGGAGTGGGGATGGTGACTAAGAAACAGCCTGAAAGTCGGAGCATGGAGAGGATAAGACAAAAAAAATAATTTTATTCCACTTTTTTTTTTCGCCTTAAAATTTAAAAAACTTTTTATTAAAAAAAATTGTTAAAAAAAAAGCCCTTGGGGGTTTTTTTCATTGGGGAAAAAATAGAATTTCTTTTTCGCACCAAAACCCAGCAAAAAAGATAAAGGCACATAACAGAAAGATGCCTGCAAATAATAATAAATGGGGGGGGGGCGGCGAGATGTAAGAAGGAGCAGCAGCGAAGGCGAAGGAAAAAGGCAGGAGCTGTGGTCGCGCAGGCAGACGGCCCCGAGGCGAGACGGAATTTCAGGCGACCCAGGAAGCGGAAAAGCTGGTGAGCCGAGCGGCGCAGGAACAGGATGCGGAGATAAACGCCATAAAGGAGGAGATAAAAATGGAGATAAACGCCATGAGGGAGGCACTCAGGACGGAGCTCCACACAATGACGAAGGAGTTGCTGGTGGAGACAACGGACAAAATGCAGTGAACCATCGATGGAACGAAGGGGGAGGAACCATAGACCGATCGAGAGGGCAATGAAATGCACAGCGGATCAGTTAAACGAAGGACAAAATAAACCCCTCTGTATAATAAAATTAGCCCGGGCGAGTAAAATGTAATGTATGTATATATATCCAACTGTTTGTAAATATGCGAAATGCCAATAACAACAATTTTTAAAAAATGTCACATGCACCAAGGTACAGTGAAAAGGACAGATTTGACAGATCACTCCGCACGTATAAACACAAGTACAACATTTTAAAAATTACAACTGTAAAGAAGGAAAAATGTATAGAGAGATCAATTTCATATATAGATGGGCCATTCAAGAGTCTCCTAGCAGCAGGAGAAAAGCTGTATGTGTATTCATTAGTTAGGCCCCATTTAGAATACTGTGAGCAATTTTGGCCCCCACACCTCAGGAAGGACATACTGGCACTGGAGCGGGTCCAGCGGAGATTCACACGGATGATCCCAGGAATGGTAGGCCTAACATACGATGAACGTCTGAGGATCCTGGGATTATATTCATTGGAGTTTAGGAGGTTGAGGGGAGATCTAATAGAAACTTAAAAGATAATGAATGGCTTAGATAGGGTGGATGTAGGGACGTAGGGAGAGTAGGACCCGGGGGCACAGCCTTCGAATAAAAGGGAGTCACTTTAGAACAGAGATGAGGAGAAATTTCTTCAGCCAGAGAGTGGTGGGTCTGTGGAATTCATTGCCACAGAGGGCGGTGGAGGCCGGGACGTTGAGTGTCTTTAAGACAGAAGTTGATAAATTCTTGATTTCTCGAGGAATTAAGGGCTATGGAGAGAGAGCGGGTAAATGGAGTTGAAATCAGCCATGATTGAATGGTGGAGTGGACTCGATGGGCCGAATGGCCTTACTTCCGCTCCTATGTCTTATAGTCTTATATTCTGTTGAGAAAGGAAGACTCTTCAAGAGAGTGCACCATCTGTGGCTAACTAAGCAAGTTAAGAATGGTATCAAATTGGTAAAAGAAAATGTACAATGCTGCAAAGAGTCATGGGGCAGAAGGTTGGGAGCGAAAAAGAAACTAATAAAGGATGATTTTAAAAAAATAAGGGAAAAATTGAGTGTAAGGAAACTCGCAATAACTTTTTAAACAAAAAAAAATAGTGGGTCATAACTTGAAAGTTCTCCATTATCGGATTTGAGGGGGGAAACTCCAAAAATATGCTGGGGAATCCCTATTGGAGGTTCAAACGTAACAGTTTGCAAGGCAATTTCCCTGAAGTGCAACCTTCCTCTGGGCAATTGTCTTAGAACATCGAACATAGGACATTACAGCGCAGTAACTCGAGGGGAGTTACGCCTCGATGTTGCGCCGACCTGTGAAACCACTCTAATGCCCATCTACACTGTTCCCTGATCGACCATATGTCTATCCAATGACCATTTGAATGTCCTTCGTGTTGGCGAGTCCACTACTGTTGCAGGCAGTGCATTCCACGCTCTTACTACTCTCTGAGTAAAGAACCTACCTCTGACATCTGTCTTATATCTATCCCCCCTCAAATTAAAGCTATGTCCCCTCGTGCTAGACATCACCCTCCGAGGAAAAAGGCTCTCACTATCCACCCTATCCAATCCTCTGATCAACTTGTATGCCTCCATTAAGTCACCTCTTAACCTTCTTCTCTCTAACGAAAACAGCCTCAAGTCCCTCAGCCTTTCCTCATAAGATCTTCCCTCCATACCAGGCAACATTCTGGTAAATCTCCTCTGCACCCTTTCCAATGCTTCCACATCCTTCCTATAATGTGGTGACCAGAATTGCATGCAATACTCCAAATGCGGCCGCACCAGAGTTTTGTACAGCTGCAACATGACCTCATGGCTCCGAAACTCAATCCCTCTACCAATAAAAGCTAACACACCGTACGCCTTCTTAACAACCCTCTCAACCTGGGTGGCAACTTTCAGGGATCTATGTACATGGACACCGAAATCTCTCTGCTCATCCACACTGCCAAGAATCTTACCATTAGCCCAGTACTCTGTCTTCCTGTTATTCCTTCCAAAATGAATCACCTCACACTTTTCTGCATTAAACTCCATTTGCCATCTCTCAGCCCAGCGCAGCAGCTTATCTATGTCCCTCTGTAACTTGTAACATCCTTCCGCACTGTCCACAACTCCACCGACTTTAGTGTCATCTGCAAATTTACTTACCCATCCTTCTATGCCCTCCTCCAGGTCATTTATAAAAATGACAAATAGCAGTGGCCCCAAAACAGATCCTTGTGGTACACCACTAGTAACTGGACTCCAGTCTGAACATTTCCCATCAACCATCGCCCTTTGTCTTCTTCCAGCTAGCCAATTTCTGATCCAAACTGCTAAATCTCCCTGAATCCCATGCCTCTGTATTTTCTGCAGTAGCCTACCGTGGGGAATCTTATCAAACGCTTGACTGAAATCCATATACACCACATCAACTGCTTTACCCTCATTTACCTGTTTGGTCACCTTCTCAAAGAACTCAATAAGGTTTGTGAGGCACGACCTACCCTTCACAAAACCGTGTTGACTATCTCTAATCAAATTATTCCTTTCCAGATGATTATACACCCTATCTCTTATAAACCTTTCCAAGATTTTGCGCATAACAGAAGGAAGGCTCACTGGTCTATAGTTACCGGGGTTGTCTCTACTCCCCTTCTTGAACAAGGGGACAACATTTGCTATCCTCCAGTCTTCTGGCACTATTCCTGTAGACAAAGGTGACTTCAAGATCAAAGCCAAAGGCTCAGCAATCTCCTCCCTAGCTTCCCAGAGAACCCAGAGAATCCCATCCGGCCCAGGGGACTTACCTATTTTCACACTTTCCAGAATTGCTAACACTTCTTCCATATGAACCTCAAGCCCTTCTAGTCTAGTAGCCTGAATCTATTCTCCTCGACAACATTGTCTTTTTCCTGTGTGAATACTGATGAAAAATATTCATTTAGCACCTCTCCTATCTCCTCGGACTCCAAGCACAACTTCCCACTACTGTCCTTGACTGGCCCTACTCTTGCCCTAATCATTCTTTTATTCCTGACATATCTATAGAAAGCTTTAGGGTTATCCTTGATCCTACCTGCCAAAGACTTCTCATGTCCCCTCCTGGCTCTTCTTAGCTCTCTCTTTAGGTCCTTCCTAGCTCTCTCTTTAGGTCCTTCCTAGCTAACTTGTAACTCTCGAGCGCCCGAACTGAACCTTCATGTCTCATCTTTACATAAGCCTCCTTCTTCCTCTTGACAAGTGTTTCGACTGCTTTAGTAAACCACGGTTCCCTTGCTCGACCACTTCCTCCCTGCCTGACAGGTACATAGTTATCAAGGACACGCAGTTGCTGTTCCTTGAACAAGTTCCACATTTCCATTGTGCCCATCCCCTGCAGTTTTCCTCTCCATCCGATGCATCCTAAGTCTTGCCTCATCGCATCATAATTGCCTTTCCCCCAGATATAGCTCTTGTCCTGCGGTATATAGCTATCCCTTTCCATCACGAAAGTAAACTTAATCGAATTGTGGTCACTATCACCAAAGTGCTCACCTTTCTCTTGAACTGGGAACCATCCAAAAATATGATTTTAAACCACAAATGTTGGATGGTTCCAGCTGTGTTACAGAAATAGTTACCCAGTTAGAAGAATTAAAACCTCTTATAACTTCAAAGTAACTATTGTGCAGGCAGAGAACTGTCCCCAACCCCCTCACGGGTTTTTCCGACAACCCCAACTACTTCACTGACATGCAAACCCCCACCAAGCACCCGCAACCGGATTACCCTGACCCAGCTCGACTGGATCCCCCCCCCCATCAAATCTTAGATACTTCTCTGGCACACTTTAAAAATAAAGGGGTGTTTTAAGATAATGATGAAGGAGGAATTTCTTCTGTCATAACTCATTAATCTTTGGAATTCTCTACTCAAGAGTGGTGGAGGCTCAGCCATTGAATGTATTCAAGGCTGACTTAAAAATTCTTGATCTACAAGGGGGTTGAGGACTTTGGGGCATACTGGAAAATGGAGTTCAGACTATACTAAGATCAATCATGACCATATTGACTGACGGTGCTAGTTTGAGGGGTTTAATGGTCCTGTTTCCTTTTTGAAAGTAGAGTGCCCAATTTTGTTTTTTCCAAATAAGGGACAATTTAGCATTGCCAATCCCCTTACCCTGCACATCTTTTGGGTTGTGGGTTGAGATCCACACAGGCACGGGGAGAATGTGTAAACTCCACATGGAGAGTGACCTGGGGACGGGATTGAACCTGGGTCCTTGGTGCCGTGAGGCAGGAGTGCTAATCATTGCACCACCATGCCGCCCACTTCCTCCTGTTTCCTATGATCTAAATCAACCTGCCTCTTTGGCTTGTGCACCTCCTTTAAGGTCCCCTGAAAACCAATCTCTTTGATCTTGTTTGACATCCATTTCTTACTGATTTTAAAAATTCATTTCTGGGATGTGGACGTCGCTGGCTGGGCCAGCATTTTATTGCTCTTTCCTGGTTGCTTCAGTTGGTGGTGGTGTACTGCCTTCTTGAACCACTACAACCCTGAGGTTTAGGTACACCTATAGTGTTGTTAGGAAAGGAGTTCTAGGATTTTGACCTTGTGACAGTGAAGGAGGAGCAATATATTTCCAAGTCAGGATGGTGAGCGACTTGGAGGGGAACCTCCAGGTGGTTATGCTGTTCGTTCTTCTAGATGACAGTGGTTGTGGGTTTGGTAAGTACTGTTGAAGGAACCTTGGTGAGTTCTGGCAGTGCATCTTGTGGTTAGTACACACTGCTGCCACTGAGCGTTGGTGGTAGAGGGAGTGAATGTTTATGGAAGGGGTGCCAATCAAGCGGGTTGCTTTTTCCTGGGTGATGTTGAGCTTCTTGAGTGTTGTTGGAGCTGCACTCAACCAGGCAGGTGAGCGAGTATTCCATCACATTCCTGAAATGTGCCTCGTAGATGACAGGCTTTGGGGTGTCAAGAGGTGAGTTATTGGCTGTAGGATTCCTTGCCTTTGACCTGCTCTGGTCGCTGCAGTATTTATAGGGTTAGTTCAGTTCAGTTTCTGGTCAAGTGGTACCCCAGCATGTTGATTGTGAGGGATTCAGCGATGGTAATGGTATGAAGGTCAAGGGGCTTCATGAGAAGCCCCAGGGAAGTTCTTCATGTTATAGACAAATAGTTACAAACCCAGGTGAGGAGGGATGGCTGGCACCATGTCTTGATTCAATCTACCCTAGCAATTTAATCCAATTTCTTAGTTAAAATAGAGTAAGTTTATTAAATAATTTTTATTAAAGGTTTTCATAAAATATCAATAACAAAATGAGAAAGAAAAAAGAACCCAATAGGGTTAAGTACAAAACACAATCTAAAAAAGCAACCCCCAAACCTCCCCCCCCCCCCCCCCCCCCCCCCCGTACCTAAATAATAAATTAACATTAACACCCCGACTTAAGACAACAGGTGTATACACCCCTTCAGACCCTTCCAGTGTAAATGACATAAACAAAAATAAAGTTTAAAACCCCCCCCCCCCCCCGAGCTGCTGCTGCCATTGACCAATGTCTAGCGTTCTGCCAGAAAGTCTAAGAACGGTTGCCACCGCCTAAAGAACCCTTGTACCAACCCTCTCAAGGCGAATTTCACCCTCTCCAATTTAATGAAACCTGCCATATCGCTGATCCAGGATCCCACGCTTGGGGGCCTCGTATCTTTCCACTGAAGGAGAATCCTTCGCCGGGCTACAGAGACGCAAAAGCCAGAATACCGGCCTGTTTCGCCTCCTGCACTCCCGGCTCCTCTGCCACCCCAAATATTGCGAGCCCCCAGCCCGGTTTGACCCTGGATCCTACCACCCTCGACACCGTCCTTGCTACGCCCTTCCAAAATTCCTCCAGTGCTGGGCATGCCCAGAACATATGGGTGTGATTTGCTGGGCTCCCTGAGCACCTAACACACCTGTCCTCACCCCCAAAGAACCTGCTCATCCTTGTCCCGGTCATGTGTGCCCTGTGCAGCACCTTAAACTGTATGAGGCTGAGCCTCGTGCATGAAGAGGAAGAGTTCACCCTCCCTAGGGCATCTGCCCACGTCCCCGCTTCGATCTCCTCTCCCAACTCCTCCTCCCACTTACCTTTCAACTCCACCACCGAGGCCTCCTCCTCCTCCTGCATCACCTGGTAAGTTTCCGAGATCTTCCCCACTCCCACCCACCCCCCCGAGAGCACCCTGTCCTGTACTGTGTATGGCAGTAGCCGTGGGAATTCCACCACCTGCCACCTGGCAAACGCCCTTACCTGTAAGTACCTGAAGTTGTTCCCCGGGGGGAGCCCATACTTCTCCTCCAGCTCACCCAAGCTCGCGAACTTCCCGTCCACAAACGGGTCCCCCAACTTTCGTATGCCTGCCCTGTGCCCCCCCCGAAAACCCTCCACCTGTTCTTCCTGGGGCGAACCGGTGGTTCCCCCGTAATGGGGTCCACGCCGAGGCCCTAACTTCCCCCCTATGCCGCCTCCACTGCCCCCAGATTTTGAGGGCCGCCACCACCACCGGGCTCGTGGTATACCTCCTTGGAGGGAGTGGCAGCGGTGCCATTGCCAGCGCCCACAGACTCATACCCACACAGGACGCCGTCTCCAGCCTCTTCCATGCAGCCCCCTCCCCCTCCATCACCCACTTGCACACCATTGTCGCATTGGCGGCCTAGTAGTACCCACAGAGGTTGGGCAGCGCCAGCCCCCCCCATCTCTACTTCGCTCCAGGAACACCCTTCTCACCCTCGGAGTCCCTCGCGCCCACACAAACCCCATTATACTCCTGTTAACCCGCCTGAAAAAAGCCTTCGGGATAAACACGGGGAGGCACTGGAACAGGAACAAAAACCTTGGGAGCACCGTCATTTTGATTGACTGCACCCTACCCGCCAGGGACAGCGGCAACGCGTCCCACCTCTTGAACTCCTCCTCCATTTGCTCCACCAGCCTTGTAAAGTTAAGCCTATGCAGGGCCCCCCAGCTCTTGGCCACCTGGACCCCCAAATATCTGAAACTCCTCTCCGCCCTTTTTAGTGGGAGCTCGCCAATCCCCCTCTCCTGGTCCCCTAGCTGAACTACGAACAGCTCGCTCTTCCCCATATTGAGCTTGTATCCCGAAAAGTCCCCGAATTCCCTAAGCATCCTCATTACCTCTGGCATTCCTCCCACCGGGTCCGCCACATACAGCAGCAGGTCGTCCGCATAAAGCGACACCCTATGCTCCTCCCCACCCCGCACCAACCCCCTCCAGTTCCTCGACTCTCTCAGTGCCATAGCCAGGGGTTCAATCGCCAGTGCGAAGAGCAGGGAGGACAGGAGACACCCCTGTCTCGTCCCTCGGTGCAACCGAAAGTACTCGGACCTCCTCCTATTTGTGGCCACACTCGCCATCGGGACCTCGTACAACAGCCTAACCCACCTGACAAACCCCTCCCCAAACCCGAACCTCTTCAGCACCTCCCACAGGTACCCCCACTCTACCCTATCGAAGGCTTCCTCAGCGTCCATCGCCACCACTATCTCCGCCTCCCCCTCCCTCGCCGGCATCATGATAACGTTCAAAAGCCTCCGCACATTCGCGTTCAACTGTCTCCCCTTCACAAACCCCGCCTGGTCTTCATGGATGATCTGCGGCACACAATCCTCAATCCTAGCGGCTAAGACCTTCGCCAGCACCTTGGCATCTACATTTAGCAAGGAAATCGGTCTGTAAGACCCACATTGCAGGGGATCCTTGTCCCGCTTCAGGATCAAGGAGATCAGTGCCCGGGACACCGTCGGGGGGGGGGGGGGGGGGGGGGGGGGGGGGGGGGGAGAAGCCCCCCCCCCCCCCCCGCCTCATTAAAGGTCCTAACTAACAGCGGGCCCAACAGGTCCATATATTTTTTTTATAGAACTCGACCGGGAAACCGTCCGGCCCCGGTGCCTTCCCTGCCTGCATGCTTCCTATCCCTTTGATCAGCTCCTCCAGCCCAATCTGGGCTCCCAGTCCCGCCACCAGTCCCTCTTCCACCTTTGGAAACCTCAATTGGTCCAGGAAACGGCCCATCCCTCCCTCCTCCCGTGGGGGCTCGGATCGGTACAGTTCCTCGTAGAAGTCCCTGAAGACCCCATTGATGCCAACCCCACTCCGCACCACGCTCGCTCCCCTGTCCTTAACTCCCCCCGATCTCCCTAGCTGCGTCCCGCTTCCGAAGCTGATGCGCCAGCATCCGGCTTGCCTTTTCCCCATACTCGTAGACCGCCCCCTGGGCCTTCCTCCACTGCACCTCCGCCTTCCTGGTGGTCACCAGGTCGAATTCGGCCTGGAGGCTGCGCCTCTTCCTCAACAATCCTTCCTCAGGTTCTTCCGCATACCTCCTGTCTACCCTCACCATCTCCCCCACCAGCCTCTCCCTCTCCCCCCCCCCCGCTCCCTCCGCTCCTTGTGGGCCGTGATGGAGATCAGCTCTCCCCTCACCACCCGCCTTCAGTGCCTCCCATACCATCCCCACTCGGACCTCCCCGTTGTCGTTGGTCTCCAAGTACTTCTCTATACTTCCTCGGACCCCCTTGCTCACCTCGTCCGCCAACAGCCCCACCTCCAAGCGCCACAGCGGGCGCTGGTCCCTCTCCTCCCCCATCTCCAAGTTCACCCCAATGCGGGGCGTGGTCCGAAATGGCTATTGCCGAATACTCGGTATCCTCTACTCTCGCTATCAGCTCCCTACTCAAAATGAAGAAGTCGATTCGACATGGACATGTGAGAAGAATGAAAATTCCCTAGCCCCCGGCCTTGCAAATCTCCAAGGGTCCACCCCCTCCCATATGGTCCATAAATCCCCTCAACACTCTAGCCGCCGCTGGCTTCCTACCCGTCCTAGACCTGGAGCGATCCAGTGCAGGATCCAACACCGTGTTAAAGTCACCCCCCATTATCAGTCCCCCCACTTCCAAGTCTGGGATCCGACCCAACATACGCCACATAAAACCCGCATCGTCCCAGTTCGGAGCATACACATTGACCAGTACCACCCTCTCTCCCTGCAACTTACCACTTACCATTATGTACCTACCGCCATTATCTGCCACAATGCTCGACACCTCGAATAACACCTTCTTTCCCACCAAGATCGCCACCTCTCGATTTTTGGCATCTAGCCCCGAGTGAAACACCTGACCTACCCACCCTTTCCTCAGTCTTACCTGGTCTGCCACCTTTAGGTGTGTCTCCTGGAGCATAACCACATCCGCCTTGAGCCCCTTCAGGTGCGCGAACACGCGGGCCCGCTTAACCGGCCCATTCAGTCCCCTTAATTCCAGGTTATCAGCCGGATTAGGGGGCTACCCGCCCCCCTCCCCCGCTGACTAGCCATGACCCCTCCTCGGCCAGCCACGCGCCCGCACCCCACACCCGGCCCGTTCCCCACAGCAGCATACCTCCGTCTTGACCCACCCCACTCGCTCCAGCTCCTCCTTGATCTTAGCAGCAGCAACTCGATGACCCCCCCCCCCCCCCCCCCCCCCCCCCCCCCCGGGCTAGGACCCATCCTAGCTGGTTTACTCTCCCCATTGCACTTCCGCAAGTCAGCTGACTCCTGCTGACCCCGGCCACTCCCGCCTCCCCTTCGACTCCTCCCATTGTGTGGCACAACCTCCTCTCCCGCTCCCCATTCACAGGCTCTCCCCCTCCGTTCTCAGCGCGGGAAACAATCCTCGCTTCCCCGCCCCGGTCCCGCCCCCCCCCCCCGTCTTCGGCGCGGGAAAAAAATCCCGCGCTCTCCACCTACCAGGCCCCGCCACCAACCCAAAACAGTGCCCAACCCGCCCCATCCACCCTCCCCAACCCGAAAGAGAAAAACACAGAGAAAAAGAAACCCAAAACAATGCAAAGGCCCCCCACCGAACCAAAAATAGGCATAACATATCCACCGCAGTCCCCAATCGCCCATCCCGACCCTCAGTCTGTGTCCAGCTTCTCGGCCTGAACAAAAGCCCACGCCTCCTCCGGAGACTCAAAATAATGGTGCCGGTCCTTGTAGGTAACCCACAATCGCGCCAGCTGCAACATGCCAAACTTCACCCCCCTCCTGCGCAGCACCGCCTTCGCTCGATTGTACCCGGCCCTCCTCTTCGCCACCTCCGCACTCCAGTCCTGATATATCTGAACCTCCGCGTTCTCCCACCTGCTGCTCCTCTCCTTCTTGGCCCACCTGAGCACGCACTCCCGATCGACGAACCGATGGAACCGCACCAGCACCGCCCGCGGAGGCTCGTTAGCCTTGGGCCTCCTCGCCAACACTCTATGGGCCCCTTCCAGCTCCAGGGGCCCCTGGAAGGACCCCGCTCCCATCAGCGAGTTTAACATGGTGACCACATCGGCCCCCACGTCCGGCCCCTCCAGCCCCTCCGGGAGGCCCAGAATCCGCAGATTCTTCCGCCTCGACCGATTCTCCATCTCCTCGAACCGCTCCTGCCATTTCTTGTAGAGCGCCTCGTGCGCCTCCACCTTTACCGCCAGGGCTAAGATCACGTCCTCATTGTCAGAGATCTTTTGTTGAGCCTCTCGGATTGCCACCCCCTGGGCCGTCTGTGTCTCCAGCAGCTTATCAATAGAAGCCTTCATCGGCTCTAGCAGGTCCTTTTTAATCTCTCTGAGGCAGCGCTGGATACCCTCCTGTTGCTCCTCCGCCCACTGCGTCCACGCTGCCTGGTCTCCGCCCGCCGCCATTTTGGCCTTCTTCCCTCCCTTCTTCTGGTCCACCACCACCTTTTTTGTCACCCCGCTCCTAGTTAAAGCCATGTACTGACGGGGAACTATTATTAACTCCTTCCCGCACCAGGAAGCGTTGAAAAAGTGCCCTTGGGGGCCCTGAAAAGAGCCCAAAAGTCTCGAGAGGGAATCCTTTTGGCAGTGTTCTCTTCACCAATCTGCCCCAAAATGTCCGTGGAAACTCCTGAAAAAGGTCTATGAGTCTGTTCCAGACGGGAGCTGCCGAATGCGTGACCTACTCCTCCATGGCCGCCACCGGAAGCCTCGTCCCCGCTTCTTCAGTGGCCCTGGTGAGATCTTTTCACAGTTGTTCCCTCTGCTGTTAGAATTCACTTTTGATAACGGTCCTCAGGTCAGTTTGCAGCTTTAAGCTTGCCCTTCCCCCGCTTGCATGCTGGAAGGGGCCCTGTTTATCCTGTTGCAGCCAAATCTTCCACTGCTTCTGCTGAGCCTGGCAGCCAAAAGACACAACGCTCCTGGGGGACACCGTCAGGGGAGTGTTGCAGTCCTCTTGCCACACCGGGAAATGTCAAACAAATGCCGTGGGGGCCCTGCAAAAGAGCCCAAAAGTCCGTTCCAAGTGGGAGCTAACAAATATGCGACCTAGCTCTGCATAGCCGCACCCGGAAGTCAAAATAGAGTAAGTTTATTTACTATGAAAATGGCTAGGAAAAATGGTAAAACTCCATTAATTCAGAATAGAAGTAAGAATTGAATCCAATGGTATGTAAATATAAATAAGTTATACAGAACAGTCTTTGATTTGCAATGAGCAAATGATGATGTGTGTGGCCATTACAAATTGATTCCAGTATCGTTGGCTTCTGCAGGTGAGTAGCTGATTCTTCGATTCAGGTGTTTCATGGTTTCCAGCTACAATTCTTTTTGCTGGTTGGTTGACATCCACCGTTTTTAGATATTCCTGTAAATGATGGATTATTTCCTTTTGTGGGGTACTTTTGCTTATGCTACTGTGTTATTGTCATGTGAGAGTACCTTTAAGAAATGGGTGTTTAAGAAATGTACCTTTAAGAAATGGGTGTTTATTACTACAGTGATGTCAGAGAGTGGGTGGAGCTGGGCTGTCTGTCAATTTCTTACTTTCATTTTCGGCTGTTTGCTGCAGGGTGTGTTTTAGTTTCGTTTTCAGTGTTGGAGCTGAAGCCAGACAGCAGGTGTACTGTTGATCTCTCTGCCATGAAAAGACTATCTCTTGATCGTTTGGTGAATTCAGAATTATAAATGTTCTCAGTAGTGAATGTAAACCTAATGTGCTTCTGTTGAAAGGTGTTTCTTTGTCTGGATGTTGTTTGGGAAGTTATTAAGGATTATTTAGTGTTGTATTCTTTGGGGGTTGTATTTGAATTAATGGTTGCTAAGATGTTCACTATATGTTTTAAAAAGGTTAACTTGAGTTCATAGAATAAACATTGTTTTGCTTTAAAAAATACTTTTCCATTCCTGCTGTACCACCCCTGTAGAGTGGGCTGTGTGCTCCCCATACCATTATCTATTCAAAGTTGTGGGTCAGGTGAACTCCATGATACACTTTGGGGTTCTCTAAACCCTGGCCCATAACAATCACACACGTTTAGTGTGGAAGGAGTCCAACTGCTTTTCCTTACATTACACACATGCAGACAGACCGGGAGGGCAGATACAGGCAGGCAGACTCTGGGCAGTGCCCTCAGCCAGCTCTTTAACACCCTTCTTTGTGCATTCCATCTGCACTCCGAATCTGCTTGTTGGTCTGGGGAAATGATTACACCTCGGGTCTTTTAGATGAGGTAGCAATTATGTTGCTTTGTCTACTGGAGACTGCAATCAGTCTTTGGATACTTTTAGAAGTACATTGTCTGGAAACACAGAGGGGTTCCATTGTCCTTTGGCGAAACATCCTACAGTCATTCCTGTCAGTGGCTAACTACACTCTCAGGCAACTTTGAGGTTTGTGTCCATTTTAAAATATAAAAGCCCTTTGAAGTCCAATATTTCTCTGTATAATTCCATCTCTCTCTCTCTTCTCCCCCCCCCCCCCATCATTACATAGCTAAATTGGACAATTATGTGTGGACTTAAACACATTTCCACACCTCTTCATTATTTCTGAAATTATTTTTTGAGCTTTTGTGTTGAATACAAGTAGAACTTGGTTTCCATAACAAGCCCACACTCCACGACCAGAAACTTAATTTTGTCGCAGGCAAGTACATTGAATAGTGTGTTGCTGATGAATCAATGAACCCCTTTTCTCTTTGCATGTACACTAAAGTAGGATCTGTTATCCCCATAATATTTAGCACATCAAAAACTAACAGAAAATAATGTGTTGTATAACCGTATGAGAGAGATAGTTGGATTGTACTTTTGCATATTTGATAACAAACAGAACTAATAAAGAAGAAACATAGAATAATCAAATGGAGCTTTGTCCTCAAAAATATTCGAAAATCATGAGTCTTGGATCCCGAGCAATTGTCTGCAATAACTTTCACCTCTTCCTTGGTGATTTTTCCATAAGAAAGGTGGTTAACCTTGAAATGAAATGAAATGAAAATCGCTTATTGTCACTAGTAGGCTTCAAATGAAGTTACTGTGAAAAGCCCCTAGTCACCACATTCCGGCGCCTGTTCGGGGAGGCTGGTACGGTTGTTTGTACACTCTTCAAACTATGCAGTGGTAGCATGAGAAGGGACTTGAAGAGCCTGTACCGCCAATTTTAGGAGGCTGTATCTGTGTGCGTCTCTGTCTATTTTTTATTCAATTCGCTCAATGAGAATTTAAGATATTCATCTGCGTTTAGAATTTGTGATATTCAATTTATAATTGCGTTTAAAGTTTTATGTGTCACTGATTCAACTTAATGTATTAGACTTTATGCAGGCCAAGGAGTATTGTAGTACTGAAGGAAGTACTATTAATATACTATCTTGTATGTTTGTGAGACATGGACAATTTGCTGCAGGCAGTGGTACGATTCCCTCTGGGGTCCAGAAACCAAAATAACGAATTTATTGAACAACCTCCAAATGAAGAAATTACCGTAAGATTTCACTTTTAAAATGTTTAACTTGACGCAAATCTGAATCAATATGAATTAACAGACAAATCCATGGTCGGTACAAACTAGGACATGTACCTGTTACCCCATAGACAAAGTTTATCTCACCTGTGCTCGTAGACAGCCCACCGAGCTGTATCGTCCCAGTTTCTGCCACACAGTCCTTCCAAGCAGAATTCAAGACCCTTTCTTTCAAGGTCTTGCCTGCCGCCCACAGGAAATAAGCTAGCTCTTCTGTTCTCTCGGTCTCTTATTTTATGTATGATGCACAACCTCCATTCTTTTAATTTCCTTCCTATAGGTGTTGCTTCCAGATCAAGGGTCACCAGGTCACATGGCCCAGTAGTCATTATCTGATAATTACAATTAATCCTTTGACAGTGATATAAACCCTTAAAAGTCCTTTCTAACACAAAAATGTTCGCAGAATCTCTAATTGTTTTTTTAAAAGTAATTGCGAATTTTCTTTACTGTTACTGCTTCATTGTCAAAGGCATCGCAGCATGAAAGCAAGACCTGCTTGTAAAGACTAATCAAGATCAGATGGTAAGACAGCATTCCTAATATTGAAATTCTCTCCCTGACTGACATGCCCAGCATCCACACTCACCTGATCATAGATCATAGAATTTACAGTGCAGAAGGAGGCCATTCTTGCTGAAGAGAACTCTGATAAGATGGACAGGAGTGTTGCCAGAATGCCTGATGAGCATTTGCCAATAAAGCTCTTCTATGGTGAGCAGATTAAAGAGAAACATTCATGTGGAGGCCAGCATAAACTCTTCAGGGGGATTTTGAAGGTCTCACCAAAAAGTTTCAACATCGCTCCTGAGACACGTGAGAGTCTCGCAGAGGATTGCTCCTTCTGGCACAGTCTTCTCGGCAAAAGCGTCACCTATGAACAGAACAGAGTACAACAGGAACAATGTGTTTTGCAAGTCCAGACCCATGAGCACTTTTTTGGCACCAGTAATACATGTAGTCCCAACGTGGAACAGATCTCAAGTTGGACAGGTTAGTCATCTCAAACACATCAGACTTAGTGAATTCCAGTTGACGTCATGGTCAACTTCAACTACGAAGAACAACAGAATATTAATGACATAACTGATTTTAACAATGATGTTGATTCACCTTTAAAAGGCCTAGTTATGAACCAAATGCTCCTTAATTTTATTTTTCATGATATGGATTGCAGAGTTTCACTGATTCATAGCCAGGCCACTAGATGGAGCACCTTTTTATGACTGAGTGCTCCATTCATTCAGGAAAGATCACCAACATAGTAACATCCAATCTGAATAAATATCACCCAAAAATGTCGCCTGTTTGATCTCATACTGAGTGTTGAAAATATTTGACTCCATTGTCATATTATCGTTTTTGAATATTTCAGAGGACAGTATACTCATTTTAAAGCAATGATTTGACTGGGTATAATCCAATTTAGCAATTGTGATGTTTTGCAAAATGCGTCTTGATTGATGGATGCTTCTGTGGGGAGTTTGCACATTCTCCCAGTGTCTGCGTGAGTTTCACCCCCACAACCCGAAGATGTGCAGGTTAGGTGGATTGGCCACGCTAAATTGCCGCTTAATTGGAAAAAATAATTGGGTTCTCTAAAATTAAGACAAAAAATTGATTGATGGATGCTGAGCAAGAGTTTTTTGTGGTGAACAAAAATGGCTTGATATGAAGTGGTTGTGAGAAAGATTGTGAAGGTGAGGAGGGAAAGGGCAAGGCCAATAGTTTTAGGAATAAAAACTTAGCATGCCTGACTGCCGAGGAAGGGTTTTATCATGAGTTGGGAAGTTGGGCAAGAGGAAGTTGCAGATTTAGGGATGGGAATGGAGATTTTTTTTGTCAAATCGGTGCACACCAGATATAATTTACAAAAGCCCAATATTGTAAATGACCTCCACCCCCCTTTTTGTTGATTTGAAATATTTTCATTGGAATACATAGTTTACAAAAGGTGATTGTCATGTATTTGCAAAGATATAGTTCTTCTGACCTCTGACCTGTGTGTGGGTATGGAGTTATTTATATTGAAGGGCAGAGATTTTAATAGAATCACTACAGTGCAGAAGGAGGCCCATCGAGTCTGCAATGACCCTCCGAAAGAGCTCCCCACCCTATCCCTGTAACTCAGTAACCCCACCCAACCTTTTGGACACTAAAGGGCAATTTAGCATGGCCAATCCACCTCACCTGCACATCTTTGGACTGTGGGAGGAAATCAGATCACCCGGAGGAAATCCACACAGACACTGGGAGATCATACAAACTCCACACAGAAAGTGACCCAAGGCTGGAATTGAACCCAGGTCCCTAGCGCTGTGAGGCAGTAGTGCTAACCACTGTGACACCGTGCCACCCATTTTGCAATTAAAAGTTAGAGCATAGGTAACCAGGAGGAGTTTCTGCAAACCGAGAGAAGAGATGTCTGATAATTGAAGTGGAATGACACAAGTGGCAGAGTTTTGGCTGAATTTGTGTGGTACATCGCTGATTGATCAGTAATAACAGCATTCAACAGTTGAATGTCTGATGATGAATATTGTGATTCAGCTGTGATGGGATGAAATAAGGATAACGTGGAAAAAATTATCTTTGTGAAACTTCGAATATGGATATGGAATTGAAGCTCTAGTCCAAGGGCAGGATGAAATTGCACACAGTCAAATTCTGTTGGAGCAGCAATGGAAGGAGGTGGGTAGATTGTGGACATTTCTGGGAGGAGTTAACATTGATGACTTGATTACTGATTTTATTACTTGTTTTGTAAGTGGTTGTTGCGGGATGTGAGGATGATGGGAAGAGTGTTAAAGCTGAGTATCGGAATAATTATAGGAGCTGATTCCATTCAATCTTTTTAATTCAAAGGGCTTGTTTAGAATTGAACAGTTTATTAACTCAATTAAATATTAAGCTCAAAATTGTATAAATTGTATAAATTTTTGGGCTGATATTTCATTTCATATGATCAGGATCACAGAGGAAATTTCTTGTTGGAGAAAAAGGTACATTAATAAGGAAGTAAAATGTTCAGACCGACTGTTAGCCATAAATTTGTAACAAGGTTCTTTATTTAATTTTGTTTAATATTACTTAGTACAAACAAGACATTCATTGGTCCCATGTTGTGGAAATTTGACCTTCAACAGATGTTTTGGGAGTTTGCCCGATTACAGTACATCCAGTTGACTGGATGCTTTCTTAGCCTCGTCACATTAAGGCAGAACCAAAGTGCTAAGTGCTAGTGGAAGGTTTTCTACAATTTGGTATTTGCTTTTATGAACATTTCTGGAGCTCTTGTCAATGACAATTCATAATTCATATGCACATGAAGTTCTGTAATCGTAAGTGGAAGCTTTTAAAAAAGAAAACTGTGCTTCGAATATGAGGGCTGCCACAAATGCAACTGGCTATTTGGTATATAAATCTGACTGCAGTGCAACAAAATAGGCTACTGCATTTTCAGTTCTGCAATGTGGAATATCAGGAGGAACACTGTAAACTTTGTTAGAGATTAAAATTAAGCCTGCAGGAAAGGGTGAACCAAGCTTTCCAGAAAAGAAAGTATTTGGTGAACAAATTGACAGAAGCTCAGCTTCAACTGGAAAATTGAATTCCAACCTGGCTGTGTTGTATTTTCATTTATGAAGTATAAGTTATGAGTGAGGGGACAGAAAATGGAGAATGAAACCCGGAAATGTGCAGTTCTACGAGCTGAGTGATTTTGAAAAGATGCTGTATGAGGGATGAGAGAAATAGTTTGGGCATTGGGTTGAGTGTTGGAGAGAAAAATTACGTTTTAGCACCTGAGAAGATTGAACAGATTGTTTTGGAGGGGTGGGGGAAGGACGGTATGGAATGGAATGAATTGAATACGTGACATGGGGAAGGATGTTTTTAAAAAAAAAAAATGTTTGTTGCCATTTTCAAAATTTATAAATAGTTATGTACATTTTTGGCCGTGTTTATTTACTGTATTGTACAGAAAGATTTGTCTTGTCCTTCCCCTAATTTGCCCTATTTGCATTCTACCGCCCTCTGGCTCGACGTGTGGTTCCCCCCTTGTGTCCCCCCGGTTGGTTTTTACCCCCCCTTTCTCTCCCCCTCCTTTCTCTCCCCCTCCTTTCTCTCCCCCTCCTTTCTCTCCCCCTCCTTTCTCTCCCCCTCCTTTCTCTCCTCCTCCTTTCTCTCCTCCTCCTTTCTCTCCCCCTCCTTCCCACCCCCCCTTTTCTTCCACCTTTCTTTTCTTCCCCCTTTCTTTTCTTCCCCTGTCAACTTCGGCTGTGTTTCCCTTGTATTGGGGGGAGCTGCTGTTGTATAAAGAGTCAACGGTTCTGCTCCTTTTCCACAAACACCTTTAATTTACTTCAACAGACTCTGCACAAAACCCGAACATCACCTGACACAAAGGCCACCTGAAGCCTCTTTACATGTCAGTGTCAATTATTGGATACTTAACATAAATGAGACAACTAATTGGAATGTCTATTAACCCATTACTTAACAGGGGTTGTTCTCTCTCTCTCCCACCTTGTCCCTTTTAATTCTCGTCAGCTGTTTCTCTCTCTTCCCCCCCCCCCCCCCCCCCGGTTGCGCGTTCTTATGGTCCATCTCTCTTCCCCCCCCCCCCCCTCCCCCCGTCTTTATTTTTCTTTTTCCCCTCCTTTTTCTTGCTATCTTTCCCGATTTCCCATCTTTTCGTTGCTACTGGCCTCGAACAGATTCTGGAACAGGTCAGCAAACTACCCCCATGTGTTTAGGAAGCCTTCCTCCGACCCTCGGAATGCATACATAATCTTCTCCAGATGGAGAAATTCCGAAAGGTCAGTAAGTCAGTCTGCAGCTGTGGGTGGTGCTGCTGATCCACTGTCGAGCAGGATTCTCTGGCTTGCGATTAGGGAAGCAAAAGCTAGGGCGTCGGCCCTCTTCCCCATGTGTAGCTCTGGCTGCTCTGATACCCCGAAGATTGCCACAATTGGGCATGGCTTCACCCTCGCCCCCACAATCTTGGACAAGCCTCGGAGAAGGCTGCCCAGAACCCAACAAGTTTGGGACAAGCCGAAAACATGTGGGTGTGGTAGGCCAGGCCGCTCTGGCACCATTCACATTTGGAAGAACCTGCTCAATCGGGTTCTGGTGGGGTGTGCTCTGTGCACCACTTTGAACTGCATGAGGCTAAGCCTTGCGGAGGAGGAGGTGGGGTTGGCCCGGCTCAGTGCTTCGCTCCAGATTCCCCCCCCCCCGCTTCTGTCCCCAGTTCGTCCTCCCATTTCTATCTGGTCTCGTCCAGTGGTGTTCAGGCTCTGTCCAGCAGCTGTCCATGCATTTTCCCACATCGTCCCCCTTCTTTACTGTCTGTGCTTATCAGGTCCTCTAATAGTGTCGTTGCTGGGGATCTGGGGTACCCTACTGTCTCTTTGCGGAGAAAGTGCTTTCTTTGCAGGTGTCTCATTTCCTGTCCTGTCGACAGTTCCCACTCCTCCGTCAGTTCGTCCAGTGTCCCGAGTCTGTGCCCTAAGTAAAAGTCCCTAACTGTCAGTGTGCCACCCCCCTATCTCCATTTCCTAAAGGTAGTGTCTGGCATGGCTGGGGGAAATTTGTGATTGCTGCAGATGGGAGCCATGGGGTACATCCTCGTCAGCATCAAGTGCTGTCTTAATTGGGCTCACTATTTCAGTGTGGCTGCTACCACTGGGCTTGATGTGTATTTTGCCGAGGGGGATGGGAGTGCTGCTGTAGCCAAGGGCCGGAGAGTCGTTCCGTTGCAGGAGGCCTCCATCTGTACCCACTCTGAGTTGGGTTCCTGTACCCATCCCCTCACTCTTTCCGCCGTTGTTGCCCAGTGATAAGACTGCAGGTTTGGTAATGCCAAGCCACCTTTGATTTTGCTCCTTTGCAGTGTTGGTTTGGGAATTCTCGGGTTCTTATCCCCCCACACAAACTCCATGATTAAACTATCTAGGTTCATTTTGATCGTCTGCACTCTCCCCGCCAGGGAGAGTGGGAGAGCGCTCCGCCTCTGTAGGTCCTTTTTGACTTCCTCCACCAGGCTGGTCAGGTTCACTTGTGGAACTGTGTCCAGTCTCTGGCTGTTTGGATCCCCAGGTATCGGAATCTGTTCTGGGCTGTTTTGAACGGGAGCCCCTCCAGCTCTGCCCCTCCCTCGTTTGGGTTCACTGGGAATGCCTCACTTTTGCCCAGGTTGAGTTTGTAACCTGAGAAAGTTCAAACTCTTTCAGGATCTGCATGATTGCCCTCAGTCCTACCTGCGGCTTCGAGACATGCAGGAGCAGGTCATCCACATAGAGTGAGACTCTGTACTCTCTCTGTCTCCTCTCTGGAAGCCCTTCCAGCTTTTTGCGTCCCGCAGGGCTATCGCCAGGGGTTCGATTGCTGACGTGAAAAAGAGTGGGGACAATGGGCATCCATGCCTTGTGCCTCTTTGGAGCTAGAGGTATTCAGAGCTGGTGGTGTTGGTTTGAACGCTCACCTTGGGAGCATTGTACAGGAGTCTCGCTCCTAGTGAATCCCGCTCCTAGCCCAAGCCGTTCCAGTACCTCAAGGAGGTACTTCCATATGACTCTGTCAAAGGCCTTTTCTGCATCCAGGGAGACGATCACTTCTGGCGTTCTCTCCCCGGGGGGTGTCATTATTACATTCAGCAGCCGCCTGATGTTCGCAGTGAGTTGCCTGCCCTTGATTAAGCCCGTTTGTTCCTCAACCACGTCTGATACGCTGCTTTCCAACCTTTTGGCCAAGATCGTTGCGAGTATTTTCGTGTCTTCATTCAGCAGTGAAATGGGTCTATATGATCCGCATTCCATCGGGTCTTTATCCTTTTTGGGTATCAATGAGATTGTGGCCTGCGCTAGCATAGGAGGCAAAGTGCCCTTGTCAGTGAGTCCGCGAGCATGTCCTTCAGGTGTGGGGCCAGGTTGGTGCGAATTGTTTATGGAAGTTCACCGGGAAACTGTTAGGTCCCGGCGCCTTCCCCACCTGTACGGAGCTGATGCTCTCCATTATTTCTCTCAGACCTATTGGTGCTTCCAGCACCCTGCCCCCACTCCGTCTGTCTTCCCCCACAACTGATAGTTCCAGTCCGTCGAACTGTTTCATCCCCACGTCCCAGTCGGGGGGCTCGGAGGTGTACAGACCTCGGTAGAAGGTCTCGAATGCCTGATTGACCTCATTTGGTTCTGCTACCAGTCTGCCTCTGCTGTCCTTTACCTGTGCTATTTCCCTCGAGGCTGCCTGCTTTCTCAGCTGGTGAGCCAGTAGGCGGCCAGCCATGTCCTCGATTTCATAGAAGGTTCCCCCGTGTCTGACGGAGTTGGTGCACTGCTTTCCTGGTGAATTGCAGGTTAAAGACCATTTGCAGACTTTTCCTCTCCACCAGCAGCTCTACGGTCCGGGGCTTTGGAGTACTTTCTGTCGACCTCCAGAATGGAGCCAACCAGCTGCTGCCTGGCCGCCCTCTCTTCCCTATCTCTGCATGCCTTGTAAGCTACGATCTCTCCTCTGATCATGGCCTTCAGTGTCTTCCAGAACGTGGAGGGTGAAACCTCCCGTTCTGGTTGTTACTAACGTAATCGTCTATGGCCTGCGATTTTCTGGCAGAAGGCCTCGTCGTCCCGGAGGTCCGTGTCCAGCCTCCATGTGCGGCGCTGGGCACGGCCCGTCTTCAACCTCACATCTATGTAATGTGGAGCGTGGCCAGAGATTTAAAAAAACAATTTAAAAAAAAAATAAAAATTTAGAGTACCTAATCCATTTTCCAAATAAGGGGCAATTTAGCGTGGCCAATCCACCTACCCTGCACAGCTTTGGATTGTAGGGGCGAAACCCACGCAAGCACGGGGAGAATGTGCAAACTCCACACGGACAGTGACCCAGAGCCGGCATCGAACCTGGGACCTTGGCGCCATGAGGCATCACGGCTAACCCACTGCACCACCGTGCTGCTCTCAAGAGCGTGGTCAGAGATGACGATCGTGGAATATTCCACTCCTATGATTCCTGGAAGTACTGATTTCTCCACTGCAAAGAAGTTGATACGGGTGCACCTGCGAAAAGAACGAGAACTCCTGTTCTCCAGGGTGTAGGAACCTCCATGGGTCTACCGCCCCCAACTGCTCCATGAATATTTCCAACTCATTAGCCATGCCTGTCTTTTCCCCGTTCTGGGGTTTGATCGAACGGTCAGTGGGTCCTGTACGCAGTTGAAGTCGACCCACATAATCAATCGGTGTGTGTCGATGTCGGGGATTTCCGCCATGGTCTTTTTTCCTCAATTCTGTGACGTTCCAGTTGGGAGCATACACATTCACCAGCACCATCGGAGCCCATTCTAGGGCACCGCTGACCATGGCCTACCGTCCCCCTGGATAGGTAACCGTCTTCGTCTCCGTAAACCTCGTCCTCCCCTAGCCTCGCCCCGTAGCATGACTGGTACCGTCTGCCCCACCCAGCCACCGCCTGGTGAACCCCTGAGCCGAACCTCATAGTGTGTACTTTATCCGCTCCAATTTTAGAAACCCTGCCATATTGTTTATCCAGGCCTCCACGCCCAGGGGTTTAGCTTCTTTCCACATAAGTAGAATCCTTCGCCGGGCTACTAGGGATGCAAAGGCCAGAACATCGGCCTCTCTCGCCTCCTGCACTCCCGGCTCATCTGCAACCCCGAATATAGCCAACCCCCAGTTTGGTTCGACCCGGACCCCCACCACCTTTGAAATCACTTTTGCCACACCCACCCAGAACCCGTGCAATACCGGACATGACCAAAACATGTGGGTGTGGTTTGCAGGGCTTCCCGCGCACCTCCCGCACCTATCCTCCACCCCAGAAAACCTGCTCAATCTTGCTCCCGTCATATGTGCCCTGTGTAGTACCTTGAATTGGATCAGGCTGAGCCTGGCACACGAGGACGAGGAATTTACCCTACTTGGGGCATCTGCCCACAGCCCTTCCTCAATCTCTTCTCCCAGCTCCTCCTCCCATTTTCCTTTCAGTTCCTCTATCATCATCTCCCCCTCGTCTCTCATTTCCCTGTATATATCGGACACCTTACCATCACCCACCCATGCCCCCGAAATCACTCTGTCCTGGATCCCTTGCGCCGGGAGCTGCGGAAATTCCCTCATCTGTTGCCTCACAAATGCCCTCACTTGCATATAACGAAATGCATTCCCAGGTGGCAACCCGTATTTTTCTGTCAGTGCTCCCAGACTCGCGAACGTCCCGTCCAAGAACAAGTCCTTCAGTTGCGCAATTCCTGCTCGCTGTCAAGATTGAAATCCCCCGTCTATCCTTCCCGGGACGAACCTGTGGTTGTTCCTTATTGGGGACCACACAGGCCCCCGTCACTCCCCTATGTCATCTCCACTGCCCCCAAATCTTCAGAGTCGCCACCACCACTGGGTTTGTGGTGTACCTTTTCGGGGAGAACGGTAGCGGCGCCGTTGCCAGTGCTTTTAAGCTAGTTCCCCTACAGGATGCCATCTCCATCCTTTTCCACGCCGCTCCTTCTTCTTCCCTCATCCACTTACATATCATAGACACGTTAGCGGCCCAATAATAGTCACTCAGACTCGGCAGTGCCAATCCCCCTCTATCTCTACTGCGCTGCAGGAACCCCCTCTTTACCCTTGGGTTCTTTCCGGCCCACACAAAGCTCATGATGCTCCTGTCCACCTTCTTAAAAAATGATGTGGAGATGCCGGCGTTGGACTGGGGTGAGCACAGTACGAAGTCTTACAACACCAGGTTAAAGTCCAACAGGTTTGTTTCGATATCACTGGCTTTCGGAGCGCTGCTCCTTCCTCAGGTGAACATCGAAACAAACCTGTTGGACTTTAACCTGGTGTTGTACGACTTCGTACTTGTTAAAAAAGGTCTTTGTAATCAGTATGGGGAGGCACTGAAACACAAAAAGAAACCTCGGGTGGACCACCATTTTAACCGCCTGCACCCTGCCCGCCTTCAGCGCCTCCCAGACGCCTCCCACCTGGACCTCTCCGTCATCATTGACCTCTAGGTATCTTTCAGTACATCCCCTCACCCTTCCACATACCCCCTCGTCCGCCAACAGTCCCATGTCCAATCTCCAAAGTGGGCGTTGCTCCTTTTCCTCCCCTAGTTCCAGATCTACCCAATGTGGGGCATGATCTGAAATGGCTATAGCCGAGTACTCCGCTCCTGCCACCTTCGGGATCAGCGCCCTTCCCAGGACAAAGAAATCTATCCGGGAGTACACTCTATGGACGTGGGAGAAGAAGGAAAACTCTTTATTCCTCGGTCTAGTAAATCTCCAGGGATCCACTCCTCCCATCTGCTCCATAAAGCCCTTAAGCACCTTGGCCGCTGCCGGCCTCCTCCCGGTCCTAGATCTGGACTGGTCCAGCACCGTGTTGAAGTTCCCCCCCCCCCCCCCCCCCCCCCCCCCATTACCAACTTTCCCATCTCCAGGTCCGGGATGCGCCCCAACATACGCTTCATAAAGTTCGCATCATCCCAGTTCGGGGCACATACGTTCACCAGCACCACCGCTTCACCTTGCAATCTGCCACTCACCATCACGTACCTACCCCCACTGTCCGCCACTATGGTCTTCGCCTCAAACGATACCCGTTTCCCCACCAGTATTGCCACCCCTCTATTTTTCGCATCCAAGCCCGAGTGGAATACCTGTCCCACCCATCCTTTTCTTAATCTGACCTTATCCGCCAGTTTCAGGTGCGTCTCCTGAAGCATAACCATGTCTGCCTTTAGCTTCTTTAGGTGCGCAAATACCCTTGCCCTCTTAATCGGCCCATTCAACCTCTCACGTTCCACGTGATCAACCGGGTTGGGGGGCTCTTTACCCCCCCCCCTCGTCGACTAGCCATCCCCTTTTTTAAACCAGCTCCTCACCCGGTTCCCACGCAACCGCTTGTCCCCCAGACAGCACCCTCCCGTCCCGACCATCCCAATCTGTAACAGCTCCCCCTTCCCCTTATCAGCAGCAACCCAGTTAATCCCCCCCCCCCCCCCCCCCCCGCTCGATCCCGCTCTAGCTTGATTGCACCCCCCATATTGCTTCCCGGAGTCAGCAAACTCTGGCTGACCTCGGCTTCCCCCGTTTATCCTTAGCATCCCTGCGTGTGAGGCCCCCTCGTTCCTACGCCCCCTTTTCCCGCCACAATTTCCATGTCGTGGGAACAGAGCCCGCGCTTCCCTCTCGGCCCCGCCCCTAATGGCGCAGCTCCCTCTCTCCTTCCCCATCCCCTTCCCCACCGGCGCCCACATTTCTTCGTGTCCCCCTCCTTTGAGGGGAAAAAATTCCCCCATCTGATTTACAATTTCTTGCCACCACCTCGCTACTTCATTCCAAACATCCTTTCCCAAATCTAGTCCAACTTCTCCTCTTGAATGAATGGCCACGCCTTCTCTGCCGTCTCGAAGTAGTGGTGTTTGCCCTGGTGTGTAACCCACAGTCTTGCCGGCTGCAACATTCCGAATTTCACTTTCTTCCTGTGGAGCACCGCCTTGGCCCGATTGAAACTCGCCCTCCTTCTCGCCACCTCCGCACTCCAATCTTGGTAGACGTGTATCACCGCGTTCTCCCATCTGCTGCTCCGTGTCGTCTTAGCCCATCTCAGGACCATCTCCCTGTCCTTGTAGCGGTGGAATCTCACCACTATTGCTCGCGGTGTTTCCCCTGCCTTTGGTCTTCTCACGAGGACCCGGTACGCTCCCTCCACTTCCAGGGGTCCCGTCGGGGCCTCAGCTCCCATTAAGGTATGGAGCATCACGCTCACGTACGCCCCAACGTCCGCTCCCTCTGCCCCTTCGGGAAGACCCCAAATCCTTAAGTTCTTCCTCCTCGAGCTATTTTCCGGGGCTTCCAATCTCTCCATACACCTCTTGTGTAGCGCCTCGTGTGTCTCCGTCTTCACCACCAAGCCCTGTATCTCGTCCTCATTTTCGGCAGCTTTTGCCTTCACTCCACGGAGCTCCATCTCTTGGGTCTTTTGCGTCTCCTTCAGCCCCTCAATCGCCTGCAGCATCGGCGCCAGCACCTCCTCCTTGAGCTCCTCCACACATCGCCGGAGGAACTCCTGCTATTCCAAGCCCCATACCAACTGGGCTCCCTCAGCCGCCATCTTGCTTCTCCCTTCCCTTCTCTGCCACTGCTCCAGAGGATCCTCCACAATCTGGCCACTACTATCACTTCTTTCCATCCACACCCGGGGGGACTCCTTCCTATGTCGCCTCACACTGGGTTTAGCCTTTGAAAATTTCCGTTGGGGCTCCCGATAAGAGCCCAAAAGTCCGTTGAAACGGGAGGTGCCGAAACGTGCGACTTAGCTAGTCATCGCCGCACCCGGAAGTCGTTGTGCCTCCCCATTCTGATCACAAAGGCCTTTTTAAAAAAAAATAGACAGGAGCATTACGAGCTTTGTGTGGGCAGGAAAGACCCCAAGAGTAAAGAGGGGGTTCCTGCAGCGCAGTAGGGACAGAGGGGGACTGGCGCTGCCGAGTTTGAGCGACTACTATTGGGCCGCCAATGTGTCGATGGTCTGTAAGTGGATGAGGGAGGAAGAGGGAGCAGCGTGGAGGAAACTGGAGATGGCGTCCTGTAAGGGAACGAGCCTAAAAGCGCTGGTGACGGCGCCGCTGCCGTTTTCCCCGAAAAGGTACACCACAAACCCAGTGGTGGTGGCAACTTTGAGGATCTGGGGGCAGTGGAGGCGACACAGGGGAGTGATGGGTGCCTCGGTGTGGGTTTGTCCCAGGGAGGATGGATGGGGGGTTCCAGTGTTGGCAACGAGCAGGAATTAGGAAGCTGAGAGACCTGTTTATAGACGGGACGTTTGCAAGTCTGGGAGCGCTAGAAGAAAAATATAAGTTGCCCCCGGGGAACGCCTTCCGGTATATGCAAGTGAGGGCATTTGCGAGGCAACAGATGAGGGAATTTCCGCAGCTCCCGACGCAGGGGATCCAAGACAGAGTGATTTCTGGGGTATGGGTCGGAGAGGGCAAAGTGTCCGAAATATACCGGGAGATGAGGAACGAGGGGGAGGCGATGATAGAGGAGCTGAAGGGAAAATGGGAAGACGAGCTGGGGGAAGAGATCGAGGAGGGGCTATGGGCGGACGCCCTAAGTAGGGCAAATTCCTCGTCCTCGTGTGCCAGGCTTAGCCTGATTCAATTTAAGGTCTGAGCAATTCAAGACTGAGCAGGTTTTTCGGCGTGGAGGACAGGTGTGGGAGGTGCTCGGGAAGCTCGGCGAACCACACACACACGTTCTGGTCGTGTTCTGCTCTGCATGCGTTCTGGGGGGTGCGTGGCAAGGGTAATCTCAAAGGTGGTGAAGGTCCGGGTCAAGCCAGGCTGGGGGTTAGCTATATTTGGGGTTGCAGAAGAGCCGTGAGTGCAGGAGGCGAAAGAGGCCGATATTTTGGCCTTTGCGTCCCTAGTAGCCCGGCGTAGGATTCCACTCGTGTGGAAGGAAGCGAAACCTCCCGGCGTGGAGGCCTGGATAAACGACATGGCAGGGTTCATAAGATTGGAACGAATGAAATTTGCGCTGAGAGGATCGGCTCAGGGGTTCTCCAGGCGGTGGCAACCGTTCCTTGACTATCTCGCGGAACGATAAGGAAAAGATAGAAATGACAGCAGCAGCAACCCGGGGAGGGGGGGGAGCACTATTCTGTGTTTTTGCTATTTGTTTTTCTTTTTAGTTTTTGTTGTTAGTTCACTATATTATTTAAATAATGTTATTTACCAGTTAATGTATAATCCCTTGTTAAGTTGTAAAAACGGGAAAAAATTTTGTTTGAAAAATTTTAATAAAATATATTTTTTTAAAAAGAAGAATAAAAGTCTTTGCATTTAATGCAAATCTATTGTGTCGTACCTTTTTAAAGGAGTCTGACCTGAAAGTAATGTCAGATGTTGCATCGTACAAGTGTAACATTGAACCTCTGAAGACCCATTGTTTGATTCAAAACATGTGTTCCGCAGCACGGTGGAGCAGTGGGTTAGCCCTGCTGCCTCATGGCGCCAAGGTCCCAGGTTCGATCCAGGCTCTGGGTCACTGTCCGTGTGGAGTTTATTCGCCGCCATAACCCAAAGATGTGCAGGTTAGGTGGATTGGCCATGCTAAATTGCCCCTTAATTGGAAAAAATGAATTGGGTAGTCTAAATTTATCAAAAAAAATCATGTGTTCTGTTACTAATCAAATATATGTTAACAAATCAAAAAATATTCATGAGAAATCAGCAGTCAGATTTTCAACAGGGTAAGCTTTTTAATTATATAGTTTGCATGCTGTAGGAACGAACATAGCTGAGCTTGACTGAAGAATCACATAAGCATGACCATAAAATAGGCCTCGAGATAGTACTGCACACACGCTTGTGTGTGTACCTTTATAAATCTTGAGAAACAGGGAAGCACGGTGGCACAGTGGTTTGATCCCGGCTCCGTGTGGAGTTTGCACATTCTCCCCATGTTTGCATGGGTTTCGCCCCCACAACCCCAAGATGTGCAGGGTAGGTGGATTGTTGGCCCCTTAATTGGGAAAAAAAGAATTGGGCACTGCAAATTTATAATAAATAAATAAATAAATCGTGAGAAACTGTGAAATAGTACAATTCTGTCCATATAGGTTCAATAGACTCTTTGCAGCTCCTTCTAGAACAAGACCTAATTTTCTCACCTTGTCTGGTCAATTTATGATTTTTTTTGTAACTTGGTGACTTCAGGTTCCTTTTAGCTGCCTTGTCGTATTATCATGTTCCCACTGAGCTCTTGGTGGCTCATATGCAATCTTCCATAAGCTTGAGGAAGCCCAATGCCCTTCAATCAAGGAAAAAAAATCTGGCCTCTCCGGGCACAAAACAGACACTGTTTTATTTAGAAAATTGTGGAAAAACGTGTTCAGCATTCATGCTCTTGGGCTGAGTAAACAAAGACATTCCAGAATGTAATAAATACTTGAGATGTAGGGCAAATATTGGATGGAACGGAGGGGGTGCTTTCTGCACTAATTGAGACCAAAAAGTGTATTTTTTAAACGAGAAAAGTAACCTCGCTGTCGGCATCTTATTCCTTTAGTTCTTTGAACCCTGATGCAGGATAATAGAACATAGTATATCTCCAGAGCCGCTTAACCTCTCTCCTTGAACAGCATGATGGACCCAAACATATAAATTGTACATGATACCTGGGCTCCTGACACTTTCACAACTAAATTATATGAAGAACAGCTAAAGGGGGAGATCGTGGCATAGCGATGTTGTTCAGAACATAAGAACATATAGAAACATATAAAATTATGAAGGGAATAGATAAGATAGAGGCAGTGAGGTTGTTTCCATGGTGGGTAAAAATAGAACTTGGGGGGCATAGCCTCAAAATAAGGGGGAGCAGATTTAGGACTGAGTTGAGGAAGAACTTCTTCATCCCAAGGGGTTGTGAATCTGTGGAATTCCCTGCCCAGTGAAGCAGTTGAGGCTACCTCATTGCATGTTTTTAAAGCAGGCATAGAGTTGAATAGTAAAGAAATTCAGGGTTATGGTGAGCGGAAGGGGAAGTGGAGCTGAGTTGTCAAAAAGATTAGCCATGATCTTATTGAATGGCAGAGCAGGCGCGAAGGGCCAGATGGCCTACTGCTGCTCCTATTTCTTATGATGGGCACACACAATTTAAATTGTGCATGATACCTGGGTTCCTGACCCTATCGCAACAAAATTGTACGATGAAAAGTGTGGTAACTTGAGACCACAAAGTATGTAGTCAAATACGTTGTTTAAAAGAAGGAGCTTCTTTATATTAATAAATAATGCCTTTGAACACTAACAGTAGCTTGGCAATACAGTAGCAACAGTAATAACTGCGAAAACAGGAGCTCTTGTAAAAGAGGTCTTGCTTACAGGTCACCTATTGCAGACAAAACTTTCACCCAAAGCTTTCACATGCTCTGAACCTTCAACAGACCCCAGTGAAAGAGTTACATGGGCTCATCAGAACACTCTGTACTCTAAATGAAACTCTGTAATAAAAAGCGAAGGTGGGGAGGCAATGGCATTGTCATTGTACTTGTAATCGAGGGACCTAGGTGATGGTTATGAATGCCTCTTTTGAGCATCTCCCTTTGCTTCTCTCACACCTCATTCAAAATCATCATTCTCTACCGCTGTCCTAATTACAATAAATATTTTCTCACATAGCTTTCCTCCCCATCCTCTGCATTAAATTACTGCTCAGCCTGTGATTTCAATCTCCACCTCAACTCATTGTGCACTTGCTGTCTGGTTTGCCATTCACTTGACCATTTATCCTACCTAAATCTTTTCCTCCATGTAAACTCGCCGACTCTTATTCTCCACCACCCCCATTGGCGATGTGGTCTTACTCGTCCCATTCTGTCAATCTCTGATGAAGCCATTTCTGATCACTCTACCCATATCACCGTCCACATCTCAACCCGACTTAGTTCTGTAAACGTCCGTGAAAAAATCTCTCTCCAATTCACTTAAAACTGCTTTTACAAAATCCTAACTTCCAGCCGTTAGCCCTCCATTTGTTAGAGCATTTCTGCAGCTAGTTAAATTGCTGAACCTCACCCTCACCTCCAGCTTAATGCCATGGTCCCAACAAAACCATTAGTCACTCATCATAGTCATTCTCCTTTTGTATGGCCATCATCTTTGCTCCCTTAAGTCCAAGGGGCACAGACTGGAAAGGATATGGTGGAAAACGTGTTTAGCCATCCACTGCCAGAATTAGCAGGCCAGAATAAAGCACTATCAAGTCTTGGCTCTTGTCCACTAAAACTTTTCGCTATTCCATTCTCTGATATCTTGTCTCGATTGCAAAGCGTCTTCATGACCCTCTCCCCATCTCTTCTGCTTTACCAATGTGTGACGAGCCCATGAGTAACTTTGTCGCTAAGATTCAGACCACCCGATCAGTTGCTTGTGCTGTATCCCTTCCTCCCATTTGGCCAAAGCTCTCCCCATACCCTGGCCCTGTATTTGTACCTTTCTGTAGTTTCTCCTCTACCTCCTCTCATCCCATCTCCAAGATCCTCTTATTTAGGATATCCACTTGCTGCTTCCTTGACTAACTGTTAACCACGCAACTTCCCCTTTTGGTCCCCATGTTAGTCAGTAGTGTTAATGATTCGCTCTTGCGCGCTCTCTCTCTCTCCAGGACATTCTGTGTCACTGTGCCATAAGTAAACTCTCAATCCCTGTTCCTTTTGAGGGTAGAGTGTCTTTGGAACTCTTCCTCAAAAGATTGTGGAAGCAGAGTCTTTGAATATTTTTGACCAATGGAGTGAAAGGTTATCAGGAATAAGTAGGAATGTGAATTAAGTTTTCAGTCATATCAGCCATTGTCTTATTGAATTGTGGAGTTGGCTTGAAGAGCTGAGTGGCCTCCTGCTAAGTTGTATGTTTGCTCTGGCTGCCTTTGACCACAGAATCCTCCTCAAATGCCTCTATTGTCTCTTGCTGGGTTGGCATTGCTGTCACCTGGCTCTGTCTACCTAATGGTAGCCAGACTATCACATTCAGTGGCTTTTTTCTGCACTCTACATCGTTACCTCTACTGTCCCTCAAGAATCTATATCTATTTCTGATTTACATGGTGCCCTTAGTGACATCATTGTGAATGTGCTAACCACTATGCTACCATGCAGCCCATATTTACACCATCACTAAGACCGTCTATTTCCAGCTCTGGAACATTGCCTCAGTTGTCCCTGTTCCAGGTCATCTGCTGCTGAATCTCTCATTCATGTCTTGGTTACCGCTAGACTTTTGACTATTTGGGGACTTGCAGTGGCAGCATGGGCGGCATGGTAGCACAGTGGCTAGCACCGTTGCTTCACAGCACCAGGGTCCCAGGTTCGATTCCCGGCTTTGAACACTGTCTGTGAGGAGCCTGCACGTTCTCCCTATGTGTGCGTGGGTTTTCTCCGGGTGCTCCAGTTTCCTCCCACATGTCCCGAAAGACGTGCTTGTTAGGTGAATTGGACATTCTGAATTCTCCCTCCGTGAACACTAACTGGCGCCGGAATGTGGCGACTAGGGGCTTTTCACGGTAACTTCATTGTAGTGTTAATGTAAGCCTACTTGTGACACTAAAGATTATTATAATATATGTAGGGAGAAGTTGCACACGAGGTAGCTGCTGCCGGGGTACTTGATTTTTGGCCCTTTTGCCCAGTTTCTGTGGATTAAAAAAAAAAAATTTCATCTGTTACTGGATGTCAAATGTAGTGCAAACAGTTTGTCATTTTAACAAAACTAATAATACCCCCCGAAAGAGAAAGATAGTGTCATGAGAATGTCATAGAACATAGAACATACAGTGCAGAAGGAGGCCATTCTGCCCATCGAGTCTGCACCGACCCACTTAAGCCCTCACTTCCACCCTATCCCGGTAACCCAATAACCCCTCCTAACCTTTTTTTGGACACTAAGGGCAATTTATCATGGTCAATCCACCTAACCTGCACATCTTTGGACTGTGGGAGGAAACTGGAGCACCCGGAGGAAACCCACGCACACACGGGGAGAACGTGCAGACTCCGCACAGACAGTGACCCAGCGGGGAATCGAACCAGGGACCCTGGCGCTGTGAAGACACAGTGATATCCACTTGTGCTACCGTGCTGCCCATAAGAAATGTTTGTCTGCTCAAGTTACTACAGTGGTGTCAGAGTGTGGGTGGAGCTGGGCTGTCTGTCAGCTTTTAGTTTCACTTTGAGAAAAGCTTGGGTGTGTCTGTGTTTTTTTGGTTTTGTTTTAGTGTTAGAGCTGAAGCCAGCCAAAGAAGGTGTAATGTTCTCTCTGCCATATAAAGACTATCTCTTGATCATTCGGTGAATTCAGAGTGATAACTGTTCTCAGTAGTGAATTTAAACCTGATGTGCTTCTGTTAAAAGATTTTTAAAAATGTCTTATGGATGTTAAAAGAAAAGTTTAAGGATTACTTTGTGACTTCCGGTGATGGCGGGCGGGAGGCTGCCGCACAATGGAGAGCTCCTGTTCGGCAACGGCATTTTCGGGGCTTTAAGCCCGGTCCCAGGGTCCACGGAGGTGGCAGAAGCAGGGAGAAGGCACGGAGGAGGCACAGTGAAGACACAGGAGGAAAAAAAGAACATAGAAAAATGTCGAGGGTGAGCAAGAAAACGGCCGAAAAAAACCCAGCTGAAGGTCCATCGGGGAGTGGAAAGGTCACCGTGGGGTCACCAAGGAAAATGGAGGCTGGAGCACCAGGGAAGGCCGCACTGCTTACGGCTGAAGAAATGACTAAGGTGATGGCTGCGTAATTTGAAAAGCAGTTGGCGCAGATTGCGAAATGCATGGAGACGGTGAGGAAGGAGGTGAGGGAGGTTTTGAGTGTGCTGGTGGAGGAGGCGGTTTCCCCGGTGAGGACGGAGGTGGCGAGCGCAGTGGCGGAGGTGCGAGAGCAAGGGGAGGCGCTGAAGGAAGTGGAGGAGACGTTATTGCAGCACGGCGCTCAACTTGCCGCGATGGGGAAAGAGATGCGGAAGGTGATGGATACTAACAAGGATCTGCGAGGAAAAATGGAAGACCTGGAAAACAGATCCAGGCGACAGAATTTGAGGATTGTGGGGCTGCCCGAAGGAGTTGAAGGACCGAAGCCGACTGAGTATTTTGGCGCGATGTTGGCAAAACTATTGTGGGAGGGGGAGGATCCCTCCCGATATGAACTGGATCGGGCTCATTGATCGTGGAGGGCTGTATCAAAGGCGAGTGAGCCGTCAAGGGCAGTGACTCTGTGCTTCCGTAGGTACAGGGTGAAGGAGAAGGTCCTGAGCTGGGCCAAGCAGAAGCGGGTGGTGCAGTGGGCTGGAGCTGGTATACGTGTATACCAGGACTTTACGGTGGAGCTGGCAAGGAGGCGGTCTGCCTTCAACCGGGTGAAGAGGGCACTGTACATTAGCAAGGTGCGGTGCAGCATTGTATATCCAGCGAAGCTGAGGGTGACTTACAAGCTCAGGGACTTTTATTTTGGAATGGCGGAAGCAGCGGAGGAGTTTGCGAAAGCAGAAGGACTGTGGCAGAACTGACAAATTGAGGAATGGCCATGTGCCGATGTAACCTCATGACTGTATTTTCTTCTTTTTTGTATCACTGCGCGCGGGTGTAGAGACTAAAGGAGCCAATGTGGTATATATTTGGACAAGGGAAGGGATGGGACTTTCACTCGAAATGAGGGTACTTTGGGGTGTAGGTGGATATGCGGGGTTTGTGTGCTAAAAGGGGATCTTTGGGCTTTCCTAGGGCCAGGCAAGTGGGAAAGGGACCCGGGCGGGGGCCTCCACGCTGGCCGGTTTAAGCCGGCCAGTGAACGGGAGTGAGGTGGGGGAGGGGCTGTGGCCATCGGAGCCTGGCAGAACAGGGTCCGAGTGGTCTAGCCGGGGTGGAAAGTTGGGGGGAAGGAACAGAGGTTGGGAGGAGGAGTTTTACAAGAGGCAGTGGACGGGAGGAGCTGGAGACCTGGGGTGGTGGGTGGGGGGGGGGGGGGGAGCTGTGTAAGATTAAGGGTGACTACGGGTAATCCCTGATTCCTTTTTGTCATTTGTTTATGTAAACATGCGGGTTGAGGTTTGGGGGTTGGTGGGTAGATGGGATCGTTGTTATTATGGGGACTGACATATCTTGCTGATTATTGTTTATTGTTGATGGATGTAAATGTGGGAGAAAATGTGAAAAAGGAGAATAAAAAATTTTTTTTAAAAAAAGGATTACTTTGTGTATTCTTTGGGGGGTTGTATTTGAATTGATGGTTGCTAAGATGTTCATTATGTTTTAAAAAGGTTAACTTGAGTTCATAGAATAAACATTGTTTTGCTTTAAATACTACTTTTAGATATCTGCTGCACCACACTTGTAAAGTGGGCCGTGTGCTTCCCATACCACAATCTTTTAAAAGTCGTGGGTCAGGTGAACTCCATGATACACTTTGGGGTTCTCTCAACCCTGGCCCACAACAATAGAAAAAAATAGGAACACCAAAACCCCCAAGTCCTCTACCTTAAGTTCTGGCCACAAACAGGTCCTTAAAGGTGGCAATGAACACCTGAAGCAGCACCCTTCCTCCAACTCTCTGATGGCACATTTGATTTGTTCCAGCTGTAGGAATTCTGCCAAGAATGCCAGCCAGTCTGATGCCATAGGTGGTGCTGCCATCCTCCATCCAAGCAAAATTCAACTCCAGGTTATCCGGGAGGCCAAGGCCAGGCTGTCGGCCCCCTTCCCCTCAAGCAACGGCTAGACTTCCGATGGCGGCCATGTAGTGAGTGGTTGCACATAGCGCGGCTCCTGCTTGAAGGAATTAGTTCTGGCCCCTTTTGCCCGATCTTTGGGGAATTTTGGTAGAAGAGTTGTGTGGAGGAGGGTAAGTTCTCTCCCGGATTGGCATGTCAGGGCGTTACCAAACTTGACAGAAGACGGTGAGAGCCCTGGCCAAAGAGTTGAGGAGACTCGTGGCCCAGCATTAAAAATAACAGAGGGGGAAGGGTCATCGTCAACTGGAAAGCTGTAAATGGAGCAGTTGTTGGGCTTCATTAAGGACTGATTTCAGCAGCAGCATAAGGAAATACAGAACAACTGGTCTAAGGTGATTGAGGGGGCAGTGGCAGCTCTTCTCAGGACTTGGAATGGGTGGAGAAGAGCCTCGAGGTTCAGGGGGCTACGATCCAGGAGGTGGAAAAGGTGGTGTCTGAACAGAGTGATTGGATTGTGTCATTGGAGCGGAGATGGCGATCCTGCAGGACATGTGTAAGATGCTGTGAGCAAAGGTGAAAGACCAGGAAAATAGGTCCAGGTGGCAAAATCTGCAGATTGTGGACCTTCCAGAGGGAGTGGAGGGGACGAGTGCAACGGGCTATGTGTGAGGATGCTGGCCAGGTTGGTGGAAGCGAAAGTGTTGGACAAGGCCCTGGAGGTGGATCAGCCACATAGATTCCTGAGACAAAGATCAAGAGTGGGGAGCCGCCGCGGGTGGTGATTGTGCGTATGCACAATTTCCAGGATAAACAAAAGATTCTGAGGAGGGCCAGGGCGGCAGGACTGTGAGTGGGAAGGAAACAAATCCGGATCTATCAGGACATTTCATAGAATTTCATAGAATTTATTCTATGCATTGGAGCAGAGCAGGCCAGGAGACAGGCGGGACTCAACAATACTAAGGCAGTACTGTATCGGCGCCAGATTCGGTTTGGGGTGCTGTACCCGGCCAGACTTTGGGTAATGTTTGAGGGCAGGGAATATTACTTGTGGACGCCGGAGGAGGCGAATGACTGTATTCCGGGAACCCCATACATACACCCCATACTCCCCACACACACCACCCCCACACAGACCTCACAAACCCCCTATTATTGTGGTTTTGGAGCTTTTTGTATTGTATTGTTGGTACATTTGGCATCTCTTGTATTTTGGTATTTTTGCCTGAAGTTTAATTGTTGTTGGTGTTGGAAGGGGGCTCTTCAGTGTTGAGGGTTTAGTGTTTAGTTTTAATGCACTCTGTTGGTTACACTCTGTGCAGGACATGAAGGTATGATGTGGATTGGGGTGGGGAGCTTTGAGAATACTCTGTAGGGGGGCCATGTTGGGATTGGGGTGGGGGGAGGGGAAAGGTTTATGATAGTGGAGTGCGAGTGGGGACTATGGTGGTGTTGACGAATGTGTATGCGCCTAATTGGGGCACTGTCGGGTTCAGGTTCATGAAGAGGCTATTGGGGGCAATCCCAGACTCGGCATCTTACCAGCTGATTGGGTGGGGGTGGATTTCAGTTGTGTATTGGAGCTGAGGGTGAATAGATCGAACCCTAAGTCGATGGGGAGGTCGAGAATGGCGCGAGAGCTGCTAGAGTTTATGGAGGGGATGGTGGATCCGTGGAGCTTTGGGCACCCGGGAGAGAGGGAGTATTCCTTTTTCTCGCATGTGTATAGGTTTTTTTTTTCAGTATTTACTTTTTTTGTGGTTAGCCGGGGGTGTGGGGGGGGGGGGGGGGGGGGCGGTCGGGGGGAGATGTTGATGGGAGTGGAAGGTATGGAGTATGTGGGAATAGTGATTTTGGACCACTCTCCGTATTTTCTCGACGTGAGACTTCTTTTGGGTCAGGCACAGAGGCTGGGGTGAAAGTTATATTCGGGTCTTTCGGCCAACAAGGGAGTTCTGTGGGAAGGTGACGGTGGTGATTAAGGATTATGTTGAGCTCAGTCAGAATACAGAGGTATCGGCAGCCACGTTTTGGGAGGCCCTAAAGGCAGTGGTTTAGGGGAAATTATTTTGTTCAAGGCTCAGAAGGATACTATTATGGGCCAGGGTTTAGAGAACACCAAAGTATATCATGGAGTTCACCTGACCCACAACCTTTGGTTATGAGGCGCACAAGGGCCCACTCTACAGATGTTGGCAATAGAGATCTGAAGTATTTTTGAACAAAACAATGTTTATTCTATGAATCCAATTAACATTTTGTAAACACACAATAAACATCTTATCTACTACCAACATTGATACACCCCCAAAGAGACAGTAATTTATAGGTAACCCTTAGAAACTTTCCTGACAACATCCATAAGCCGACCATCCCTTTTTTCCTACAAAAACAGTATTTTTGCATTCCTTACAGAAATAGGTGTTACTTTGAAATTATCAAATGATCTGGAGACGTTCTTTAGCATGCAGAGAGGGGGTGGGAGTAGGGGGGGGGGGGGGAACAACATGTTTCTGTGTCATTCTTTGGATGGGTTGGACTTCCCGGGGCTGGAGGAGGGGAAGAAGTAGGTTCTGGAGGATCAGTTGGGGATAAAGGAGGTGATGGAGTGTATTGTTATGATGCGGTCGGATAAGGTTTCCCGGTGGAATTTTTAAGCAGTTTGCGACAGAGTTGCTCACCCCCCACCTTTTGGGCATGTTTACTGAAGTAGTAAAAAAGGCGTCAATTTCGCTCAGCCCGAAGAAAAGGAAGGATCCATTAGAGTGCGGGTCCTATAGGACCATCTCGCTGCTGAACACGGACGTGAAAATCCTGGCACAGGTACTGGCCAGAAGGTTGGAGGGCTGCATATCGGAGGTGGTTTTGGAGGACCAATGAAGGGAAGGCAGCTCTCTAGTAATATTAGGAGGTTGCTGAATGGTGAAGTATGGCCCTGGACCTGATAGTGTCCATGGACGCAGAGAATGTCTTTGATTGGGTAGAGTGGAGGTATCTGTTTGAGATTTTGGGGAGGTTTAGGCCGGGTTTCGCGCCTTGGGTTTGGTTGTTGTATGCATTCCCCATAGCAAGTGTGTGAGCGAAGGAGATGAACTCAGGGTATTTTGTGTTGTTTCGGGGGACGAGGCAGGAGTGTCCACTGTTGCCGCTGTTGTTTGCTTTGACGATTGAGCTGTTGGTAATGGTACTTCGGGCTGGGTTGAGTGGTGGGGGATTATGTGGGAAGAGGGGGCGGTGTTGCCGGGAGCACCAAGCGTTGTTGTATGCCGGCGACTTGTTATTGCACGTGTCAGACTCGTTAGAAAGTATGGGCAGAATCATGGGTTTACTGGAGAGTTTTGGGCTTTTTCAGATTATAAATTGAATGTTGGGAAAAGTGAGGTTTTTCTGGTGAATGCGACGGAGCAGGGGCAGACCTGGGGCCTCTGTTTTACGGAGGCTGGATATGCTGGTTTCGGAATTTGTGTGGGCAGGCAAGGTGCCAAGGGTGAAGAGGGCTCCGTTGCAAAGGCAGATGCGGGAAGGGGGGTTGGCGCTCCTGAACCTGGTGCATTACTATTGGGCAGCGAATGTGGATAAGGTGAGACAGTGGTTTTTGGGAGAGGGTGGGAAGGACGAGGACAGCGGCTGCCGTGGCCGCGATATACGGGGAGTCTGGTGGTGGGGTCGTCCATAAAAATCTGGAAGCAGTTGAGGAGGCACTTTAAATTGGGTCACATGTTGACACCATTGTCCTTTTAAAAAAAAAAAAAAAAAATTTAGAGTACCCAATTGTCTTTTCCCCCCAATTAAGGGGCAATTTAGCGTGGCCAATCCATCTACCCTCCCCATCTTTGGGTTCTGGGGGCGAAGCCCACCATGAGGCAGCAGAGCTACCCACTGCGCCACCGTGCTGCCATGTTGACACCATTGTGTGGGAATCACAGGTTCACTCCGGGTGAACGGTAGCACAGTGGTTAGCACAGTTACTTCACAGCTCCACGGTCCCAGGTTCGATACTCGGTTTGAGTCACTGTCCACATGTTCTCCCTGTGTCTGCGTGGGTTTCCTCCGGGTGCTCCGGTTTCCTCCCAAAGATGTGCAGGTTAGGTGGATTGGTCATGATGAATTGCCCTTCGTGTCCAAAACGGTTAGGTGGGTGTAATGACCTCCAATTGGCATTATGGTTGGCCAATTGGAGTATGAGCTCCCTCAATGATAGCTCATTGAGGAGGCCCATATAAGCACCTGTGTAGGCTTTGTGAGGAGTCTTAAGTTGACTGGAATGCTAGCAGCACTGTTTGGAGCTGCTGTTCTATGTAAGTTATCGCAAATATATACTGGTGTGGTGCCGGGACCCCTGCCTCTTGCGAATTATTACAGTGGCGACGAGGATGGGATTCGAACCCACGCATGCATAGCACAGCATCGACAATTGAAAAGCTCAGGGCCTCGTTTGCAACACATGGACTTCCGGAGGTATTGGTGTCGGACAACGGAACGGCATTCACAAGTGGGGAATTTGGAAAATTCCGAAAGGGAAATGGAGTCTGCCACATCACAATGGCCCCTTACCATCCAGCGTCCAACGGCTTGGCAGAGAGAGCGGTCTAGACACTAAAATCGGGACTCAAGAAGCAGCCGGCAGCGTCAATGGACACAAAGCTCTCCCGCTGGCTGTTTGATTACAGGACCACACCGCATTCCACAACGGGCATACCGCCAGCTGAACTCTTGATGGGAAGGCGGCTGCGAACGAGGCTCAGTCTCCTTTTCCCAAATTTAGCGGGGAAAGTGGAGAAACAACAGGAGGTCCAACGCAGGGGGCATGATAATAGTCGGCAGCAGAAACATTTCCAGGTGGGGGCACCGGTTTGGGTCAAGAATTATGGGAATGGACCAACGTGGGTCAAAGGCACGGTAGAGTCCCAAACGGGGCCCATATCATATAAAGTTTCGATAGGAGGTAAGGTGCTGAAGAAACACCTAGACCAAATAAGTGCAGCGGAACCACACCTGGAGGCAGTCGAAGCAGGACCGCCTCAAGCTGGGATAGCTCAGACGGGAAAGATACCCACACCCCAGCCCCGAGCAATTTCTCCAGACCCCATCATCCAGTCGTCAGAGTCGGAGATGGACACGTTCGACGAGGCCGCCGCGATACCTCTCCCCGAGGAGGAGGAAGTACAACTTCCAAGGAGGTCGTCAAGGAAAAGACGGGCACCTATAAGGTACACTCCACCCACGTCGGAGAACAACACAGCGGATGACACACAGGTGACAGACCTGGACAGGAGGAGCAGGAAGAAGCTCCGAGGAATGCCAGCTGGCAGGAATTCCTCGGACCTTGGAGGGGAGGGGTGTAATGACCTCCAATTTCCATTAGTGGTTGGCCAATTGGAGTATGAGCTCCCTCAATGATAGCTCATTGAGGGGGCCCATATAAGCACCTGTGTAGGCTTTGTGAGGAGTCTTAAGTTGACTGGAATGCTAGCAGCACTGTTTGGAGCTGCTGTTGTATATAAGTTATCGCAAATAAATACTGGTGTGGTGACAGAACCCCTGCCTCCTGTGGATTATTACAGTGGGGTTACTGGATTACGGGGATAGGGTGGAGGCGTGGCTTTTCAAGAGCCGGTATAGACTCAACTGGCCTCCTTCTGCACTGTAAATTCTATGATTTTTTGATTCAACGAAAAGGATCAAGCAGAAATGGGAGGAGGAGTTGGGGAGTGAGATAGGATGGGGACTTTGGTGTGAGGTAATGCGGCGAGTGAACTGAACCTCTTCCTGTGCAAGAATGAATTTGATCCAATTGAAGGTGGTGCACAGGATTCACATTACTTGGGCTCAAATTAGTGTTTTTTTTCCAGGGATAACAGACTGGTGTGTGAGGGGGCTGGCTCATGTTCTGGGGTGTGAGAAGTTGGAGAACTTTTGGGAGGTGATATTCAGGATACTATCAAGGATTGTAGGGGTTTGAGGTGAATGAAGCCGGACCCTATGGTGGCGATCTTTGGGGCATCGGAGGTGCCGGAACTGCTGGAGGGGAAGGGGGGCCAATGACGTGGCCTTCGCCTCTCTGATTGCCCTGTGACAGATAGTTTTGAATTAGAGGTCAGCTACACTACCGGGGGCGGTTGGAGAAAATCACAGTTGCCGCATGGGGGTCAGAGGAGGGGTTCGAGGTACGGTGGAGACCATTCATGGCTATATTTCACGAGCTGTTTGTCACGGGAGTTGGATTAAAAGGGGAAAAATGGATGTTATGTTTGTTATTTTGTTGAATGAATTTGGAATAATATATCCTTTTTTAAAAAAAAGAAGCACCGGCAGGTCCGACACTTCCAATTCTGCCACCAGTGGACATAACTCCATTCTTCTTTTTTCAAGAAATTTAGTGCACCCAATTCTTTTTTCCAATTCAATCCAACCAAATCTATAAGTTTGCAGATGATATGACTGTGGTGGGCCATATCTCAAACAACGACGAATCAGACTACAGGAGAGAGATAAATCACTTGGTTGCATGGTGTACTGAAAACAACCTCTCTCTAAATGTAGGAAAGGCCAAGGAACTGATCATCGACTTCAAGAAGTATAGCACAACACACACTCCCGTCTGCATCAATGGCTCCAAAGTGGAGATGGTCGATAGCTTTAAATTCCTGGGGGGGTCACCATCACCAACAGTCTGTCGTGGTCCACTCACGTTGATGTCACAGTCAAGGAAGTCCAACAACATCTCTTCTTCCTATGGAAGCTAAACAATTTTGCCATGTTTCCATTGACTCAAACTTCTAGAGATGCACGACTGAGAGTATCCTATCCAGCTGCATCACAGCTTGGTGTGGCAACTGCTCAGTCCAAGATCGCAAGAAACTTCAGAGTGTGGTGAACTCAGCCCAACGCATCACACAAGCTTGCCACCCACACAATGATTCCGAATACGCATCCCGCTGCCTCAGCAAGGCAGACAGCATTATCAGAGACCCTTCCCACCCAGACATTGCCTTTCTTCCAGCCCCTTCCATCAGGCAGAAGGGACAGAAGTCTGAAGCCCCGCACATCCAGACATAGGAACAGCTTCTTCCCTACTGCAATACTCCTCAACGACTCCACCTCGGACTGATCTGTTCCCTGTAAGAACACTATTCACGACGCCCTATGCTCTTGCTCATATATTTGCTTTGTTTGGCCCCTTGTTCCGCACTGTAACCAATTACTGTTTGTCGATGTACCATTTGTCAATGTTCTCTGTTGATTATTCTTTTTGTCTACTATGTACGTACTGTGTACGTTCTCTTGGCCGCAGAAAAATACTTTTAACTGTATTTTGGTGCATGTGACAATGAATCAAATCAATCAAGAGGCAAAACATGGCCAATTCACCTGCACTACACTTTTTGGGCTGTGGCGTGAGACCCACGCAGACACGGGGTGAATGTGCCAACTCCACACAGACAGTCACCCTGGGTGGGATTGTACCCGGGTCTTCGGCAGCAGTGCTAACCACTGTGCCACCGTGCTGCCCCTGACATGACTCCATCCTAAATTCCCCCACGATCTCAGACATGGTCTTGAACAATAAGGTCCAGAACTCGATCAATTTTGGGCAGGACCAGAACATATGGGTGACCATCTTGCAGTGTTCACACCTATCCTGCACACCAGGAAAGATCTCACTCATGCGGGCTCTAGTCAGGTGCGCCCTATGTATTACCTTAAGTTGTATTTGGTGCAGCCTGGCGCAAGAAAAGGTGGAATTGACTCTACAAAATCTCACTCCAAAGGCCTCCTTCCAGCTCGAGTCCCAATTCCTCTTCCCAGTTCCTCTTTATTACGTCCGGCAGGGCCCTTACCTCCTCAAGCAACCGCCCGTATATATTTGTTATCCTCTGTGCTCCTGATTTATTCTGAGATAGCATCTCATCCAGTATTTTAGGTTTTGGCAGCGGGGGGAACGCAGAGACCCCTCTGCGAAGTAAGTCCTGTATCTACAGGTATCTGAACACGCCCGCTCTCGGGAGTAGCAATTTCTCCACCAACTCCCCCAAAACATACATGTCCCTGAACCTCTTGTCCCTTCCTCATCCATATTTTATATGTTGCATCCATCTCCGATGGAATGCATCTGTGGTTACCACATATTGGCGGCAAGAAGGACTTGCCCCCCAGTTTGAAATTAACCTGAATTGGTTCCAGATTCTCAGTGATGCCACCACCACTGGCCTCGTAGTGAGCCTGAATGATGAGAGCAGAAGAGGGGGCAATACCAGGGTCCACAAAAAACACCCCACGCATGATCATCTGCATAGAGGGATGCTCCCTGCCTCTTTCAAGACCTCTCCATCCCTTCGATGACCAAAGTGCGATGGCCAGAGGTTCAATCGCTAGAGTGAACAGCAATGGGAACAACGGCATCCCTGCTTCGTGCCCCTGTGAAACCAGAAATAGTCTGAGCTCACCATGTTTGTCCGGACACGTGCAATGGGAGCATTGTATAGCAGTTGCACCCATGAGCTGAATACTGGCCCAAACCCAAATCTTTCCAAGACCTCACAGGTACCTCCACTCCACCGGATCAAAGGCCATCTCCAAATCCATGGAGATGGCCACCTCAGGTATCTCCTCCCTGGATGGGAACATGACCATATATAACAGTTGCCTGATATTGGCCGACAACTGTCTGCCCTTGACAAACCCGGTCTGCTCCTCTGCAATCACTGTGGCAAGCAACTCTCTAGCTGTTTTGTCAGAACCTTGGCTAGCAGTTTTCCATAAGTGTTCAATAGGGAGATGGGTCTGTATGACCTACATTCCACCGGGTCTGTCTTTTTTCAGGATCAGTGAAATTCATGCCTGTGCCAACATGGACGGCAAAAACGCCTGGGACTGAGAGTCTTAGAACATCCCCAGTAAATGTGGCGTCAACACTGCTGCAAATCGCTTATAGAGGTCCACTGGGAAACCATCTGGTCCCCGTGCTTTCCCCGACTGCATGCAGCTGATGCCCTCCATAACCTCTTCCAGTCCCAGCCCACCTTGTCCCCTCTACCCATGGAAAATCCAGCCCGTCCAGGAATCGTGTCATACCCGAATCCCCCTCCAGTGGCTCAGATTTATACAGCCCCGGTAGAAATCAGCAAAGGCTCAATTGATCTCCTGAGCCGTGACCAGCTGGCGCTCCTCATCCCTAACCTGGGCTATTTCCCTTGTGGCCACCTGCCTGCCTCAGCTGGTGAGACAGCAGATGGCTGACCTTATCACCATACTTGTAAAAGATCCCTTGTAAGTGTCGGAGTTGGTTCATTGCATTCCTGGTTGAAACCAGCTCAAACTCAATATGTAACCTTTTTCTTTCTGCTCGCAGCGCTGTCGTTGGTGCTTCTGAGTAGTGCCTGACCACCCCCAGAATGTGGTCAATGAACCTATGTCTGTCCGCTCTTGGCGCCTATCCCTGTGGGCCTTGTATGAGATTGCCTCTCTTCTGATCACTGCCTTCTGTGCCAACCAGAATGGAGAGTGCGAAACCTCCCCATTCTGGTGGCCACTTACATAATTTCCAATGGCCGAGGCCATCTTCTCACAGAAGCCCTGTCAGCAAAGAGTGCCGTATCCAGTCTCCAAAGAGGGCGCTGGGTCCGACTCGACTCCATCTCACATTCACATAATATGGCGTGTGATCTGAAATTATAGTGGCTGAATATTCAACCCTGACCACACCCGGAAGCACGGATTTCCCCACCACAAAAAAATGGATGTGAGAAAACAAGGAGAACTCCATCTCTCTTGGGTGACTGAATTTCCAGGTGTCCACTCTTCCCATCTCTTCCAAGAGCTGCCAATTCCTTTGCCATTCCTGACTTAACAAAAGACCTGGGGTTCAACCTGTCAAACCTTTGGTCCAGCACACAGTTGAAGTGACTCCCCATGATAGTTGATGTGAGTCAAAGTCTGGGATCGCTGCCAGTGCTTTCTTGATGAAGTTAAACATCATCTGAATTCGGGGCATACATGTTCACTAGCATCACGGGCGCATTCTGCAGAACCCTACTCACCATTACATACTCCCCCACCCGTCTGTTACCATGTTGGCCGCCGTGAAGACCACCCTTTTATTGATCAGGATAGCCATCCCTCTTGTCCTCACGTCGAAATCCGATTGGTATGTTTGCACTATCCAGGTCTTCCTTAGCCTCGTCTGATCCCTGGTCTTCAAATGCGTTTCTTGGAGAAAGATGTTGTCAGTTTTCAAGTGGACAAACACTCGGACTGGACCTTTTAGACCCCTCGGGTTTCAGGTAATAATCCTGACGGGGGCCTCTGAACTGTAGGGGATGTCTTATTTGAGCTGAGCGCCTAAGCGACGCTATCTCCAGCAGACCTATCCGTGCTCTGGTCCTCAGCAACCGCAGGAGGTTGCATCTCCATATTGGAGTTAGAATCCGAGTCCTTTGTGTCTAACATCTCAGCGTCCTGGGTTCTTGGACCTCTGGTGGCGGGTCCGGTGCCACCGGTGGTACACATGGCAACAATGCTGTCGGTTCATCGAGCAAGGGTTTGCCAGTACCGAGCGTGGCTGCAGAGGTGATCCATGTGCTGATTTGATTATCGACCCTGTGCTCTGGCGCCACATGGCACAGTGGTTAACACTGGGACTACGGCCCTGAAATGAAATGAAAATCGCTTATTGTCAGAAGTAGGCTTCAAATGAAGTTACTGTGAAAAGCCCCTAGTCGCCACATTCCGGTGCCTGTTCGGGGAGGCTGATATGGGAATTGAACCTGCGCTGCTGGCCTGCCTGGGTCTGCTTTAAAAGCCAGCTATTTAGCCCACTGTGCTAAATCAGCACCTGAGGACCCAGGTTCATGTCCCAGCCCTGGGTTACTGTCCGTGTGGAGTTTGCGCATTCTCCCTGCGTCTGCGTGGGTTTCACCTTCAACGCAAAGGGCAGCACGGTAGCACAGTGGTTAGCACAGCTTCACAGCTCCAGAGTCCCAGGTTCGATTCCCGGCTTGGGTCACTGTCTGTCTGGAGTCTGCACGTTCTCCCCGTGTCTGCCTGAGTTTCCTCCGGGTGCTCCGGTTTCCTCCCACAGTCCAAAGCTGTGCAGGTTAGATGGATTGGCCATGATAAATTGCCTTTAGTGTCCAAAATTGCCCTTAGTGTTGGGTGGGGTTACTGGGTAATGGGGGCTTAAGTGGGAGCATGGGATTAAGTGGGCTGAATCGATGGGCTGAATCGCCTCCTTCTGCACTGTAAATTCTATGAACAGGTTAGGTGGATTGGCCATGCTAAATTGCCCCTTAATTGGGAAAAAAATAATAATTGAGTACTCTAAACTTTTTTTAAAATCCTGTGCTCACCGGTATGAGCTCTGTCTATTTAAGCACCACGCCTGGAAGCTATATGACTCAGCTGAAATTTCAGATATGTACCCCGTTGCCAGGCTGAAGGGGCGCATGCCTGCCCAAATCCAATTTGGACTGTTCCTGGCCGAATATTCCCGCCAATGTCCTGCAGCACGAGGCTTAGGCATGTGTGTAGGTGCCGCCATGAGCAACTCTGATTGCACCACCTCCGTGGTGGCATGCTGCGTAGTCTAGAAACAGAAGAGGAATAGGGCCAGACGTGTCTCGTTCGGCAACCCGTTTGATGCCGGGCTCTATGGTACGGTATAATGTGGTACGGACATGGTAGATCCAGTTCATCAGTGTAAGGGTCCCAAATTCTGAGCTGGTGGAGGCTGTTCCGTTGTCTGAGGTGGGGACCTCCGGTATTGCATACCAATATGTCGGAACTGTTTGATTGTGGCCTTGGAGTTCATTGAAAGCATTCGGTGAACGTCCATCCATTTTGAGTGCGCATCGACCAGGTCAGTAACATCGATCCCAGGAAAGGGCCGGCAAAATGCATGTGAAGCCGAGACCATTCCCAAGGGGGGATGGGGGGCAGCTGTGGAAGCTACAGGTGTTCCTGCTGTTGAGCTTCTCAATATCAGTGTTGATGCCTGGCCACACTACGTAGCTGCGGGCCAGCATTTTCATTTTAGACACCCTGGGGTGACCGTTATGGAGATCCCACAAAATGGAGCTGCGATCCTTCGTCGGGACCATGGCACACATCCCCAATAGAAGGATACCGTCATCAATACAGAGGTTTGCGATCTTCGTTGTGAAGGATTTCAGGTCAATCATAGAATCCTAGAATCCTTACAGTGTAGAACGAGGCCATTCGACCCATCGAGTTTGCACTGACCCTTCGAAAGAGCACCCTACCCATGTCCACTCCCCTGTTCACCCTGCCCTATCCCCGTAACATCATAAACCTGATCTGCACATCCCCGGACACTAAAAGGTAATTTAGCATGGCCAATCCACCTAACCTGCACGAATTTGGACTGTGGGAGGAAACCGATGCACCCGGAAGAGACCCACGCAGACATGGGGAGAACGTACAAATTCCACGCAGACAGTGACCAGAGGCCGGTATAGAATCCAGGTCCCTGGTTCTGTGAGGCAGCAGTGATAACCACTGTGCCATCGTGCCGCCCAGGTCATCGGGCAGTGAGCAATGTTGGGGCCCCGACACCGGCTTGCCGGTGGTCTGTCTGAGTTCAAGCACGGATTTGGGATGCTGTGACGGGTAACATGTCCATAAGATGTAAAGCTGCGACGACCTTGTCAGCTCAAGCGGCCACTGACTACCTGGTTGGCAGGGGAAGCCGACTCAGAGTGTCCGAATGAGAGATCTTAGTCCCGGGGCGGTGTTCTAACACATGTTCATCAGCCGGCAGCAGTCTTGCCCAAAATTGATCCGTGCGGACGTGACTGGAGGAACTGCCCTGTCTTCTTTGAAAAACCCTAGCTTGGGTTTGTGATTCCTCAGTACTGTGTAAGCATGCCCTAAACGTATTAATAGAACTTTGTAACCATACACACCAAGGCCAAACACTCCTTCTCGATTCGCCAGTAATTTCATTCAGCTGCGGCGAGCGTCCAAGAGGCGAATGCTATGGGCTGTTCCATGCTGTTGTCCATTCGGTGAGCCAAAATTGCAATGCCGTAAGATGAGACGTCACAGAAGACTACTAGCGGTTTGGCGGGGTCGAAGTGGGCAAGCAGTCGTGAAGACGAGAGCTGTTTCTTCAACTCGGTAGATGCCGCCTGTTGCGGCGGACCCCATGTCCATATCTGGCCCTTCAGCACACAGAGCAGGAGGGCCAACGAGTTCACAATGTTTGGGATGAACTTCCCATAATAATTTTAGTCTGAGGAATGAGCAGAGTTCTGTGGGACAGTCTGGAACGGAGGCCTGCCAAATTGCCTGCACCTTATCTTCCACTGGGTGAAGGCTGCTTCAGTCCACGTGGTAACCGAAGTACGTAACCTCCCGATTGTGGAACACTCAACAGAGTCTAACCCCAGCGACCAAGAAATGGTGGAGCACCTCGTTGAGGTTCCTCAAATATTCACGGCGCCAAGGACCAGGGTTTGATCCCGGCCCCGGGTCACTGTCCATGTGGAGTTTGCACATTCTCCCCATGCCTGTGTGGGTCTCGCCCCCACAACCCAAAGATGTGCAGGGTAGGTAGATTGGCCAAGCTAAGTTGCCCCATTAGGGGAAAAAAAGAAGTTCCTCAAATGTTCTTGGTCTGACGGCTCTATTATCAGCATGTCATCAAAGTAGTCTGCGGTGCGCAGTGAACTCCGCAGCATGTTTTCTGTTGCCCGCTGGAATATCACACGGGCCGATGATTCCCCGAAAGACAACATGGAATATTCATACAAATCCTGGTGTGTATTTACTGCCATGTATTTCCTGGACCCCGGATCCAAATCAACTGAAGATCAGCGTGTCTCATGTCGAACTTCGTGAAGGAATGACCTCATCTGAGTTTCCCCTAAAATCCTCTATTCAGTAGTGTGTAACGGCCCAACTGGGAAACTTGGCTAACGGTCATTTTGTAATCCCCGCAAAGACGTACAGTGCCATCAAGGTTTAGCACGAGTGCAACCGCCGCTGCCCAATCTGTGAACCGTGCATGGCAGATGATGCTCAAACTCTCCAGGCAGTTGAACTCAAAGTCCACCTTCAGTGCATATGGAACTGGGTGGGCCAGGAAATAATGCGGCTGCGCTGATGGGTCTACGCTGATTTTTGCCGTGGCCTCCCCAGATGGTGCCTGACCCCTTCTGGAACATCTGAGGTAATTTTACCAGTATGGCGTCCGGCCCATCTGGGCAAATGTGGCAAACCCGGTGGCAGTCGAGACGGAGCCATTTCAGCCAATCTCGGCCTAGAAAGCTAGTGCCACCACATTGCACCCAAGTAACAGCAAACAAAGCTATCTGTACTCCCGTATTGGGAACAAATGAGGTTCTGGGAGTTGGCAATGGCTCTCCAGTCTAGGTGGCTAATTGTGCGCCCGTGTTCTGCAAAGATGAGGCTTTGATTCCCGACTGGATCCAGTCGAAAGTGCAGCAGCTGATGACAGAGGTGGCAGCTCCTGTGTCCAATTCCACCAAGATCGGATGGTCATTTATGCGGAGTGTGACTCGTTTTGCTGCCACCCTCGGTTCAGTGATGCAATTCAGCTGTTGGCAGTCGTCAGCGGTCTTTTCCACAAAACGTGTCTTGAGCCCGGGGAGGACGGCCCTACCTGGTGGTGCGGCGGGAGGCTGGGCCATCTTTCGGGCGTCTGACCACGGTCCCGGTGGCCGTATGTGATCCCATCTCAGTGGCCCTCTGTGTCGGGGGAAAACACCCGTCTTGCATCCTGGCCCCTCTGTCGGGTTGCCGGTGCGCCCCCAGGGTCGGGGGTTGGAAGCATCTGACCAGAAAGGCGGTTCTCTATGGCCAGTTAAATGCCCTAGACTGAGGACCTCCATGCCATTTAGACCCTGCACTCTCGCGGCATAGAAATATTTTGATTGCTCTCTGCAGGTCCAACCATGATTTGGCTAATACTTTTCTCAAGTGTTGCCAGCCACGCTGCGGCTACCGCAAACCTGCCTGTCTTTCAGCATTTCGGACAGTGATGTCCTGAATTTGCAGAACTGTGCGACCTTCCACAGGCGGGCCAGAATTTCCATCACGGACTCCCCCTGGGCCTGGGTGGCTGATATGGAAACTGAAACGGTTAACGATAATGGGCAGCCTGGGGTTGAAATGTTCACCCACCAATGCAACCAAGTCCATGAATGATCATGTGTCCAGTGTGTCTGGGTACGTCAGACTTTTGATCATACTGTATGTGGCAGCCCCACAAGCTGTGAGGAGGATGACCATCTGGTGCTCATTTCCAGTGACTGCATGGTGCAAAAAGAATATTGCCGTCTCTCCAGATATTCTTTTAAAAAAAAAATATTTTATTAAAGTTTTCAAACAAAATTTTTCCATTTTACAAATCAATATAAAAAAGTACAGTAACTGATAAATAACATTATTTAAATAATATAGTGAACTAACAAAGTAACAAAAAATAGTGCTCCCCCCTCCCCCCGGGCTGCTGCTGACGATCTATTTTCCCTTAACGTTCCACGAGATAGTCAAGGAACGGTTGCCACCGCCTGGAGAACCCTGAGCCGATCCTCTCAGCGCAAATTTCATTCGTTCTAGTTTTATGAACCCTGCCATATCGTTTATCCAGGCCTCCACGCCGGGGGGTTTCATTTCCTTCCACATGAGTAAGATCCTTCGCCGGGCTATCAGGGACGCAAAGGCCAAAATATTGGCCTCTTTAGCCTCCTGCACTCCCGGCTCTTCCGCTACCCCAAATATAGCTAACCCCCAGTCTGGCTTGACCCGGACCTTCACCACCTTTGAGATCACCTTTGCCACTCCCCTCCAGTACTCATCCAGTGCCGAACACGACCAGAACATGTGTGTGTGGTTCGCCGGGCTTCCCAAGCACCTCCCGCACTTGTCCTCCATTCCGAAGAACATGCTCAGTCTTGCTCCCGTCATATGTGCTCTGTGTAGAACCTTAAATTGAATCAGGCTAAGCCTGGCACACGAAGACGAGGAATTTACCCTGCTTAGGGCATCAGCCCACAGACCATCCTCAATCTCCTCTCCCAGCTCTTTTTCCCATTTTCCTTTCAGCTCCTCTACCATCGCCTCCCCCTCGTCTCTCATCTCCTGATATATTTCGGACACTTTGCCCTCCCCGACCCATACCCCGGAAATCACTCCATCTTGGATCCCCTGTAACAGGAGCAGCGGAAATTCCCTCACCTGCTGCCTCGTAAACGCCCTCACTTGCATGTATCTGAAATTGTTCCCCGGGGGCAACTCATACTTTTCCTCCAGCGCTCCCAGGCTCGCAAATGTCCCGTCTATGAACAAATCTCTCAGTTTCCTAATTCCTGCTCGTTGCTAGCTCTGGAACCCGCCGTCCATCTTTCCTGGGACAAACCTGTGGTTGTTCCTGATCGGGGACCACACCGAGGCACCGGTCACCCCCCTGTGTCGCCTCCACTGCCCCCAGATCCTTAAGGTTGCCACCACCACTGGGTTTGTGGTATACCTTTTCGGGGAGAGCGGCAGCGGTGCCGTCACCAGCGCCTTTAGGCTCGTTCCTATACAGGTCGCCATCTCCAGCCTCTTCCACGCCGCCCCCCTCCCTCCCTCATCCACTTACAAACCATCGCCACATTGGCGGCCCAGTAGTAGTCGTCCAGGCTCGGCAACGCCAGTCCCCCTCTGTCCCTGCTACGCTGCAGGAACCCCCTCCTTACCCTCGGGGTCTTCCCTGCCCACACAAAACTCATAACACCCCTGTCTATTTTCTTGAAAAAGGCCTTCGTGATCAGAATGGGGAGACATTGAAACACGAAAAGAAACCTCGGGAGGACCATCATTTTTACCGCCTGCACTCTGCCCGCCAATGAGAGCGGCAGCATATCCCACCTCATGAAATCCTCCTCCATCTGCTCCACCAGCCACATCAGATTAAGTCTGTGTAGAGTTCTCCAGCTCCTAGCTACCTGGATCCCCAAATATCGGAAGCTCCTTTCCACTCTCCTCAACGGCAGGGCGTCTATTCCTCTTCCCTGGTCCCCGGGGTGTATTACAAAAAGCTCGCTCTTCCCCATATTTAGCCTGTATCCCGAAAAATCTCCAAACTCCCTCAATATCTGTATAACCTCTGTCATCCCCTCTACAGGGTCCGCAACATATAGCAGTAGGTCATCTGCGTAGAGTGACACTCGATGTTCCTCTCCCCCTCTAACCACCCCCCTCCATTTCTTAGAGTCTCTCAACGCTATGGCCAGTGGTTCAATTGCCAACGCGAACAGTAATGGGGACAGGGGACACCCCTGCCTTGTTCCCCAGTGTAGCCGAAAATACTCCGATCTTTGTCGGTTTGTGACTACACTTGCCACTGGGGCCCCATATAAGAGTCTGACCCAACTGACAAACCCCTTCCCGAACCCAAACCTCCTCAACACTCCCACTCTACCCTATCGAATGCCTTCTCCGCATCTATCGGCACCACTATCTCTGCCTCCCCCTCCACTGGGGGCATCATTATCACCCCCAGCAGCCGTCGAACGTTGACATTCAGTTGTCTCCCCTTTACAAACCCTGTCTGGCCTACATGCACCACCCCCGGGACACAATCCTCTATCCTCGTCGCCAGCACTTTTGCCAGCAGCTTGGCGTCTACATTTAGGAGTGAGATAGGCCTATATGACCCGCATTGCAGCGGGTCTTTATCACTCTTCAGGATTAGTGATATCGTCGCCTCCGACATTGTCGGGGGTAGTATCTACCATCGCCTCCCCCTCGTCTCTCATCTCCTGATATATTTCGGACACTTTGCCCTCCCCGACCCATACCCCGGAAATCACTCCATCTTGGATCCCCTGTGACAGGAGCAGCGGAAATTCCCTCACCTGCTGCCTCGTAAACGCCCTCACTTGCATGTATCTGAAATTGTTCCCCGGGGGCAAATACTATAAACCTCCCATTCCCCAATTTACACGTCTGTACCACAACCTCGTTGTTTTCCCCCCAAACATCAGTCTCTCAGTTCTAGTCCAGTTCCTCTTATTGGATGAAGGTCCATGCCCCATCCGCCGTTTCGAAGTAGTAGTGCTTGCCTTGATGCGTGACCCACAATCGCGCTGGCTGCAGCATTCCCTGGCCTCGTTAAAGGTTCTCGCCAGCAGCGGGGCTAACAAGTCCACATATTTCCTGTAGAATTCCACCGGGAACCCGTCTGGTCCCGGGGCCTTCCCTGCTTGCATGTTCCCCAGTCCTTTAGTCACCTCATCCACCTCAATTGGCGCCCCCAGACCTGCCACCTCCTGCTCCTCCACCCTCGGGAACCTTAGTTGGTCCAGAAACTGTTGCATTCCCTCTTTTCCCACCGGGGGTTGGGACTTGTATAGCGCCTCATAAAAGGTCTTAAACACCTCATTTACCTTCCCTGCTCTCCGCTCCGTAGTTCCCGTTTCATCCCTAACTCCCCCAATCTCCCTTGCCGCTATCGTCTTGCGAAGTTGGTGGGCCAGCAGCCGGCTCGCCTTTTCCCCGTACTTGTATCTCATCCCCTGTGCCTTCCTCCACTGTGTCTCTGCCTTTCCTGTGGTCAGCAGGTCAAACTCCGTCTGAAGTCTTCGCCTCTCTCTATATAGTCCTTCGTCCGGGGCCTTCGCATATCTTTTATCCACCCTCAAAATCTCCCCCACTAATCTCTCCCTTTCTTTGCCCTCTTGTTTCTCCTTGTGAGCTCTAATGGAGATCACCTCTCCCCTAACCACCGCCTTCAGCGCTTCCCATACTACCCCCACCTGGACCTCGCCATCGTCATTGACCTCCAGGTACCTCTCAATACATCCCCGCACCCTTCACAGCCCCTCATCCGCCAATAGTCCCACATCCAGTCGCCAGAGTGGGCGCTGCTCCCTCTCCTCTCCTAATTCCAGATCCACCCAGTGCGGGGCCTGGTCTGAAACGGCTATGGCCGGGTACTCCGTTCCTGCCACCTTCGAGATCAGTGCCCTACTCAGAACAAAGAAATCTATCCGGGAGTATACCTTGTGGACATGGGAGAAAAAGGAGAACCAACGGCCTAGCAAATCTCCACGGATCCACTCCCCCCATTTGTTCCATGAACCCCCTAAGCACCTTGGCCGCTGCCGGCCTTCTTCCGGCCCTGGATCTAGACCGGTCTAGCCCTGGATCCAGCACAGTATTGAAGTCCCCCCCCCCCCCCCCCCCCCGCCCCCCCCCCCCCCCCCCCCCCCGCCTATTACCAGGCTTCCCACCTCCAGGTCCGGGATACGTCCCAGCACCCGCTTCATAAATCCCGCGTCATCCCAGTTCGGGGCATATACATTTACCAGCACGACCTCCTTTCCCTGCAATCTATCACTCACCATCACGTATCTACCCCCGTTATCCACCACTATATTCCTAGCCTCGAACGACACCCGTTTCCTCACCAATATCGCCACCCCCCTATTTTTCGTGTCCAACCCTGAGTGGAACACCTGTCCCACCCATCCTTTCTTTAACCTAACCTGGTCTGCCACCTTCAGATGCGTCTCCTGAAGCATGACTACGTCCGGCTTCAGTCTTTTTAAGTGCGCGAACACCCGGGCCCTCTTAATCGGCCCATTCAGGCCTCTCACATTCCACGTGATCAGCCGGATTGAGGGGCCACCCCTCCCCGACTAGCCATCCCCTATTCTAGGCCAGCCCCCCGTCCGGGTCCCGCGCACCCACCCATCCCCCAGGCGGCGCCTTCCCGTCCCGACCACCTCTTTTGCCAGCTCCCCCTTGCTCTCAGCAGCAGCAACCCAGTTAGTCCCCCCCCCCCAACCCCGCTAGATTCCCATCTAGCATGGTTACTCCCCCCCATGATGCTTCCGAAAGTCAGCTAACTCTAACTGACCCCGGCTTCCCCCGTTCTCTCTTTGACCCCCCTGCGTGTGGAACTCTCTCCCTTCCTGCGCCTATCTTCCCGCATTATCTCCATAGCGCGGGAAAAACCCCACGCTTTCCTATCGGCCCCGCCCCCTATGGCGCAGCTCCCTCATTCCCCATCCCCCCTCTCAGTCCCTTTTTCCACCGGCACCCATATTTCTCCGTGTCCCCCCATCTAGAGGAGAGAAATTCCCCGTCTCGTTTCAATATTATAAACCTTCCATTCCCCAATTTACACGTCTGTACCACAACCTCGTTGTTTTTCCCCCAAACATCAGTCTCTCCGTTCTAGTCCAGTTCCTCTTCTTGGATGAAGGTCCATGCCCCATCCGCCGTTTCGAAGTAGTAGTGCTTGCCTTGATGCGTGACCCACAATCGCGCTGGCTGCAGCATCCCAAATTTTATTTTCTTCCTGTGAAGCACTGCCTTGGCCCGATTGAAGCTCGCCCTCCTTCTCGCCACCTCCGCGCTCCAGTCCTGATACACTCGTATCACCGCATTCTCCCACCTGCAACTCCGTACCTTCTTGGCCCAGCTCAAAACAGCCTCTCTGTCCGTGAAGCAGTGAAATCTCACCACTATCGCCCTTGGTAGTTCTCCCGCCTTTGGTCTTCTCACAAGGACCCGGTGAGCCCCTTCCACCTCCAGGGGGCCCGATGGGGCCTCAGCTCCCATTAGCGTATGGAGCATCGTGCTCACATAAGCCCCAACGTCAGCTCCCTCCGTTCCTTCGGGGAGACCTAGAATCCGGAGGTTCTTCCTCCTCGAGCTGTTTTCCAGGGCTTCCAGCCTTTCGATACATCTCTTATGTAGCGCCTCATGCGTCTCCGTTTTTACCACCAGACCCTGTATCTCATCCTCGTTTTCGGCTGCCTTTGCCTTCACTCCACGAAGCTCTATCGCCTGGGCCTTTTGTGTTTCCTTCAGCCCATCAATTGCCAATAACATCGGCACCAGCATCTCCTTCTTTAGTTCCTCCACACACTGTCTGAGGAATTCCTGCTGGTCCGGGCCCCATGTCGCCTGAGCTCCATCCGCCGCCATCTTGCTTCTTCGTTCTCTTCTCTGCCGCTGCTCCAAAGGATCCTTCGCAATCTGGCCACTACCACTGGTCTTTTCCATACACACCCGGGGGGGCACCTTCCTTCGTCACCCCACACTGGGTTTGGTCTGAAAAAATTTCCGTTGGGGCTCCCGAAAAGAGCCCAAAAGTCCGTTAGAACGGGAGCTGCCGAAATGTGCGGCTTAGCAGTGCATCGCCGCAACCGGAACGTCTCTCCAGATGTTCTGACTAGTCATCCATGCCTGCATCGAAAACCTTCACCAACTTGCCTATGTGTGGCATGCCTTCTGTTGGTAGCCCCCGCCCCTTCCCCCCGAGGCCTATGTAAACTGGGCCGAGTTCTGAGAACATGGCGCCGTCGGCAGCTCCACGTTATCCTCGTCGCCAGTGTAAAATTCAGATAGAGTGACCACAAGGAAGTGATGATGAAAGTAACAAAAGTTTTAATTACGTGATAAACTAAGATATACTCCACTTCCCCGATCCACATTCTGGGTTGCGGTTTTTATGTCCGGTAAACTTTTTTCTTGTTAAGGGAAAGCCCAGCCCCCTTAATGGGGACGTTCCTATTTATCCGAGGCCATGGGCAACCTGACAGTCCACACGTCATAACTCTCGTGAAGGTTACAACAGATAGACAGTCAGGTGGTTTAGCTTTACCAGTTTGTTATTTTGTTATTGGGCTGCCAATATTGATAAAGTGCTGGGATGGGTTGGGGTTCCGAGTTCCAAACGGGTGCAAATGTAGGCGAGTTTTTGTAGGGGCTTACGTTTGCCTGCCTTAGAAACTGCCTCACTTCCGTTCCCGTTCCCGAGGTTTTCTTCGAATCTGGTGGTGGTGTCCACCCTGAGGATCTGGAAACATTATAAATTTAGCTCCATGTCATTGTTTGCGTCTATCTCTGGTAACCATCTCTTTGTGCCGGCGAGTTTAGACTCGATGTTTAGCTCATGGGAGGGGAAAGGTCTGGAAAGGTTTGGGGACTTATTTGTGGAGGGATGGTTTGCCAATTTTGAGGAGCTATCATTTCAACCCACTGGGATTAATTTATTTCGATGTTTCCAGATTCATGATTTTTTTGCAAAGATTTTCTTCCATTTCCCTTGACACCACTGTCTTCCTTGTGGAAGAAGTTCTTTTAAATCTTTGGCTGGGTCTGATTGGTGGGAGGTGGGTGGAGGAGGAAGTATTTCTGGTATCTGTGGCTGGATCCCATCAGCGGAATCGGCTGCGTGGGATGAGGCGAAGACAAAGTAGGAGAGTAAATTGTGTCCAATTCTGGATGAGGATGTGTGGAGGGATGCTCTTTGCATGGTAAACTCCATGTCCTCCTGTGCTCAGCTCAGCTTGATCCATTTCAAGGTGGTGCACAGAGCTCATCTGACCAAGGCGAGGATAGAGGCCGTTTTTCAGGGTTGGATGACAGCTGTGAGCAGTGTTCTCGGGAGGGGGGACCGGCTAATCATACTATGTTCTTGATGTGTCCCAAGTTGTTAAGCTTTTGGGTCTCCTTTAACACAATGCCAGGGATTCTTCATGTCGAACTGGAGCCTTTTCCGCTGGTGGCCATTTTTGGGGTATCGGATTCGCACGGTGCTGCAGACGCGGATGAAGGCGGATGTCCTCGCTTTTGCCTTGTTAATAGCCCGGAGGCGAGTTCTGCTTGGATAGAGGTCTCATACTCCACCCAGTGCTTGGCCTGGTTGGGTGAACTGATGGAATTTTACATTTGGAGAAGGTTATGTACACCATTAGGGGGTTGGTAGAGGGGTTCTACCTGAGATGGCAGCCATTCATTTCCTTTTTCCAACAGTTAGTCAGGTGTTAAGGGGGTTTATAGTTTATTGTTGGGGGCTAGGTTTGGATGTTTCTAAATTGTTGACTCTGTTCTTTTTATATTGTAATCTGAAACATCCGTTTTGTTTTTGTGATAAATGAAAAAGTTTTCAATGAAAATATTTTAAGAAAGACATGACTATTTGAACGTATATCTGGTAGAACGCCCACGTTCTACCCTCCGTAAATTGGAAAAAATCTGGTGCCTGTGTGTTAACATGAATCAAGTCTTATTCACCTCTCTCCCCTTGATCGAATAGGAACAGTAGTAGGACATTTGGCCCTTTGAACCTGCTGCACCATTCAATAAGATCTGGTTGTGGTCTCAGTTTCACTTTCATATGACAAGAAAGTGATGGAATTGTTGCTTTATTGCTGATAGACAACAGGTTATGAGTGTCCATTTCACCATACCTACTGGCCTTAAAAAAGGAGGCTGACTTAACCAGAAATACAAAGGAATTCACACAGCCTTGGCAACAGTTGGTTCGTTTTTCTCAACACGTCCCTTTTATTCTCACCAAGAGTTAGTTGCTATCTGGTTAGTTGTTTGGGCCTATACCATTCAGAGATAGTAGTTGTGAAACTTTTGCTTGGTTCATTTTTGAAATCTGGGTGATCCATCGGGCAATTGCAGGACTGGTGTTGCCTGTGAGCTTTATTTGTCTTGGGGCATTCTTTGCAAGGTTGAGTAGATTTCATCCTGGAGGAATTTTAAAATTCATCCATGGGAAGTTGGCATCACTGGCTCAGCCACCATTTATTGCCCATCCCTAATTGCGCTTGAGAAGATGATGGTGGGCTGCCTTCTAGAACCACATGCATGTTTGTGGTGTAGAACCTTCTCCACGTTTAAAATCCACATTTTATTGCCAGTTATTTTACAACCCTCTAAACTGCTATGTGCAAACACTGGAATGAGAACAGACATATTCATTGTTTTATTGCATAACAGTATGGACAGGGCTGCCAGTATGTGAATTACATAATTCTATTGGACTGGTGCTAATATATCTGGCTGCCAGATTTGCTCCAGCTTGCAGCTGGTGGAAGAAATTTACAGTGGTCCTCACAGATCTTTGTGGCAAAAAGCAGTCAGCAGAGTTAGCTGTGGGAAGGCAGTTGAATATCTACTGACAACCCGTACAAAGGAACTGAGGCATCCACACTCGTGAGTTCTGTTAAGAGAAGGTGGAAAGGCTAATGGAAAGACCCCCAAAGAATCTTAACTGTGAGGTTACCTGGGGCACTCGGGAGATGCGTTCTGAGTTCATATTTGGGTTAGTCCCCGGAGAAGTGAATGAACCTTCAATATTTTGTAAAATGAGGAAACCTCTGGTGGAAATACTGAGCAGAATCTAGTTTACAGCATAAGTCTTTCTAAGTTAGAATGTTATGTTAATAGTGCTTGGATTATTTCATTCTTTTTGATATAAAGTTTGTTTTTCTTTTAAAGCTTGAAATCTGTGTGGATCTGTCAGTACATTGCTGGGTGTCCTCTTTAAACATTAATGGTCCCTAATCAGATCGTAACAGTTTATTTTGTGGTCTCTCACCCCATTTCTCTCCCACTCTCTCTTGCCGTTTATGCTTTTGAGCTCGACCAGTTTTCCTGGAAAAGACGAAGAGATGATTTTACTAACTCTGCTCGTGAAGGAGGCTGTTTGGAATCCAAGGTTGAAGTATTGACTATCTCGGCCAGTAAAGATTAGTGCTAGCCAGTTTAGATGAGTCAGTCCACTCATGAAATGGGGTGATTTCTTAAATCTTGTTTTTCACAATAAGATTTAAAAAAAGTATGCATTTGACGAGGAATTTGCTTTCTGCTTATTGACACACGTGCATGCGTGTGCATATATAAAATAAATATATAGGGAAGCACTGGCAAATGAAAGTTTAAAACCCTCAAAACTTCAAATACATTTGAAGACTAAGCATGGCAAGTTCAAAGACAAACCTCTTGATTTTTTTCAACGGCTGCAGTGAGATCTTAAATCATCAGCTGAAGTCATTATCAGAAATGTAACCTTGGATAACAAAGCAAGTGAGATCTTTTTTAAAAAAATATATATTTTATTCAAATTTTTTGGCCAAACATAACAATACAAAGTTTTTCCCTTTTAACAACAATAAAGCAATATAAATAACAGCGGCCAGTTTTTAACAAATAAATAAATAATATATAAACAAAAAACTAAATGGCAACTGCCTTATCAAAAATAATTACTCTCCAAAAATACAATCCAACAGTCCAATATACATTACCTAATACAAATATCTATACATATACAGAGACACCCCTGAGAACCCCCCCCCCCCACCCCCCCCCACCCTTCCCCCTGGGTTCCTGCTGTTGCCTTCCCATTCCCTCTATCTTTCTGTGAGGTAGTCAATGAACGGTTGCCACCGCCTGGTGAACCCTTGAGCCGAACCCCTTTATCCGTTCTAGCTTTATGAACCCTACCATGTCATTTATCCAGGTCTCCACGCCCGGGGGTTTGGCTTCCTTCCACATAAGCAATATCCTACGCCGGGCTACTAGGGACGCAAAGGCCAAAACATCAGCCTCTTTCGCCTCCTGCACTCCCGGCTCTTCTGCAACCCCGAATATAGCTAACCCCCAGCTTGGCTCGACCCGGACCCCCACCACCTTCGAAAGCACCTTCGCCACCCCCACCCAGAACCCCTGTAGTGCCGGACATGACCAGAACATGTGGGTGTGGTTCGCTGGGCTTCTCGAGCATCTCCCACACTTATCCTCTACCCCGAAAAATTTACTGAGCAGTGCTCCAGTCATATGCGCCCTGTGTAGAACCTTGAATTGTATCAGGCTTAGCCTGGCACACGAGGACGACGAGTTTACCCTACGTAGGGCATCAGCCCACAGCCCCTCCTCAATCTCTTCCCCCAGCTCTTCTTCCCATTTCCCTTTCAGCTCATCTACCATGATCTCCCCCTCGTCCCTCATTTCCCTGTATATATCCGACACCCTACCATTCCCCACCCATGTCTCTGAGATCACTCTATCCTACACCTCCTGCGTCGGGAGCTGCGGGAATTCCCTCACCTGTTGCCTCGCAAAAGCCCTCAGTTGCATATACCGAAATGCATTCCCTTGGGGCAACCCATATTTTTCCGTCAGCGCTCCCAGACTCGCAAACGTCCCAAACGAACAGATCTCTCAGTTGTACTACCCCAGCTCTTTGACATGCTCCAAATCCCCCATCCATTCTCCCCGGAACAAACCTATGGTTATTTCTTATCGGGGACCGCACCGAGGCTCCCGTCCTTCCCCTATGCCGTCTCCACTGCCCCCAAATTTTTAATGTTGCCACTACCACTGGGCTTATGGTGTATTTCTTCGGGGAGAACGGCAACGGCACCGTCACCATTGCTTGTAGGCTGGTCCCCTTGCAGGACGCTATCTCCAATCTCTTCCACGCCGCTCCCTCCCCTTCTCCCATCCACTTACACACCATTGAGATATTGGCGGCCCAGTAATAATCACTGAGGATCGGTAGTGCCAACCCCCCCCCCTATCCCTACTACGCTGCAAGTACCCCCTCCTCACTCTTGGGGTCTTCCCGGCCCACACAAAACTCATAACACCTTTCTCAATTCTCTTGAAAAAAGCCTTTGTGACCATCACCGGAAGGCACTGAAACACAAAGAGGAATCTCAGGAGGACTACCATTTTAACCGCCTGCACCCTTCCTGCCAGTGACAGGGACACCATGTCCCATCTCTTGAAATCCTCCTCCATCTGTTCCACCAATCGTGTTAAATTAAGCCGGTGTAAGGTTCCCCAATTCCTGGCTATCTGAATCCCTAAGTACCGGAAATCTCTTGTTACCTTCCTCAGCGATAAATCATCTATTCCCCTGCTCTGCTCCCCCGGATGCACCACAAACAACTCACTTTTCCCCATGTTCAATTTGTACCCCGAAAAACCCCCAAACTCCCTAAGTATCCGCATTATCTCTGACATCCCCTCCACCGGGTCCGCAACATACAGCAATAAATCATCTGCATACAAAGATACCCGGTGTTCTTCTCCTCCCCTAAGCACTCCCCTCCACTTCCTGGAACCCCTCAGTGCTATGGCCAGGGGCTCAATCGCCAATGCAAACAGTAACGGGGACAGGGGACACCCCTGCCTCGTCCCTCTATGAAGACGGAAGTAATCAGACCTCTGTCTATTCGTGACCACACTCGCCACCGGGGCCCTATACAGCAGCTGTACCCATCCGATATACCCTTCTCCAAAACCAAATCTCCTCAGCACCTCCCACAGATAATCCCACTCCACTCTGTCGAATGCTTTCTCGGCATCCATCGCCACCACTATCTCCGCCTCCCCCTCTGGCAGGGGCATCATCATTACCCCTAGCAACCTCCGTATGTTCGTGTTCAGCTGTCTCCCCTTCACGAACCCGGTTTGGTCCTCATGGACCACCCCCGGGACACAGTCCTCTATCCTCGTCGCAATCACCTTGGCCAGAATCTTAGCATCTACATTTAAAAGGGAAATGGGCCTGGAGGACCCGCATTGCAGCGGGTCTTTTTCCTTCTTTAAAAGGAGCGATATCGTTGCCTCCGACATAGTCGGGGGCAGCTGCCCCCTTTCCCTAGCCTCATTCAAGGTTCTCGTCAAAAGCGGGGCCAGCAAGTCCATATACTTCCTATAAAATTCCACCGGGAATCCGTCTGGTCCCGGGGCCTTCCCCGCCTGCATGCTCCCAATCCCTTTTACCACCTCCTCCATCTCAATCTGTGCTCCCAGTCCCGCCCTCTCCTGCTCCTCCACCTTAGGGAATTCCAGCTGATCCAAGAAACGCATCATTCTCTCCTTCCCTTCCGGGGGCTGAGCTTTATATAACCTTTCATAAAATGCCTTGAACACCCCATTCACTCTCTCCGCTTCCCGTTCCATCTCTCCCTCCTCATCTCTCACCCCCCCCTATCTCCCTTGCTGCTCCCCTCTTCCTCAGTTGGTGGGCCAGTAACCGACTTGCCTTCTCTCCATATTCATACTGTACACCCTGTGCCCTCCTCCAGCGTGCCTCTGCATTACCCGTGGTCAACAGGTCAAATTCTACGTGTAGCCTTTGTCTTTCCCTGTACAGTCCCTCCTCCGGTGCCTCCGCATATCGCCTGTCCACCCTCAAAAGTTCTTTAAGCAACCGCTCCCTTTCCTTACCCTCCTGCTTTCCTTACCCTCCTGCTTTCCTTTATGTGCCCTGATGGATATCAGTTCCCCTCTAACCACTGCCTTCAACGCCTCCCAGACCACTCCCACCTGAACCTCCCCATTGTCATTAAGCTCCAAGTACCTTTCAATACACCCCCTCACCCTTAAACATACCCCCTCATCCGCCAATAATCCCATATCCATTCTCCAGAGTTGGTGCTGTTCTTTTTCCTCTCCTACCTCCAGGTCCACCCAATGTGGAGCGTGGTCCGAGATAGCTATGGCCGTATATTCCGTCCCTGTCACCTTCGGAATCAGTGCCCTTCCCAAAACAAAAAAGTCTATCCGTGAGTATACTTTGTGGACATAAGAGAAAAACGAGAACTCCTTACTTCTAGGCCTGCTAAATCTCCAGGGGTCTACTCCTCCCATCTGCTCCATGAAGTCCTTGAGGACCCTAGCCGCTGCCGGCCTCCTCCCGGTCCTGGACCTCGATCTGTCCAGCCCTGGGTCCAGCACAGTATTAAAGTCCCCCCCCATTACCAACTTTCCCGCCTCCAGGTCCGGGATACGTCCCAACATATGCCTCATAAAATTTGCATCATCCCAGTTCGGGGCATATACGTTCACTAGAACCACCACCTCCCCTTGCAATCTGCCACTCACCATCACGTATCTACCCCCACTATCCGCCACTATGGTCTTTGCCTCAAACAGTACCCGTTTCCCCACTAAAATAGCCACCCCCCTGTTCTTCGCATCTAAACCCGAATGAAACACCTGCCCCACCCATCCTTTTGCGTAGTCTGACCTGGTCTATCAGTTTCAGATGCGTCTCCTGCAACATAACCACATCTGCCTTGAATTTCTTTAGGTGTGCGAGTACCCGTGCCCTTTTAATCGGCCCGTTCAGCCCTCTCACGTTCCAAGTGATCAGCCGGGTTGGGGGGCTCTTTACCCCCCCCCTTGTCGACTAGCCATCCCCTTTTTTAACCCAGCTCCTCACCCGGTTCCCACGTACCCGTATATCCCCCGACGGCGCCCTCCCGCCTCGACCACCCCACCCCATACCAGCTCCCCCTTCTCCCCAGCAGCAGCAACCCAGTTAACCCCCCCCCCTCCGCTAGATCCCTTTCTAGCGTAGTTGCACCCCCCATGTTGCTCCCAGAAGTCAGCGAACTCTGGCTGACCTCGGCTTCCCCCCTTGTCCTCGGCCCCCACTGTGCGAGGCCCCCTCCTTCCTGCGTCCCTGTTCCTGCCATATTTACCATAGCGCGGGAACAAAGCCCGCGTTTCCCACTGGGCCCCGCCCCTAATGACCGGCACCCACAGTTCCTCATCCTCCTCCCCCCCCCCTCCTCCCCCACAACATGGGGAAGAGAGAAAAGTTACAGGGTCGCAAGATTAACAACTAGAAAAATCATCCCCTCCCCCTTTTTCCCCCCCTCACCCCACATAATCACCCCACCACTTTGTCCCAAACGTTCTTTTTCTCGCCCGCCTATTCCAGCTTCTCGGCCACAATAAATGTCCACGCCTCTTCTGCCGTCTCAAAGTAGTGGTGGTTCCCTTGGTGTGTGACCCACAGTCTTGCCGGCTGCAACATTCCGAATTTGACCTTTTTGTGAAGCACCGCCTTAGCCCGATTAAAACTTGCCCTCCTTCTCGCCACCTCCGCACTCCAATCCTGGTATACGCGGATCACCGCGTTCTCCCACCTACAGCTCCGAGTTTTCTTCGCCCATCTGAGGACCATCTCTCTGTCATTATAGTGGAGAAACCTCACCACTATAGCTCGAGGTATTTCTCCAGCCCTCGGTCTTCGCGCCATAACTCGATAAGCTCCCTCCACCTCCAAAGGGCCCGCCGGGGCCTCCGATCCCATTAGCGAGTGAAGCATCGTGCTCACATATGCCCCGACGTCCGCCCCTTCTGTGCCTTCGGGAAGACCCAGAACCCTTAAATTCTTCCTCCTTGAATTATTCTCCAGCACTTCCAACCTCTCCACACACCTTTTGTGCTGTGCCTCGTGCATCTCTGTCTTCACCACCAGGCCCTGTATTTCGTCTTCATTTTCAGCAGCCTTTGCCTTCACGACCCGAAGCTCCTGCTCCTGGGTCTTTTGTTCCTCCTTTAGCCCTTCAATCGCCTGCAATATCGGGGCCAGCAGCTCCTTCTTCATCTCCTTTTTCAGTTCTTCCACACAGTGCCGCAGGAACTCTTGTTGGTCAGGGCCCCATACCAAACGACCACCTTCCGACACCATCTTGCTTTGAGCTTGCCTTCCTTGCCGCTGCGCTAGAGGATCCTCCGCAATCCGGCTGCTTTCCTCTCCTTTTTCCATACGTGTCCGGGGGGGATTCCCTTCTGGTTTACCGCACAGTGTTTTTAGCCATTAAAATTGCCGCTGGGGCTCCTATCAAGAGCCCAAAAGTCCGTTCCAACGGGAGCTGCTGAAACGTGCGACTCAGCTGGTCATCGCCGCACCCGGAAGTCCAGCAAGTGAGATCTTGAGGGCCAAGCAGGCTCACCTGCAAATTAATGCTAAGTGAAAATGGTGAGTCGCGAAGGCTGGCCAGCCTGGGTCCCAAAGGATGGCCAGATATTAAAATTGGGTCCTGGACAAAAAAAAGTTTGAAAAACACTGCTTTAGTTGATGGGGAAGAATAGAAAAAAGACAAACGCGAATGACTTAGTGGAAATCACTTGACAGAGACGAGCTTTAAGCTTTGAACCTGTTGGTTTATAATTCCCATTTTGGGGGGAATAATCGGAGAAGAAAGGATTTTGTGGTGGTCACTCCTCCCAATACTGAGGGCAGCATGGTAGCACAGTGGTTAGCACTGTGGCTTCACAGCGCCAGGGTCCCAGGTTCAATTCCTGGCTGTGTCACTGCCTGTGCAGAGTCTGCACGTTCTCCCCGCGTCTGCGTGGATTTCCTCCGGGTGCTCCGGTTTCCTCCCATTAGTCCCGAAAGATGTGCTGGTAGGTAATTTGGACATTCTGAATTCTCCCTCTGTGTACCCGAACAGGCGCCGGAATGTGGCGACTGGGGCTTTTCAAAGTAATTTCATTGCAATGTAAGCCCACTTGTGAAAATAAAGATTATTATTATTATTGAACAGATGCAACTGAGACAGGCAGGTAGCAGGTGAGGACGAGGTCAAGCTGGTTTTTCCCTCCTGTTGATTCCTTTACCACTTGCCGTGACCTAGTCAAGCAGCTAAATCCTTTCGGCCAGCTCAGTCAATAATGGTGCTACAAAGCCACGGGCAATGACAGCCTGAGTACATTCTGTGCCCTTGCCACTCTCAGTGCTTGCTCTCGGGGTACTGATTCATCAGCTGGGAGGTTGCGGTACATAGTAATAACTAGGCTTCATTGTCGGCCAGACATAGTAAGGATGGTAGATTTTCCTCTGTAAAGAACATTAGTGAACCAGGTGGGTTTATAAAAATTCATTCTTACGAATGAATTTAGGTGGCGAGGTCAGCGTTTGTTGCCCATCCCTCCTTGCCCTTACAAAAATTGCCAATGGTTTCATGATCATAATTAGACTTTTAATTGCATATTTTGTATTGAGATAAAATTCAAACCCGGCACCCGTAGCATTACCCTGGGTCTCTGGATGACCAACCCAGTGACAGTACCACTGTTCCACCCAGTGCTAAATGTTCTGTTCTGGATTTCCTGTGTTATTGCTCACAGTAAGCCCAGATGATGTACTGCATTCTATCAATTGGACTGTTAGGCCATATTGTTTGTAATTATCATCAAGCCCACTTTTGTACAGTGACTGAATAGATAAATTTGCATTTTCTTTCATGATTTTTCTTAACTTGGGGATTGAATTCTCTAATTCCGTGCATTTTTCTGTGAAAATTGTAAATTAATAGTTTTGAGGAATATGTGTACTGAGATACAGAACATAATCATAGGGAAAAATGTAACTGCTCAGTTGATTTTTCCGAGAACTGAGATGGGGAGAAATGTGGGCAACATTTGGGGTTCTGGGTTTTGGGAGAGCTCTGAATAGGGGCCCTGGTATTTATGTTTGTTATATGAATTCTTCCCTTGACTATGAACTATGCAAATTTGTTGAACTATTAACCCTGCTTTATATCAGCTTAACGCAATTACTAAGTAATGAAGTGTTGATGAATTATTGTTCCCCCCCAGAAATCACCAAGTTATTTTAAAATGTCACATTTTCCAAATTTTGCATTGAAACACAGTATCTCTCAGGATGATATATATGTTTTAACAATGAGCGGTTGTAGGCATTCAGAACATTGCAGTCTATGCATGATTGGAATTTGTTGTTGACTGACTGTGGAGTATACACATGCCTCAGTCTAAGCCCGTGACAGCAACATCAAAGAAGTGAAATAGATTTTAATTCAATTGCCAAGAGCTTTCACAGATGGCAAGCAAAGTCATTTGTGAGTTAATACTTTCCTGTTCATTCCTGCTGAGATGCGATTCCGAGTCAAAGATGGAATTCTGTACTTCATCGGGCATTCAATCTGTATGGAACAGATCTTGATGCCAAAAGCTATTTTGAAAACTCTTAGCTCATATATATGCAGATTATAACAAGTGAAAATGAGCAGTTTTAGGACAATTAAACCTTATTAAAACAGAAAACAGGCAGGCAGGGGGTGGTCAAGTTGAGTTGTGTTGGGGGAGTCAGGTCAGGGTGGAGGGGGGAAATACCATGGTGAGGGAGAAAGAGAGAGTCCCCTGTAGGGTCGTGAATCCCGTGTGGGGATCGGTCTAGATATTTAAAAGTTACACTGAAGTTCGAGTTGGCTTTATTTCTTGTAACTTTGTCAGAGTAACTATTAGTGTAACACCGGCAGAATTATCTCAGTGAACAATTTAAATCAGCTTGTCAGATGGTGCCTAGCCCAGCACAATTGTCCAAGAGAAGTTGTCCCTTTTGGACAATTGTTGCATATAAACCCTTACCTGCGACCTTCGGAAAGCGATTCCCCAGCTCATCGTTTGGATACACTGGCCATTATCTGTTACTGATTATGCTTTATTTCAACATCTCTTCCTATATTCAGCTCATTTGGTCTGCGTTTTGTTCTAAAATAAGACTGCTCAATTCTTGGTCTGCAATCATTAAATTGATGAATTCTTCCAAATGTTATAACATAGGATGAAATTATTCTGCATATATTAGCCAGGGATTATCGTTTGAGTGTACACTCTTTTCAAGAGCTGAGTTGTGATGTTAGTAAGTTCTTTTGTCGCAACTTCATTTGATGCTGGAATATCCTTTCCACCATGTTGTGAAGAGCTTTGTGTATGACCATGTATGTACGCATGAATGAAATCTTTTTGGAAAATAAACAGTAGATTCCATTTTGGAGGAGAATAACTTATGCTCTGAAAGTGGAAGCCAAACCATTGCTCCAGATACTGTTACGTCATTGTGCTGTATCTGAACTCTGGCAGTTCACAGATTTGCAGCACTGACACTCCTGTGAAAAATTAATGTGCAATACTGGATTGGAGTAGCTTTAGTGCTGCTTGAGTAACTTGGGAATCACCAGAATATGTTTTAAAGAACATTTCCCTCATTTTGTACTTAAAAACAATACATGGCTACCTTGATTTTGTTTCTTGTTGCTTGGCATAAAGCTAAACTATTCCAACCATGTATAATGCCACTATGTTGTCTATTTCACTCTTAGTTCATTACATTTATCATTAGTACACAGAAGGTTTTGATAATAGCATTCTTTTTTTTTAATAAATATTTTATTGAAAATTTTTGGTCAACCAACACAGTACATTGTGCATCCTTTACACAATATTATAACAACACAAATAACAATGACCTATTTTATAAACAAAAAATGAATAAATAATAAATAACAAAAATGAAAACTAACCCTAATTGGCAACTGCCTTATCACAAGTAACACTCTCCAAAAATATAATTTAACAGTCCAATATATAATTATCTGTCGCAACGACCTATACATATTATACAGTATATATTAACAACCCTGAGAGTCCTTCTGGTTCCTCCCCCCCCCCCAACCCCCGGATCCTGGGCTGCTGCTGCTGCCTTCTTTTTTCCATTCCATCTATCTTTCTGCGAGGTATTCGACGAACGGTTGCCACCGCCTGGTGAACCCTTGAGCTGACCCCCTTAGAACGAACTTAATCCGCTCTAGCTTTATAAACCCTGCCATGTCATTTATCCAGGTCTCCACCCCCGGGGGCTTGGCTTCTTTCCACATTAACAATATCCTGCGCCGGGCTACTAGGGACGCAAAGGCCAAAACATCGGCCTCTCTCGCCTCCTGCACTCCCGGCTCTTGTGCAACCCCAAATATAGCCAACCCCCAGCTTGGTTCGACCCGGACCCCCACTACTTTTGAAAGCACCTTTGTCACCCCCATCCAAAACCCCTGTAGTGCTGGGCATGACCAAAACATATGGGTATGATTCGCTGGGCTTCTCGAGCACCTCGCACACCTATCCTCCACCCCAAAAAATTTACTGAGCCGTGCTCCAGTCATATGCGCCCTGTGTAATACCTTAAACTGAATCAGGCTTAGCCTGGCACACGAGGACGACGAGTTTACCCTGCTTAGGGCATCTGCCCACAGCCCCTCCTCGATCTCCTCCCCCAGCTCTTCTTCCCATTTCCCTTTTAGTTCATCTACCATAGTCTCCCCTTCGTCCCTCATTTCCCTATATATATCTGACACCTTACCATCTCCCACCCATGTCTTTGAGATCACTCTGTCCTGCACCTCTTGTGTCGGGAGCTGCGGGAATTCCCTCACCTGTTGCCTCGCAAAAGCCCTCAGTTGCATATACCTGAATGCATTCCCTTGGGGCAACCCATATTTCTCGGTCAGCACTCCCAGACTCGCGAACTTCCCATCCACAAACAGATCTTTCAGTTGCGTTATTCCTGCTCGTTGCCACATTCCATATCCCCCATCCATTCCCCCCCGGGGCAAACCTATGGTTGTTTCTTATCGGGGACCCCCCCAAGGCTCCAGTCTTTCCCCTATGCCGTCTCCACTGTCCCCAAATCTTCAGTGTAGCCACCACCACCGGGTTTGTGGTGTAGTTCCCCGGTGAGAACGGCAATGGGGCTGTCACCATAGCCTGTAGGCTAGTCCCCCTACAGGACGCCCTCTCTAATCTCTTCCACGCCGCTCCCTCCTCCTCTCCCATCCACTTACTCACCATTGAAATATTAGCGGCCCAATAATACTCACTTAGGCTCGGTAGTGCCAGCCCCCCCCCTATCCCTGCTACGCTGTAAGAATCCCTTCCTCACTCTCGGGGTCTTCCCGGCCCACACAAAACCCATGATGCTCTTTTCAATCCTTTTAAAAAAAGCCTTCGTGATCACCACCGGGAGGCACTGAAACACAAAGAGGAATCTCGGGAGGACCACCATCTTAACCGCCTGCACCCTCCCTGCCAATGACAGGGATACCATATCCCATCTCTTGAAATCCTCCTCCATTTGTTCCACCAACCGCGTTAAATTTAACCTATGCAATGTGCCCCAATTCTTGGCTATCTGGATCCCCAGGTAACGAAAGTCCCTTGTTACCTTCCTCAACGGTAGGTCCTCTATTTCTCTACTCTGCTCCCCTGGATGCACCACAAACAACTCACTTTTCCCCATGTTCAATTTATACCCTGAAAAATCCCCAAACTCCCCAAGTATCCGCATTATTTCTGGCATCCCCTCCGCAGGGTCTGCCACGTATAGTAGCAAATCGTCCGCATACAAAGATACCCGGTGTTCTTCTCCTCCTCTAAGTACTCCCCTCCACTTCTTGGAACCCCTCAACGCTATCGCCAGGGGCTCAATCGCCAGTGCAAACAATAATGGGGACAGAGGGCATCCATGCCTTGTCCCTCTATGGAGCCGAAAATATGCAGATCCCCGTCCATTCGTGACCACGCTCGCCATCGGGGCCCTATACAACAGCTGCACCCATCTAACATACCCCTCTCCAAAACCAAATCTCCTCAACACCTCCCACAAATAATCCCACTCCACTCTATCAAATGCTTTCTCGGCATCCATCGCCACTACTATCTCCGTTTCCCCCTCTGGTGGGGCCATCATCATTACCCCTAACAGCCTCCGTATATTCGTGTTCAGCTGTCTCCCCTTCACAAACCCAGTTTGGTCCTCGTGGACCACCCCCGGGACACATTCCTCTATTCTCATTGCCATTACCTTGGCCAGGATCTTGGCATCTACATTTAGGAGGGAAATAGGTCTATAGGACCCGCATTGTAGCGGGTCCTTTTCCTTCTTTAAGAGAAGCGATATCGTTGCTTCAGACATAGTCGGGGGCAGTTGTCCCCTTTCTTTTGCCTCATTAAAGGTCCTCGTCAATACCGGGGCGAGCAAGTCCACATATTTTCTATAGAATTCGACTGGGAATCCATCCGGTCCCGGGGCCTTTCCCGCCTGCATGCTCCTAATTCCTTTCACCACTTCTTCTACCTCGATCTGTGCTCCCAGTCCCACCCTTTCCTGCTCTTCCACCTTGGGAAATTCCAGCCGATCCAAGAGCCCATCATTCTCTCCCTCCCATCCGGGGGTTGAGCTTCATATAATTTTTTATAAAATGTCTTGAACACTCCATTCACTCTCTCCGCTCCCCGCTCCATCTCTCCTTCCTCATCCCTCACTCCCCCTATTTCCCTCGCTGTTCCCCTTTTCCTCAATTGGTGTGCCAGCAACCTGCTCGCCTTCTCCCCATATTCGTACTGTACACCCTGTGTCTTCCTCCATTGTGCCTCTGCAGTGCCCGTAGTCAGCAAGTCAAATTCTACATGTAGCCTTTGCCTTTCCCTGTACAGTCCCTCCTCCGGTGCTTCCGCATATTGTCTGTCCACCCTCAAAAGTTCTTGCAGCAACCGCTCCCGTTCCTTACTCTCCTGCTTCCCTTTATGTGCCCTTATTGATATCAGCTCCCCTCTAACCACCACCTTCAGCGCCTCCCAGACCACTCCCACCTGGACCTCCCCATTATCATTGAGTTCCAAGTACTTTTCAATGCACCCCCTCACCCTTAGACACACCCCCTCATCTGCCATTAGTCCCATGTCCATTCTCCAGGGTGGGCGCCCTCCTGTTTCCTCCCCTATCTCCAAGTCCACCCAGTGTGGAGCGTGATCCGAAATGGCTATAGCCGTATACTCCGTTCCCCTCACCTTCGGGATCAACGCCCTTCCCAGCACAAAAAAGTCTATTCGCGAGTAGACTTTATGGACATAGGAGAAAAACGAGAACTCCTTACTCCTAGGTCTGCTAAATCTCCACGGGTCTACACCTCCCATCTGCTCCATAAAATCTTTAAGTACCTTGGCTGCTGCCGGCCTCCTTCCAGTCCTGCACTTCGACCTATCCAGCCCTGGTTCCAACACCGTATTAAAATCTCCCCCCATTATCAGCTTTCCCATCTCTAGGTCCGGAATGCGTCCTAGCATCCGCCTCATAAAATTGGCATCATCCCAGTTCGGGGCATATACGTTTACCAAAACCACCGTCTCCCCCTGTAGTTTGCCACTCACCATCACGTATCTGCCCCCGTTATCCGCCACTATAGTCTTTGCCTCGAACATTACCCGCTTCCCCACTAATATAGCCACCCCCCTGTTTTTCGCATCTAGCCCTGAATGGAACA